>NC_142591.1:61604484-61923234 GCF_965207765.1 Zootoca vivipara
CGGGTTACGCGTTTTCGGGCTGTGCTCTGCGCCGAACCCAGAAGTACCGAAATGGGTTACTTCCAGGCTTCGGCACTCGCACATGCGCAGAAACGCAAAATGACATCATGCGCAGAAGCGCTGAATCACGTCACACACACACGCAGAT
Source organism: Zootoca vivipara (assembly GCF_965207765.1). Taxonomy (NCBI): domain Eukaryota; kingdom Metazoa; phylum Chordata; class Lepidosauria; order Squamata; family Lacertidae; genus Zootoca; species Zootoca vivipara. The sequence continues at coordinate 61,604,633 of NC_142591.1, forward strand.
GCGGCGCTGTGGGTTGCAAACGCGCCTCCTGCATGGATCATGTTCACAACCCGAGATATGACTGTAAGTCCCATTTAGTTCAGTGAGACTTACTTCCAGCTAAATGTGCTTCAACACACTTTACGTGGGGGGGGGGGACTTCAATTTTAGAATTGACACAGATTATTTCTTGGTAAATATGCATAGGGATCAGGGTGTTAGACAAATGCAGAAACCTAGAAAGGTCATGTGTAGCAATTCAGTAACAGCAGACCATTAATTGTGATGTGTGTTAGCAGTGAGAAACAAGGAAGTTTGCAGCCGCTGTTTGCCACGGGGAAGAAAATTCTACATTTTTGACAGCATTTCTCAGAGGTTTTGATTCCACAGTGTTATGTTCCATAATAAGCAATTAAACTGCCACGATTATTAAAAGGGGAAGTTTAAAGTCACTTAAGGAACTGCTTGTAGAAAAGCAAGGCTTGCTTTGAAAATCTCACTGGATTGCTCCTATGTATTTACCAATGATGTATATCAAGACAGAACAACAGAAATAACCTTGTGTTGGGAAATGGAAGCAAGGCTCTCAATCCTAACCATGTTTAATTAAAAGAAGGTGTCATTGCATACACAGAAAGTTAAGGATGTGACCTCTCAGCAACTACTGGATTTTCAGTTAATATTGACTCCTATAGGGGTTGACACCAGCACATCTAATTATAATGATATAGATTTGTGGGGATTCTATGGAATTTCGACTTTCATGCAACTGTGATAAACCAGGGAGCAAACACTGGGCTAGAAAATAGCAACTCATCTGATCAATTGTGATAAGAATTACCTCCAGACAACCAGGCTTTGAAATTTTATGAAATTTGGGGGACGGGGGCTATTTCTTAATTTCAAAAATGAATGCTAAGTCAACGTGACAGATGGGCTAATAACTTTTGTAGATTTGCAAGGCTCTGGAATTAAACCTCCCATCATGTATTTTTAACTTGATAAATGTGTAATCCAAGCCTCACCAAGAAGTTGGCTGAGAGTGTATGTGCTGCTCTGCTGGCAGAGAAGGAAGGATGATGGTGGGATGACACTTATATCATTGCAAGCCCACATGTCAGTAAAAAACTCCACCAGCACAGATGTTCCTCTGAATGAGTAGGGGAATAATAAGATATGGAAGGGGAATAGGAGAGGTGGGTGTTGGCACATTACATCCCAAGTCCTTTCATTTCCTTGCCATTCCCACAAAAACAGCACGTCTCCCATAGTAGCCAAACCCTGCCCATGCTCCTAAAGTCTCTTATTTATTATTAGGGATTACAAGCAAGTTCAGGTTGCCAAATCTACAGAAGAACATGAAATACTGCTCTATGGACTCTGCAGTCCAAGTCATTGCCTTCTCCCATGTTTCACAGCGCTGCAATTTGTTTTTGCACCATATATCATGCATGTTAACAGCAGCATCTGCATTTTCTAATGGACCCACAACTCCTTTCTGTAGCAAAAAAGAGCCAACATGATTTTGCCACGCAACCCACCAGCCTCAGAGCACACAGGGGAACCATGCTGGGAGCACCATGCCCTTATTCTTCTTCCTCTTTAATAATAATAATAATAATAATTTATTATTATTATTATTTATACCCCGCCCATCTGGCTGGGTTTCCCCAGCCACTCTGGGTGGCTTCCAACAGAAAAATGAAATAAAATAATTTATTAAACATTGAAAGCCTCCCTAAACAGGGCTGCCTTCAGATGTCTTCTAAAAATCTGGTAGTTGTTTTTCTCTTTGACATCTGATGGGAGGGCGCCACTACCGAGAAGGCCCTCTGCCTGGTTCCCTGCAACTTGGCTTCTCGCAACGAGGGAACCGCCAGAAGGCTCTCGGTACTGGACCTCAGTGCCCGGGCAGAATGATGGGGGTGGAGACGCTCCTTCAGGTATACTGGACCAAGGCCATTTTGTCCTTGCATTATCTCCTATTCTAAAAATGTGTAACAAGTGCCATCTTCAAGAGGTTTTTATTTTATGCGAACCAGTTCAAGGTTTCCAACAAGGAAGAGATATATTAAATGAATGAATGAATGAATAGGTATCATCAAATAAGTAGGATAATGTGGTTATCTCCACCCTCACTAAAGCTGCCTAGAAGAACACAAGAGTATTCTTCTCATTTAATAATCTCCCTTCCTCAACCTGGCTATTATGCCACTGTTAGAGAGTGGTCTGACGTTGACCTATATCCTCCCTGTTCACTACATCCTTCTGATGAGGCAAGTTCTCCCTTGCAGCAGTCAGTGGAGTGGGGTTGCTTATCTGGCTTCCCAACATGGAAGCTGCTGCCCGTAACTAAGCAGGAGAGGGGTGAGGCAGCAGGGAGGTTGGCATGGTACAGGCTCAGCAGCAGAGCCAATCCAACATTCATGCTACTATGCCTGTGCCATGCCAACTTTCCCCTCTCAGTCTACTGGCAGCAACCTCAGCACTGGGAAGCCACCCACACTGCCACACAGGTCGCTGCTCCTTCCTTGCCGATTTCATGCTACTATGAATTACTTTTTATGTTGCCACAGTACTCTAGATTTGCTCCGTGGCAGCAGACTAACACAATCTACCCTGTAAAATTGAATCTTAAGCCCAATCGTTGAACATACTCGAGTGTAACAAACATCCAAGGATGACTTGACTCTTTGCAATGGCGTTAGCCATCCATTCAGCCAACCAAATCAGGACACAGAGTATTCAAGAGTAACAAATAAGCATGATGCCCCCAGTTCAACAGCCTGCTTTCACACACATTGTTGTTTGCACCCAAACCAAATCCTCATTCATTTCAGAGACAGCAGATTTCTACACACAATCAAATGAACAGATGGATCTAATGCTCTTAAAGCAATGGCACAGCCCAACATAACATGCAGATTAATTAGTTTATCATTTCAAATGATAAATTGCTGTCAAGGCCAAGACTGCCAAGTTTGTATACCAAGTTCTGAACTGCCAGTGTTTATGACTTTACTGAACAGAATTTCACATTGTCTACTGCATAGCCTTTTTATGTGACTAACAATACAGAAGTATGTGTCACAACCAGGGGCGTACCTAGATGCTTCGGCACCCGGAGCGGCAGGGGCGGGTTGAACTGCCCATGGGGGCGCCATGAGGGTTGAACTGCCCATGGGCGCGCCATGAGGGTGCCATGGAAAGCTGCCCATAGAGTCCGCCTGGCGGACACAAGTGCCACGCTGCCGTTTTGGGCATCATGGGGCCCCGAGCCACCGCATCATTCCCAGGAGAGATGTGTGGCTTGGACACGCTGCAGGCCAGACCCCACGGTAAGTGCTGCCCCCGCAGTGTGCCATTTTGTCACCCCCTCAGGGATGACACCCAGGGTGGGCCATACACCCTGCACCCCTTCCTATGCCCCTGGTCACAACCACATCACTGAGGACTACCCCCTTAACAGTGTCAACAATTATTTGATGCTACCGAATGCTGACATTTTTAGAGCTATGACCTAGCAGAATTTGAATCTGCAGCTCCAACAAGACATACAAATAAAGGCATATACACATAGTAATCTGAGCTCCAGTAATTCTAGAAAAATATCACTAAAATACGAGGTGTAAATCAGAAGAAACAGCCATTTCCAGATCAGGTACCGGTATGCAGAGTACATGTTTGGAAGCCTCCTGCTAAAACCATGTAATTGTGTAATTTTATACTAGTCTACTCAAAGGTAAAGCACATTGAGTTCAATAGTGCTTAATCCAATGTAAGTATAGAACTGCAGCCTAAGGATGGTAGCCAATGTTAGTCCTACTCAGAGTAGACCCATTGAAAATAATCATCATGACTTCAACCATTAACTTCAATCAGTCTTGTTGGCATTCATCTGCCTCAAGAGACAATGGAGTGAGCCTCCAGGGGTGAAGTCAAATTGCTGTGTTAACAACACCTACATGACCTCCCTGGGGCACAAGCCTGGGCAGTGTGTATGGAGGCCCTGGGCTGCCCAGATGACAAGACCCCTCACTGATGTGGTCCAAAGGAAAGCAGAGCCATACGTTTGGCACCAGTTGGCTGTGGGAGTTGCCTGAAGGAGGAGCACAAGTGGCCATCCAACTGTCGGAAGGACTCCATTCTGTAGGGTTTACTCTCTTAGTATTTTCATCTCCCAATGATATCCCGCAAGGCAATGGAGGTTTGGGAGCAAAGTTTTCCTTCTCCTAGATGGGCTACCTTCCCAGTTTAATGAGCCCCATCTGCCCCTCACTTCCCACTACAGCACGTGCAGAAACTACCTTCAATCCATCTATTCTGATTAAAACTTAGCTGGATAGAATCCAGTGTTTACAAAAACAGATATTCACCATAAACCATGTCTATATATTCCTGGCGTGCTCTGATCCACGAAGAGTTGGACACGACTAAATGACTAAACAACAACAACTATGTGCAACAGGTGGTGAGTGTGTGTGCGCACGCACACCTTTCAGTTTTTGTTTTAATGCTACAAGAATGGCCAAACAACAATATAAATAACACATATACATGTTGAAGTGGCCCTAGTGAAATTAAATTCCATTTCCTATGCTACCAACCATGTGAGCTTAGCCTTCATACAGGCCCGGCTCTAGGTAGACCCCCAGTGGCGCAGGGCACCATGGCGCCGGCCCGCCAGAAAGGCGCCGCGAGCTGCGCCCGCCCGCTGGCCAGCTGATCCGCCGGTCTGCCGTGCAGCTGCGCCTGTGGGAGCCGCGCTGCGCCCACCCGCCCACCGCGCTGGGAAACGGGGCGGGAGGGCGCCAGAGAGATCGCGCTGTGCCTGCCCGCCTGCCCGCCGCTGCGCCCACCCGCCCACCACGCTGGGAAACGGGGCGGGAGGGCGCCGGAGAGATCCGGCGCACCACAGCGGCAGGGGCGTTTAAGACGGCCCTGCCTCCATAAATCCATTACAAAGGACTCTGGTCTACAGCAGCACCCTCGCTTCTGTGTTTGTTTAAATTGCTCCTGGAACAGAATTTGCTGTGCTCAAGTAGGGATGGGTTCTCTGTGATTTATTGTCCTGTGCAAGTGTTTTATGGGTCTGGTGCTGACACAGAGAAATCCATGGCACAGAATCACCTAAACGCTGCCAAGTCCTTAGCCTCACGTTCCCTCTGCATTGTGGCTCCGGCTACTCCGGGTTTTTTTGGGTTTTTTACAACAACAAATGGCACTTGAAAAGCTCTCAGCCTTACTCAGAGATAAATGTAAATTAATTTCCCTCCAGCCTGGTAGCAGAGACCATGCTGATCTCAAGGAGGCAGAAAACGATAAGGCAGGACACCGCTCTTTGCTCTCAAGAGATTTATTCCAGGGCCAGAGAAATCCCAGCCACCTGCTCCCCAGACAAAGCAAGTGTGCTAGCCTCCAGGAATGGCAAAGATCCTTCTATGCCTGGATTATTCCACTTTAGCTTTTGAAATGGCCTACAGAACACAGCAGTGGTGGCTAATGCCTACTAGGTCTACTTGAGTGGAGGGCATGGCTGCGAGCTGTAGGCAGAGCCAGAATTAAGACCTGAGGACACACCCTCTCCACACCTCTCTTTTTCAGGTGGCCAGAGGCAAAAAAGAAGAGGGAGAGGGTCCTTTGTTCAACAAAACTGAACTCTTGAATGTCACACTTTTGCACAAGACCTTCCAATAATGCACTGGCTCTAAAGCACCACTATGAAATGTTGTATCAGGAAGTGGGAAAACACTAAGCCCACTTCTCCAACTTTTCTTCATTCGTAGTTTTCCCTCCCTACTTCACTGCTCCATGTAAGTTTAGTTTCTCCCCCTGGCTACTTACTGGTGTCTTCCTAGATTCCCAACAGACTAAACTATCTTTTCACTCTTCATGTCCTAGCACCATCTGCTGCTGGCTTGCATCCTGCAGAGTAGGCAGCTGGCACAGCAACTAGCTGTGGCAGGAGGAAATGCTTCTGGTGCTGAAAAGGCTACCTGACTCCCTGCATGTGGCACTATCTAGGCGTGATGCTATTGGGTGGCTCCCCCCCCCCTTCCCCTTGGCAGTCTCCTCCACTTCTCATTGGAAGAATGAGCGTAAAGAGCATAAAGGATGTTCTCGAGAGCAGAATGAGTTTGGCTAAGTGGCACTCCTGCCACAGCACTCCTCCAATAGCCATAACCAGAATTAGGCCAAAAGGTGTCAGGCATTGCTCACACCTTTCAGCCTAGCCCTATGACAAGACATCGGGGGAAAAGAGTTAGCAATGCAAGGTTGTGGGAGGAAGCCAAAATGAAATATAGCCAAGACGGAATAGCCAGGATAGCCCTGAAATAACAGATGAATGTGACCAGGTCTGGGAAATTCTTAGTATCCTTAGAAAAGAAAGACAAATTATATTATTGACATACACAGAAAATGTGAGTCTTGTATGGTCAGACTAAAGAGAGTATCCTCTTGTGGCTAAAAAAAGAGGGGGGGGACACGTCCAGAGAAAGGCTTGAGATCCTGAGAGCCAGAAGGACAGGAGTTTGTGTGGAAGAAAATTTCAGATGTGCACAAGTAAGAGACACTTTGGTTTTGAAGAAGCACTGGGGTCAGCAAAGGATTGAGCTGCAGGTGTGTAAGGGGGAGTAAGGCGGATCGAGTCTGATACAGGAATGGGAGTTGTTATGGTTTGTGTGGTCTCTTTCAACTCCTGAACCAGGAGCAGTGGGTGGGCAAGATGAAAGGAGGCCATGCATAAGGATAGTAACATAAGGGAGAAACTGGGACTGATGTGACAGACAGATGGACAGACATTATGGTGCAAAGCACAGGAGAAAAGGAAAAAATGGTGGAGAAATTGCAGCACACTTAATCACCAACCACACTTAGATTGCAACTCTATACACATGTTAAGTGGAGGCAAGCCCCACGGAACTCAGTAGGTATTATTGCTGAGTAGACATGTACAAGATTTGTGCTGCAAAAGCCAGGTCCAGTGTACTGTATAGCCAAACCGACTTACATTGGGGCTGAGGCTAAAAACTGGGGGAGTAGGGTGCAGCTGAAGTCTAGCCATAAACCCAGAGCAGATCCCATCCAGAGGCTGTTCACCTTCTCACATTTTAACTAACTTCACAAAGTTCCTCTCCACCTCTTAACAACGCCCGCCCCCCTTCACCGCCCGTTTGCAGCTGCCTGAGGGGACATCCGTTTAGCCATTACTGTACAGCAGCCCCTGGCGCAGAAGTCCACAGGAATGTTTCAAAGTGACAAAAGAAACCTTGTCCTGTTCAGTGAATGCCTCTTCCCTCTCCACTTTCATTTAAACAACAACGCCCTGATCTTAGCAATATAAATTCATGCCCCCTCCCAAACTTAAACCCCCATTCAGACAGTTCTTGCGTCTTAATGTCCAGTGGCTACTTTTAACCTACCACCCGTCACGTATGGATGCATGCGCGTTTTGGAGAGGTCCACTTCACCACCACCCCGATCTCTTTTTAAACTAGGAGAGAGAGAGTACTGCCAGGGCACAGGGGTGAATCCCCCGGAGCCCAGCATCGTGGCTTTCCGCCGTCCTGGGCATCAAGGGATCCTGAGACCAAGAGGCGGCTCACCAGAAACGGGAAACTCTGTTGGATGCAGGAAGGAAAAGCGTCCTGGCTGGCCTCGCAGAAGCGACTGCTGGGGAGGTTTGGGATTTCTCCTACACCCTGTTATTTTTTATTTTATTTATTTATTTTTGCACGTTGAATCAATGCAAGAAGCAACCCAGAAAAGAGAGGAAACACACACACGCACACGCACGCGCGCACACAAACACACACACACGGGAGGGAACACACGTAGATGTGCATAGATCTTACCTCTACATTGAAATACTGCTCCGCTCTGCACCCAGTAGCCCATAAAATCCAAAGCAAGGCTTGCAAGAAAAACACCCTGGAATGATGCACGAAATCCCCCCGGCTTGCAGTGCTGAAGGCGAGTAAGATCATAGTGAACTGTGCTTCAATGGAGAAGGCAGAGACGGCGGGCGAGCGGGAGAGAGAGAGAGCGCGCTCCTTGCCTTCGCTGCTTTCCTTCTCCTTCTCCTTCTCCACCTCCTTCTCCCTCTTCTCTCTCTCTCCCCTTCCGAACAGGCAAAACAAAAACAGAACACGCACACTCGGGTGGGTTTCTCTCTCTCTCTCAAAGGGGAGAAGAGGGGAGGGGGAGAGATTCCCCCGCGCTGTCGAGGAGGAACAGCTCGACGCAGGTTCACCTCCAGAGGCAGGAGGAGGAGGAGGAGGAGGGGAGAGGAGACCCTTCAGTCCAAGACGCGGCGCGGCGGCATCGAGCTCGGTCAGCTCTTCCACATCCTCCTCCTCCTCGCTCGTCCCGTCCGGGAGGGAACGCGGCGTCCAAGTGCAGCTGCGGCTCCGGCGAGGCGCCTCGTTTGCACAGCAACCGCCTGCCTCCGCCTCCGCCTCCGCCTCCTCGGGCTGCGGCCCCTCCTCCGGCTCGCCAAGGCCTCCTCGGCTGCCTGGCCGCCCGTGCTCCGCTTCCCCGGCTGCGCTTATGCCTCTCGGCTCGCCCCGCCACTCCAGAAACGTTCATCCGTCATCTACATAACTCCTCCTCCTCCTCCCCTCCTCTTCTTCCTCGCGCGGACCTGAGAGGGGACCGCCCTCCCCAGGCTCCTCGGGGGGGGAGGGAATGGAAGGGAAGAGGGGAGGAGGGGTCCGCCGGCGCCTGCGTGGATATCTGCCGCCTCGGCTCCGGCCAAGGCCAGCCCTGCCCCTGGACGGGGTTTGGTGGGGAGAGGCAGGGCTGGGTGGAGGAATGAATGGGATCGCAAAGGAAATGGGCCGCTGAAGGGGGGGGGGGTTGGAAGAAACACCCACTCCCGAGAGTGAGACGCCTTTGTGCTTCTGTCCACACAATGGGAGTTAAGAGATGTCCGCTTTTTTCCTTTTCCTTTTTTTCCCTGTTAAAAAAAAAGGAATCTTCTGATTGAGTCTCAAAGTCACACCTTTGTTTAGGCTCTTCTCTGTTTGTCACACAAGCACGGCAGGTAAGGTCTCTAACACCCCGCCCCGCCCCCAATAATATATATAAATATTCTAACAACATCCCTGTTTTGGATTTCGGGAAGCAGAGTTTTAGGACGACAACGATGTCAGGACTAAGGGACGAGGGAGTTAGGAAGATGGTGAAATCATCTCTTAAGAAGCAAAGAGGGGAAGATGAAAGGGCGTGAGTTGCCTTGATCTTAGCAGAAACAAAAGGCGGGGGTTGCGGTCAACGGCGTTAAACTCTCAGTAAACGTCCAGGTTGCTGCAGGCAAGGAATGGGGACGTGTTAACAAGGTTTTAGGTAGGAAACAAAGGTGACAGTTGTAAAGAAAACAATGGTTCACACAGAAGCAAAGGGTTAAATGTTTCCCTGTGTGGCAATGGGAGGAACTGGTTGTAGAAGAACTGCCTTTCTTGGAAGTTTGCAAGGGAAGACTGGACACATGCTCTGAATATATGATATCCTACTTTGCATATGAAGGTTGGAATGGCTTGATTCATTGGTTCATCTCTTGCTCCCTGATGGTTACCTGGATGGAATAAGGTGTGTCTTGAGAAGCAGCATATTGTAAAGTGAGGCTGTTCCATTTTGTTTCATTGGAATGTGATGATACAAGAAACAGGCACACTTCTCCATACTACCTTACGAATTGTTCTTAGATCTGCTTTCCTCTGGCCACCCTCTTGTCTAGATGCTTGCAAATTCCATTGAATGTGCATAGAGTTCATATTCATGGATACTGGGGACATCGAGCTGTGAGCTTTGGAGCTGCCTTAAAACATAAAATTCTCACATCCTTTTAGTCAGGCATCCCCAAACTGCGGCCCTCCAGATGTTTTGGCCTACAACTCCCATGATCCCTAGCTAACAGGACCAGTGGTCGGGGATGATGGGAATTGTAGTCCAAAACATCTGGTGGGCCGAAGTTTGAGGATGCCTGCTTTTAGTGGACTAAGAATCTGGTCCATGGTGTGGGATGGTCCTATGAGAGCTCAGCCTTACTGAGAGGATATATGCTTTTTAAAAAAATTATTTTGAAAGAGACTAGGCCTTGGATGGTGATATGAACTTGGTGGTGATACGATCTGGTAAAACGGTGAATGAATTTAACCTATTGATTTGTCAGATGCACCGAAACCTTGGGTTGTTAGCCTTAGTTTCTAGTATATCATCCATAGACGACAATTTCTGTTTGCCAGTACAGTACAATTTTCAGTCTTTTATTATTTCTAATATTAATTAACGATGAATTCTAGAATATAGTATTTAACAGATAGTTCAGATGCACAAGTGCTTGTCGCCAAATGATTGGCGGTCAAATCCTCAGTCAGTCCTGTGTATCAAAATTTACTGAAATAAGGCAATGAAGAATCCAGATCCAGTCTGACATTAAGTGTCGCATACGGGACTGGGTGAAATAAAACTGTGAACAAAGTAGCAATAAAAAAAACCCTGTTTGCATCTGTGTACCACAGAGCAATGGCCCCTCTTGCAGAATATGTCCCTGGGATCTAGTATATGTATCCCAGGGTACATGCCCATATCTGTTATACGTTTTAAGGGACATTTTACAAGCCATTTTAAGGGCACTTAATAGAATTGGAACCTTTTCCCTATACAAATTATTAGAGGCCCCCCTGGCCTCATTCATCCCTTTTCCCATTTTTTAAAAGTGAAAATGGCACAGGTGATATAACTTGAGAACGTGCACTTGGAGTGTTTTTGAGCCAGAAGTTCTAAGTTTTTAACAAGATAAACCCTTTCCCTAGTAGTAAGTCATTCACTTTACTTGATAGTACCTGTGCCCATGGCAAAGAGCAGCAAAGTAATATGTCAGGAGCACAAGTACTCCAGCTTTATTGACCCATCTGTAGAAAACAATCAGTTCTTCATATTTTGTATCGGTAGGATCAGATGCTGGAGGCCTAAATTCTTTGTAACCTTGTTGCTTTACATGTGTTCAGCCGAGTGCTCTCTTCCCCACCAAGATATTTTGTTGCTATAGCAATCAAAAATATTTCCGTTACGCTCAGTTCACACACTAAGTCAGTCCCACATATTATTTCAAAGGTGATAAAATGGAGGTTGGTGATCTGGGGACACCATAGAAAGAGGTTTGTGGGTTGTTGTTTTTTACAAAAATAAAATAAAATAAAATTTTGCATTTTGCAAAAAAAAAAATTCATAATTCTCATTTCTTAAAACACAATTGTGCATTTCCTGCTTCTCATTAAAATAAATGAAGTCTTTAATGACATCACTATCTTAAATAGATACGTCTGGCCTATATAAAGTTATAGAATTGTTAGGTTCTTCCACACTAGAGGGAGATATGCATGTCTTTCATATTTAAACTGAAGTTGTATCTACTACGTCTGCTGAGTTTTGAGTGATTTTGTTGTTTTTTCATTTTGCATGAAAATGATCACAACTTGAAGCAGATTTATCCTCCCTCATTTGGTTATATCTAGAGAATACACTAAATGTCCACTATGGAAACGAAATATTCTGTTACCATAAAATGATCCAAAATTCACCGGACTGAAGTTTGTATGGATGTCATGACTGAGAATGCTGCTTTCTTTGGCAGGATCCATTGGAGAAGAAACATGTGCATTCAGGTCCAATTAAGAATCAATGATAAGACAAAGTCAAAAAGCAGATCACCTGTAGTTTATGATAATATTGTTATAGGTTTGGGGTGGAAGATATTGGTGTGTTCCTTCCAGCCCTGTAATTCTGTATCCAGTGATGTTTAGAATCTAGTAGAAGAAACTATGGAACCAGTCAGACCAATCTCTTTATAATTACCTTAGCTGGCCAGTTAAGTACTGCCATTTACATGTCAAAAAAGGTTGCCTTGTTGCTATGTAGACAAGTGCTGGGTAAAGGTAAAAGAACCCCTGACCATTAGGTCCAGTCGGGACCGACTCTGGGGTTGTGGCACTCATCTCGCGTTATTGGCCGAGGGAGCCGGCGTACAGCTTCCAGGTCTTGTGGCCAGCATGACAAAGCCGCTTCTGGTGAACCAGAGCAGCACACGGAAATGCCGTTTACCTTCCCGCTGTAGCGGTACCTATTTATCTCCTTGCACTTTGACGTGCTTTCAAACTGCTAGGTTGGTAGGAGCTGGGACTGAGCAATGGGAGCTCACCCCGTCATGGGGATTCAAACTGCCAACCTTCTGATCAGCAAGCCCTAGGCTCTGTGGTTTAACCCACAGCGCCACCTGTGTCCCACATGTAGACAAGTAGGTGGGTCTTTTAACAGCTCACCTGGGTGAATGCCACTTCATTTTAGGATGGAGAGCATTAGGCCAAGGAGGCCTATGGGAGTGAAATTTTGCTGATACTAGAAACTGAAGACACAGAGGCTTGTTTTGCTCTGTGCTGGAACCAAAGCTATCACTTGGAGATCTCCCAGTAACCTAATGGGGGAGGCAAGATCTGTTGCAATGTTAATGCTGTGAGCCCTTCCATGTTATGTTCAGTTTGCATTTACCAGTATGTGTAAATAAAACATAAATCCTAAAGGAACCACAATCTCCATTGACCTTCATGGCAAGGAAATCGAGCCTTGCATAAGTGCAGGAACCCCTGAAGCTTCTTGCCACTCAGAGATTGGGGTGTGTGCAACAATATTGATGTAATTATTCCAGGAAGTCAAATGGAAAAGTGGGCTGGCCCGGTGAAAGAAGGTGAAAGAAAGCAACATTTGAGACCATTCATCAAAATCATGCAACATGGAATGAGGGGAGTGACCAAGATAGGTCCTAGCTGTTGCTCTCGTGATCAAAGCTGGAGCTAGAAAAACAACTATTCTGTGCTGCTCATGTCTACCATTTTAAATTCACACAGAGAAAGTCGCACATTAGGAGCAGGGAGTGGGGGAATCAGAAGTCAAGATGGAAGAGTGAAACAAAGTGATGCTCATGTTCACTGGGTGTGTCCAGTACAATGCAGCCCAGGGAGTCACTTGCATTCCTAGGAGATAAAAAAAAACACCAAGACCTGGTATGGCATACACATGGTAGCTTTCCTGTGCAGTCTCCAGAGCTTACATGCAGCATTGCATCCCTTGGATTTGCCATGTGGGCAATTAGGCAAACAGCCCTATTAGGGATGAGAATCAGAGGAGGAGTTGTGAGGATTCTGTAGGGGGGTCAAACTCAGGGAAGAAGTGATAGCCAGAAGGAAAGGGACACAGGGGTTGCTATGAAGTGGATACAGTTACATTTGTTCAAGGCTATTCTTGTGAAGATCATTTGTGAGCATGGCACACAGAGAAGCAATGAGGACCTAATAAGATTTTGCAACCTTACTGTAATATATTGCATTAAGGTCACAAAAAACATGCTTCCCAGGCTGCTGGATCAGTTTCCAAAATAAAGACCAGGGATAGGGAATCTGTACCAGGCACCCCCAAACTTCGGCCCTCCTGATGTTTTGGACTACAATTCCCATCATCCCTGACCACTGGTCCTGTTAGCTAGGGATCATGGGAGTTGTAGGCCAAAACATCTGGAGGGCGACAGTTTGGGGATGCATGATCTGTACCCTTGAAATCTTGTTGGACTCCAACTCCCATCATTCCTGGCCATTGATCATACTGCACTAGCTGGGGCTGATGGGAGTTGGAGTCCTGCAACAATTGGAGGGCCACAGGTTCCCTATCCCTGGTGTATGCCATCAGACGCCTTAGTAAGCAGTTTCTGAGTCAGCTTTTTCTTACCCTTTTGGCACTGAGGTTTTTATTCCTTCAAGCAGATCAGATAGCCATTCTTGGAAGAAGTCATCTGAACTATTTGGCAAGCAATCCAGTTTTGAAAGGAAAGAAAGAAATATAAGGAAAGTATATTAAAGACTTTTCTGCCCTAGCTACATACTAGACTTTCTGCATAATTGCATAGGAGCTGTAATTGTGAGCCCTGTGAACAGTCAAATACTGGTCTGTTCAAAGTTGCTAGCAGGGAACAAAGGTGGGATTTACAATGCAAAATGCAGGGAATAGGTGCATATGTAATGGTGAGTCAGATGGGAGAGGCAAGGTCATGTAGCCTTGTCGATATGGAAACAGCAATACTGATTGCATATGTCAAGTGACGGTATAGCAGCTCAGTGAGGACAGAAGAAAGGTGATGCTACTCTGAGAAAAATAGGATGAGGTAACAGAACCAGGAAAGAAGCCGGAAGTTTCAAAATCAGCATGATGTGATTCCAGGATGGAACAGGTCATGAGCTCTCTTATGACAAAGGCTTTTGAGAACCATGTTATTCAAAAGGATATTTTGTTGATGCATATTTGCAATGATGCATTTGGTGGGTGGGTGGAAAGAGGATTAATGACAGGAATTCTGCCATTTGTTGTGTTCTCTATGTCCCTGGTTAGCAATATTGGTGTCTTATTTTGCCTCATCCACTTAGCTGGAATAAAGTTAAAGGTAAAGGGACCCCTGACCGTTAGGTCCAGTCACAGATGACTCTGGGGTTGTGGCGCTCATCTCACTTTATTGGCGGCATACAGCTTCCAGTTCATGTGGCCAGCATGACTTAAGCCACTTCTGGCAAACCAGAGCAGTACACGGAAACACCATTTACCTTCCCACCGGGGCGGTACCTATTTATCTACTTGCACTTTGAGGTGCTTTCGAACTGCTAGGTTGGCAGGAACAGGGACCAAGCAATGGGAGCTCACCCCATTGTGGGGATTCGAACCGCCGACCTTCTGATTGGCAAGCCCTAGGTTCTGTGGTTACGGCCACAGCGCCACCCACGTCCCTCTTAGCTGGAATAGGAGTATTTAAATTCTTTGCAAAAATGGATCACCAATGGAATCTTGCCCTTCTAAAGGATATAAACAACTTATGGACATTTTAAAACAACAGAGAGAAGGGGGAAAAACCTAGTGAGTTGTGTTTTGACTTTGAATAAAAGGCCAAGACTAGGGACTGCATATACATTTATTTATTACTTTATTACATTAGCACCCCAGCTTTCCTTCAAGGAGCTCAAAGAAGTCTACTTCTCTCCCCATTTTACTATAACAACCCTGTGGGGTAGGTTAGGCAGATAGTTTGTGACCAGCCCAAGGTCATCCAGTGAGCTCCATGGCCAACTGGAGATTTGAATCTGGACTTGCTTAGTTCTATGCAATACTCTAACCACTATATCACACTTCAAAATGTTCATTTATTCCTTTATCAGCTTTTGTCTAAGGAAGTCACTGCAGTATTATTCTATTTTACCCTGTGAGGTAGGTTACATTCAACAATATGGTCAGGGAGCTTAGAGAATAAACTTCATGACTGAGCTGGCTGCGGATACTAATTCTTGCTTTCCCAATCCTCTTGACTAAAGAAAGGGATGGTGAATCTGTTTCCCTCCAGATGTTGTTAGACTCCAGCTCCCTTCAGCTGCATCCATCATGGTCAGTGGCCAGACATGATGGGGACTGCAGTCCACCAACATCTGGAGGGCCACAGCTTAAGAAATATGGCCATGTCAAAACTGACAGGCAACATATTAGGCACAATGATGTCAAGGTTGGCAAATTGCCTGATTTGCAAATAACTAAAAGACAAACCATGGTCACTGCTAAAATGTTGGACTACAAATCTAATGGGAGAGCCTTCCCTGAAGTTAGCAAATAAGTACAGCAAAATTCATTATAGGGTTGTCATGTCCAAATACGAAGTTCTGCCACTAATTCTGTAGATTTCATCATTCTGTTTATTGAGATATATATCTGTCATGACCTGAGTCAGAGGCTATAGTGTTACCAAATAAGGAAACAGACTGATTTCCTGGCTCTAAGCCTGGTGCTGTTGATGAGGGAACCACTGAATCTGAAGCTGGCAGGCAGGAGGCCAGTGAACCAGATGCCACAGCACCAGAGTCTGTGGAACTGCCAGGATCCTCTCAGTCACCGTCCCCTGAGCCTGAAGAAGTGCCATCCACAGTATTTCTCTGTTCCATTGTCATTGGGAACCCAGGAGGCTATGGGATGAGAAGTGCCCATATTTAGGCTTGGGTGTTGCCACTTATAGAGACTCTATGCCTCCAGAGGGGACAGAGGCTAGGAGAGGTGGATTTGGACTAGAAACTCCAAAAGGCCTCAGTTCACTTCCAGTCTTTTTTGGAGCAAGTGGCTCAGTAGGAACTCTCCATGGTGCTGCAACAAGTAACCTGCGTTGCCCCATTGCCTTCTCTGCAGGACCAGAGCAAGCCAGGGAGGTTAACAAAATGCTTTTACACCTGTTCACTGTTCACTGGTGTGTCCACTGTTCACTGGATCTTGGACAAAAATGCCTTTGTGTGGCTGCAAGCTCTGTTTTGCCACTGTGAACTCCTAAGAAGAAAATGTACATAAAATTTTTGCTCGTTCAGCAACTCTGCCACCCTTGGTGCCTAGCATGGTTCTTTGCCAGCTGGGAACAAAAAGGGTTGAAATTTTTCATTCCATTTTCGATCACTTCTAGTACCACGTGTGTAAATCTTTGACTGCTAAATATTACTTGCACTGATAACCAAATACTGTGAGCTGAATGTATTGAAATTATTCTTTGATCACATATAGCCTGTTTTGATGGTGATGATGATGATGATGATTTTAATTCATACCTTGCCCTTCCTCCCAAAGTAGCCCAAAACAGCAAATACTGTACACAAATACAAAAAAGTCTAAACAATACCCATTACTAGCAGTTTTTGAATGATTTGAATCTTTTTATGATATACCTCTTGATTTTTCAAGCTTTGCAAATCTTCTCATAGGTGTGTAGCAAACAAAACAATTTAAGAGCTCAGCAAAGTGATTGAGCAGGTGGCACACCTGGAGGATGCGGACCATTTGGATCCCTTCCGATCGGGATTCAGGCCTCATCATGGGCCTGAAACTGCTTTGGTTGATGATCTCCAGTGGGCTAGGGGCAGGAGTGAAAGCTGTTTCCTGGTTCTATTGAATCAGTCAGCAGCCTTTTATACTATCAACCATGACATCCTTCTGGACTGTCTAGAGCAGTGTTTCTCAACCAGTGTGCCTCCAGATGTTTTGGGACTACAACTCCCATAATCCCTAGCTAGCAAGACCAGTGGTCAGGAATGATGGGAGTTGTAGTCCCAAAACATCTGGAGGCACACTGGTTGAGAAACACTGGTCTAGAGCAGGCATCCCCAAACTGCAGCCCTCCAGATGTTTTGGCCTACAACTCCCATGATCCCTAGCTAACAGGACCAGTGGTTGGGGAAGATAGGAATTGTAGTCGAAAACATCTGGAGGGTCGAAGTTTGGGGATGCCTGGTCTAGAGCAGGCATAGGCAAACTCAGCCCTCCAGATGTTTTGGGACTACAACTCCCATCATCCCTAGCTAACAGGACCAGTGGTCAGGCATGATGGGAGTTGTAGTCCCAAAACATCTGGAGGGCCAAATTTGCCTATGCCTGGTCTAGAGGAGCTGGGAGCAATGTGCTGTATGTGGAGCTACCTTTGATGATGACTCGGAAACTACAATTAATCCAGAATGTGGCAGCTAAAGGATCTTCACTGGCTCCCAGTATGTTTCCAAGCACAGTTCAAAGTGTTGGTGCTGACCTTTAAAGCCCTAAACATCCTTGGCCCAGTGTATATGAAGGAGCGTCTCCACCCACCATCACTCAACCCACACACTGAGGTCCTCCTCTGAGGGTCTTCTGCTGGTTCCCTCACTGCGAGAAACAAAGTTACAAGGAACTAGGCAGAGGGGCTTCTCAGTAGTGGCCTCCTCCTTGTGGAATGCCCTCCCTTCAGATGTCAAGGAAATAAACAACTATCTGACTTTTAGAAGACATCTGAATGCAACTCTGTTTAGGCAAGTTTTTAATGTTTGATGTTTTTAGAAATGTTTTTAGAAATGTTGTAAGCTGCCCAGAGTGGCTAGGGAGAACCAACCAGATGGACAGGGTATGAAAATTGTTGTTGTTGTTGTTGTTGTTGATGATGATGATGATGTTGTTGTTAACATTATGGCTGAACAAAATATGGCAATATGCAGGTTTCAAACAGCACAGCACACGCTTCTGGATGCTTACTGATAGGTAAATGCCACTGTGGTTAATGGGGCTAATTGCCTCCAAAAATGACATATGATTGCAGTCTAAGTTATAAAATGTAAGTAGCTTATATACAATGATACACAAACACTGGTGTGCAGTTTCTCAGAAAGTGGGTGAAGTCTCTCCTGCCTTCTCAGCCCCCTTAACTTTGAAAAGGGGCAAGGCATAACTGGTAGCAAAGATAGCTCACAAAAGACAGAAGAACCCTTGCAACCACATATTTACTGCAAATTACTTCCCCAGGAACACCATTTGTCATTTCCTATGTGCCCATTTCCTGTTTGGGAGCATGGGATTTTCATTTCCCCCTGCCTTCCAAATTGAATGATCATGCCCAGAGCATAAAGACTTGGGAAGCTTTTGTTAAGTATCCTGCCTATATGGTTCCCTAATAATTTGTTTGATTATAAAACCAAACGTAACAAACAAGGCATGGATCTGCTCTTGCTTTTAATGCATTTTGTGATCCTGTAGTAATTTTGTAAGTAGAGCAGCTGCTTTTGCAGATGTAACATCCCATGCATGTAAAAACATCCCTAGATTGGGGCACATATTTCTGGCTTCCCTCTGTAATTCATTTAATATTTCTCTACTTCCGAACGACTGTGCCTCATATGCAAGATTTGTTCCCTATTCCCAAAACAGTCCTGGCAACTTTGACATGCCAACTAATTTGGAAAACTTAACCAAGCATTTGAGACTCGGTAGAACTTGAATAATGGCTGGGGATGATTGAGTTTGATTAATACACGCAAAGCAGCATTCAAGTGACAATCACACACTTGGTTTAATTGCATGGTTTGAGACTTATAAAATCTCATTAGGTTTGCTCGGCTGCTGTGTCACTACGGGGTTGATTCCGAACTCCAGTACACAGTAGGCTTCATTCATTCTGATCCTGTAGAAAAGGTATTTATACCTTCAAGTGCATCGTGCTATATTATGATCACAGATACAATCCATTAAGAAGAAAGCCCCATGAAATGTCAAAAGGAATGATGTTTTCGAGTGTGTGTTTCGAAGGACCATATTATTCTTTATTTCAGGATAACAGTGCAACTGCATATAAATGAACCCACTAGAGGGCAATAACACTGCTAATCTCATTGATGTTTCTGCCTCACTCTTTTAATGTGAAAGTAATACAAACAAAGCCAGCTCTTTTCCTAGTTGGGAGTTTGTTTGATTTTTAAGATTTTATGAATCCAGCACCTGGAAGCACCCAAGGCAACTTATAACGTCATTAAAGCGAAAGAGATTAATATTAGCTTTAGAATACAGTAAAATTAAAATGGATATAAAAATCTCACAAGGAGCTCAGGAACCGCACCTGACCTAATGCCAAGTCTTCCAGTGTTTTTGGCTCTACAGTATGCAGCTGAAACAAAACAGCTGAAACAAGCAACCTATGGACAGCAAGGCTTGGCAACCACCTACATTTCAGCTCAGTACAGCACAGAAATTGATAATTGGATTTCCAGTGTGTCTATCGCACAATACTAGGCTGGGTCACATAATAGCAGACAACAGAAGAGACCCATTCAGACCCAGTGGCAAAAAGGGATTGTGTGCATGGGGATGGTAAGTAGTAGGACTGTTTGTTTGTTTGTTTGTTTGTTTACAAGGTGAAGAACCTCTGGCCCATCAGGCTATGCTGGGCAAAGCACACCCACCTGCCAGTCACTGGGTATAGTATGACATCACACACAGAGATCTTTCATCTCTGATATAAGCACTAAGTACTAAGATCAGAGATAATGTATTTCTGATCTTAGTGCCATGCAACACAAGCACCATTCCTGAAAGCAAAAGCTTACCTCTGGTCTTACGGTAGTGCTATGGGATGATGTTGATGATTTATTTGTCACTTTCCCCCAGAAATTTGAAACCAGAATGACTTTAGACACAAGCAACCAGAACATAGCTGTCAAGTTCTCCCTTTTCTAAAAGGGAAATTCCCTTATGCTGAATAGGCTTCCTCGCGAGAAGAGGGGAAACTTGACAGCTATGAACCAGAATGACTTTAGAAACAAGCAGAAAAGAAAAGAAAAGAAATGCTCACCAACAATTAAAAAGAGCAGATTATATGGTGGTGCCCAGAATCTGGTGTGATGTGTGATGTATTGTTTAACTGATCGGGAACAATGACTACAGCAGGCACAGGCAAACTCGGCCCTCCAGATGTTTTGGGACCACAATTCCCATCACCCCTAGCTAACAGGACCAGTGGTCAGGGATGATGGGAGTTGTAGTCCCAAAACATCTGGAGGGCCAGGTTTGCCTATGCCTGGACTACAGCCCTATCAAACTCAACAGATACATAAGTAGACAATTGCTAAGTTGAAAACTTAAATAAATGAAACTAAGAACATAAGCAGAACCCTGTTGGATGGGTATGCAGTCTAGAATCCTGATGTCACAGTGGCCAAGTAGATGCAAAGAAGGTGGCAAAGAGGGAACACCTCTCTGTTACATTGGGAACTAAACTGATGCTCTTCTTCTCCAGTCCAGTTGGCTGAAGTTGTGTAGCTGGGGAAGAATGTGAATGGGGATAGACAGCTGGAGGTATATCGGGCGGGAAGCAAGAAACTGAAAAATGGATGAATGGTATTGACATCTAATTGTACATGCAATTGTGACTATTATCCATCCACATGGCATTGCTTCCTAGTGCCGGATTACCAAACAAGCAGAGTAGGCACCAACCTATGGGCCCCACACCTTTTCAGGACCCCATGACAACAGATCAAAATAATATTGATTTGGTAAAATAAAAAACATATTAGGGGATAATTTGCAAGGGCCCCTCTCCAGATTTCAACTGCCTAGGGGCTTCCACAAGGTTTAATCTGGCACTGTTGTTCCCAGTGGGATCTCTATTTTGATGCACTTGAATATATTTTTCTGCCACTATTCCGTGAGCCCCTGCAGTTCATGCTGGTAAGCAGCAAGTATCAGTAAATTTGGGGGAAAGAAAGCTCCGAGTGGGTTTTCAGATCCTTCAGTCTTATGGCTCTAATGGAGTACCCGCACCTTTAATAGTTGTGTAGCAGAGGGAATTTCAGCAGGTGCAGTCTGTTGAGAATTCTCCCCCTGGTCACTTGCTTAATTTACTGAGGTGGGGACAAAAGGGTGAGCTTCTGGGAAATGATGCAAGGCCCCAGGCATCTAGTACTGGATGTTGCCACAAGGACCCATTGGTTTCCAGCATCTTTTGGATGTTTCTGCCAATGCCACCAAATCTGGAAAAGGAGGAGCTCATTGGAGGGTCTCAGGCTTCTGAGACTAAATGTATCCAGGATGTAAATACAAGAAGCTGATGTCCAAACCCATTCCCCTTTTGTGATCCCATCAGTATCTTTCAGGAATGGATGGGTGTAAGGCCTTCCTTTACAATAAATATTTACTAAATCTTTACATTGGCCCTCACTTGTAAGAAATCTTTACAATTTTTTTGAGAGATCATGTAATCAGGGCTTACTTTAACCACAACACAAAATTGTGTCGGGACTATATTATTGTGCTCCAATTATTTTTTAAAAATAGTGTCGAACATTATGGTGACGTGTCACTTGTCAGTGAATCTGATGATTTGCTTCAGGAGCTGGAAAGATGAGAAGTTAAATGATGTCCTAATTTGGATGGTGCCCAAATTCTATCCTGACATATCATAACAAACAGAACAGCTGGACAGGAAGAGGCTGCATTTGTAACACTATATGTTGCCAGTGTAATAGGAAAAAAAGACAGTTGAAATGAATATCTGAAAGAATATGCAATTCATCGTTTGTGAGACCAGTGGGGGGGGGGGTGGAGCCATTAGCATAGCTGCCATGTTCTCCCTTTTTTAAAGGGAATTTCCCTTATGCTGAATAGGCTTCCTCGTGAGAAAAGGGAAAACTTGGCAGCTATGGCCATTAGTTTAGGAATGGAGAATCTCATATAAATGGGTTTGTTCAAAAGCTCATTGCAGTCAAGGAAGCATCACAATTCTGACTAATTAAGGTATAATTTGTCCTGGGTGTTAAGCCTCATATTTTGTAGTAAATAATATATCAGAACTATAAGCATTAGTAGTTTGTGGTGTTTACTTACTCCTAGGTAAATGCACACCCTCTTGCCATCTGAAATCATTTATAACATACAAGGGTTGTTCATTTCAGGATTACTTGTACAGTACAGGAAACATACCAGGCAGCAGGTTATGATAGACTCTGTACCCAGTATTCAGAACAAAGGAAAATGTATTTAGACAGACATGAATGTATGTCCTAGTCAAGGAATGTATGTCCTAGTCAGACATTAAAAGTACACATGGGAAAATAAAGGGTGTTTCTTTTCTTGGGAGGGGGGTGAACATGCACCACTAACCTTAATTTCCTGTCTCTTCTGGCTCCACCCCTGACCATATTAAATGGAATGAAGATTCTTGGTTTGTTTGGTTGCTGCTGAGCTGAACACACTTAAAATCTTCCCCACTTCCCCAATTCCACAGGGGTCCAGATTGTGGGAAGGTTTCTAAGCACTCAGCACACTCATCTGAAAGTGAAAAGAAACTCAGTTCAGACCTTTGGTATGTGAACTCTGCCCTGGCCAGCTTGGTACGAGATGGTAGGAGATGCTGCTTGTAAAAACTCCAAATAAAAATATCGGCTGTTGGGTTCAAACTTCTAGGGCCCTGGAGATTAATAATAATAATAATAATAATAATAATAATAATAATAATAATAATAATAATTATACCCTGCCCACCTGGCCAGGTCTCCCCCACCACTCTGGGCGGCTTCCAACACACATCAAAATACATTAAAATATCACAGACTAAAAACTTCCCTAAACAGGGCTGCCTTTAGGTATTTTCTAAATGTCAGGTAGTTGTTTATCTTTCTGACCTCTGTGTTCCATAGGGTGGGTGCCACTACCGAGGAGGCCCTCTGCCTGGTCCCCTGTAGCTTTGCTTCTCACAGTGAGGGAACCGCCAGAAGGCCCTCGGCACTGGATCTCTGTGTCCGGGCTGAACGATGGAGGTGGAGACGCTCCTTCAGGCATACAGGACCGAGGCCGTTTAGATCTTTAGGGTTGTTGTTCCTTATTTTTAATAAGACTGATCAGCAGCACTAAACATCAGAATATGAAACCCAGAATATGAAAGATCCGCCATTGCCTGACGTGAGGTGACTGAAATCCAGGCATGAAATGTAAATTTTGGAAAAGATAACTTGAAAGGCTCTTTGGAATCTTACCAATTCTGGGTTCATTTTCCCTATGACAAAATGTGTCTTTTAGAGTTGCTTGTAACTGAATTCTCTCTGCTATTCTAAATTCCAAACTCTGAACTTTGGGAATATTTTTCTGCTGTAAGACAACAAACAACTACATAATGCATATGTGTGTGTGGTCTCACCAGCTGTGGCACCTCCACACAGTCACATATCAGAAGTGATGTCCAGAAGAAATGTCTTTGCAAGCGCAAAGTTCATTCATACAATGCAGCCTTGCAACCCTCTTGCTCCCCCAACCTAGAACAGCTAGACCTTAGTTGGGAAGGATGCTTTTAAGACTTCGAAAAATATCCTCTGGTATTAAGGATGGAGGAGAAATTCACTTCAGTTGTCATCTCAATGTAGGGTTGGCATATTTCAAACACATAAAATCTGGACATAAAAGTTGTTGAGCTTTTTGGGGCAAAGTTGTTGAGCTATTTTAAAGGGAAATCACAGTTCTTAATTTCCTCCCACTCCCCCCCCCCAAAAAGTGTACAAAATTTACATATTAGGGGAAGGTGTGCATAAAAATCCATAGATTGGGGAAAATAACATTTTATTGTATCTTATTAAGCTGTAGTGCTTCCAAAAATGAGTACGTTTGCAGACAAAAAGGTGACTGATTTTTTCGTAAAAAAATGTTTCTAAAAGATTCACAAGCTGATGCAGAACTGAATTTAAGATTAGGAAAAGGTAAACTGAGAGAAGCCATGTCTATCTCCATCTTTAACTGATGTAATGGAACCGTGATC
Source organism: Zootoca vivipara (assembly GCF_965207765.1). Classification (NCBI taxonomy): domain Eukaryota; kingdom Metazoa; phylum Chordata; class Lepidosauria; order Squamata; family Lacertidae; genus Zootoca; species Zootoca vivipara. Next base: position 61,628,766 of record NC_142591.1, read on the forward strand.
TACAGCGTTTGCTTTTAAAGTAGTAATAATATCCATGCTGTAATAATATGCTCTTCATGCTGGTTCAACTCTTCCCTTGCAATTGAGGCTTGTCAAGTCAAGCATGCACCCAGCTCTTGCTGATTCATTGCACACTGACCCAGCAACCGCAGATAACAGTAACATTTCCAGCCAATTAAAACTTGAGACGCATGAGAGTGCTGACCTCGGGTCAAAAGGTTCTGCAATCTGTTACTATCCTTTAGGTGCAATTTTACTGAGGGTGCCAAATACGGAATGTATAGTGAAGTGTTGTGCTTTCAATTAGAGTGTGGTTAAAATGAAGAGACCCTTTAAATCAGGCACCCCCAAACTCGGCCCTCCAGATGTTTTGGGACTACAATTCCCATCATCCCTGACTACTGGTCCTGTTAGCTAGGGATGATGGGAGTTGTAGTCCCAAATCATCTGGAGTGCCGAGTTTGGGGATGCCTGCCACAAATGTTTCAGTAAACGTGTTTTCAATACCTCACTTATAAAAGCGGTCATAAATGCTCATGGCGAGAGTGAAAATTCATCAGCATAGTTTTGGATTCTGCCCTACGGATAAATAACAGTGATGCAAAAGACTGGCGTTCAGGCATTTCTTCCTAAAAACTGACAGCCCAGGCCTAAATATATTTATTTCTCAGGCTTACTGCTGGTAAGAATAGGAAATGATTCATGAAGAACCTTCTCCTTAATCCCCACTGAGATGGCCAAACTGCCCATTCGAGTGATTTGAGTTCTTGTGAAAGTCTTTCATGGCCATTTCATATGTGGCACTTTTCTTGCATTCCTGTGCAGTATTATTTGAAAAGGTCTGGATGATGCTCTTGAAATAGCAGCAGAGGACAATGGGACACCAAAGGTTCTGTAAAGTGTTGCCACCACTAACCCACAACCCCCTATGTTCAACTTTACCCAATCCCAACTACATATGCCTCCACAAGCAATGAGGAAATTGTGAGTTAAATTGGTTCCATATGCCTGGAGAGAATATATATAATGATATTGTTCCAAATATTGTTTCATATTAGTAGCGCTAAGCTGTAGTTATTGTACATAGCATTTTGAACAAAAGACCGGAGAGAAAAGGTGTCTCAGCTTTGCATTTAGGTTATATATCATATGATGATCTGCCTCTAAATCTGCCTTTTAACTTGAATTGTTTAGTTCTCCAGAGACTGAAATTGGCCCAGTGAAGTTAACAAATGGATGGCAGTGAAGTGAAGTCTAGAATATCTCTGTATATTGTTCTGGCTTGCTGAGTTTAGTTCCGCTCCTGGCTTCAAGGAGTCTACCTCTTTGTATGATTCCTTGTTCAAAGGCTGGAAATACAAGTGTGTTTGATTCCCAGCCATGTCTTCCATATTCATGATATCCCAGAGTAGTCAGGGAGTATCTAAAGGTGGCAATTATTTATATGGGGGAAAGCAGAGAAATGACATAGGTTAACTGGAGCTGTTCTTAGGCAGACAAAACACTCGTTTCCCCACAGTATCTGTTTAGTTGGGTGTAACAAGACTTTCTGGAAGCATATAAAATAGTTAGGGTTATGAGCAACCTTGGATGGAAAAGACAAGAGCACTCAACTAATGCAAAAGATTGCATAATGGAATGGCGCTACATTGTGCAGGGTTCACAGCTAAACAGGTTCAGGGCCATTTCACACATAACAGAGACTCAAATTAAGCTTTCCACTGATTGGACAGTCACTGCACAAGTGACTGCAGCCAATCACAGCTCCCAGATTAGCATTCCTGTAGTACACATGTGGAAGAATAACTGTCCCATTTACACTTTACATTTCTTGGTGTACACTTAAAACATCTCTGGGTATCCTTTTTGAAAAAGTTGTCACCAGAAGGAACTGAACATTCCCAGTACAGAATTTTGTTTTTTTGCCCTCCTATGCTCCCAAAAGAAGGCATTTAATTCAAACCTATTTTTTTATTGTTGTGCATATTGCAAATGTTGATTTTTTTTTATTTCAGAGATTAATTCCAGATATTTTGGACTCCAACTTGTATCAGCTCTATGTAGCATGGACCAATGGTTAGAGATGATGGAAGTTGCAGTTCAGCAACACTTGGAAGGAGCATATTGGCTTCCTTGTATTTTAATACATTTCTTATTGTCTTGAGACCTTAAATTGTCATAAGCTGTCCCAAGGTGTGGTGGTATGTGTGTGTATGTATGTGTATATGTGTGAATGTGTGTGCACATGTGCATTGCAGGACAAAATTTTTATATAAATAATTGTGCACTGCAATCCTAAGCAGGTTTACCTAGAAGTATTTCTCACAGCATTCGATGAGGCTTATTTCCAAGCAAATGTGGATTGGTTTGCAACCTCAGATCACTTTCCTCCTTCCTCCAAGCAACCAATCAGCATTGTCAAAGCAGATTGCACCTAGACCTGCAGAGCTGGCTTTCATGAACAATCATTTGGCTATCAAGCCCCTAATATCCTTGGCTTGCTGACTCTGGAGTTCAGCCAGGATACAGTTTTGTACTATTTCTGACTTTCCCCTTGCAGCTGAAAAACACACTCAGCAGCAACGCTAGGAGGTTTCACTTTAAATTTAATTTATATGGTGAGGATTTAAGCTGGCTTTTACTCTTATCTCCACCTCCTGGCTCCCAAGGAGGAACTTCAATAGGATAAACAGAGAAGCAGAAACTTAATGGGAAATAGACAGCATGGATTTAGAAGGGCAATATAATCTTTAACCTTCTTGACTCTCTCAAAGAGGTTACAGCAAAGGGTGGCTGTGGCTGTGCATATTTCATAGTTTATCAGTATTTTCAGGAATCTTTTACTCAAAATGGCATGAGATGTGCCTCCTGCAGCAAAAAGACATCATAAAAGATACCAATGGAATGTATAGGGAAGGACATTTTAATACTGCAGCTCCAGTAATGTATTTCACTGAACCTTATGTGGGTGTTCCTAATAGTTTGCAATAATAAACATGCTGTTCAAAGCATAGGCAGCCATTTTTAACAGTCCACTGGATATTTACCAGACATCCAATGGTCTGCACACTTGGAAAAATGGCTGCAGATGCTTTGGGAGGAGGAGGAGGAGGGATGTAGGCTGAGAAATGCCTGCATTTCCTTTTGTCCCCTGCTCAGCTCCATGTTTAATCCGGGTTTGAAACCATAGTTAAATATGTGGTTGGCACCAAGGAGAGGAGTGGAAAGGGCATGTGTCTCCATCTTCCTCCTCTTCTTTCTGTCAACCATCCTTAGAGGGTTGTGGAAACCAACCTACCATAAAAAGTAAGAGTCATGTTTGTTGCTCTGTACATTTTTTCCTCTGACCCCACCCGCCAATGACATGTGGCCCCCAGACTATTGCCTAGAAGGGAACGTGGCCCCCAGGCTGCAAAAGGTTTCCCACCCCTGCTGCAGTACATTTGATCTCTGCACAAAATATGCCAGCCTTAAAGATCTTGATTTGATCTTGGTTGCTTCGTGCCGCCGTTGACCCAATTCAGCCTCGGCATCTGCAACCGAAGAATAAAGGAAGAGAATGAAATGCAGACATTTATTGCCACGAGGCAAACACACGGCGAGACTGAATTCATCCCAGATCTACTTTGAGACCTAGTGAGCAACGGAATTGAACATGAACTTAACGCTGAGTTTCTGCCGCTCAGTTGACTTATTGCAAGTCACGGTGAAAGTCAATGGATGCTTGCAGCACAGTCGGATAAACTGCTGGAATTGATTGGACAAAGATCGAGCATTTGAAGACAGCAGAAAGAATGTACCAAACCCTTTCTTCATATCTATATCGGAGCTTCTGTAACTGGCTGCAGTTAGAATCTTCTCCTTTGTCCTTATTTGGCATGGTGTGGGGTCAAGGTGAGAACCATTGACTTCAGTGAGAATAAGAATACAAGAAGAGCCTGCTGGATTAGCCAATGGCCCATCAAGTTCAGCATCTCACAGTAACCAACCAAATCCTGTGGGACACCAGTGAGCGGGACCTGAGTACAACACTCTGCCCACCTGTGATTTCCAGCAACTGGCATTCAGAGACATGCTGCCTCGATTGGAGGCAGAACATATTTTAATTTATGCCGCATTTTTATATGAGTAATGTTATGCCACTGAGGTAGGAATGAGCTCTGATGGAGTGTATAGTTATTCCCAAGCCTAGCAATTTCTCAGCCACGTTTCTGCTCTGCCCAGGTATTTTTCTAGACTCTAGACAATGAGGTCACGAAGAGTCGGACACGACTAAACGACTAAACAACAACAGACTTAGTGGTCATATGGAGGTTCCCACTTTAGATGGTGATTTGTATTACTTCTGGACTTAATGGCCTTACAGCATTTCCCTTTAATAGACAACAGTGTGCATTAAATGTGTATTATTCAAACTGGGATGCCAACCCAGCTTCGTATGGGAGTCTTCCTGCCCATTCTGCTGAGTGGGGCCTTAGACTTTGTTGCCCCAAAGCCCTGCCCTGACCTTGTCAGGGCCCACCAATGGTAGCTTTCACTGGTTCAAAATTGCATCTGTGCTGGTATAGATACAGTACATCCATGCATTTTCAAGCATAGCACAATATACAGGAGCATAGGAATGATCCCATCCCTGCCCTGTGCACATACATGGCTTAGGAATTCTGACTTCACTGCTAGAAACTTTAGAATGATCCCCAAAGTGTTCCTTAGCAATCTCCCACTTGTTAGATAATGCAAAAGAATAGATACCTGCCAGAATCCTCAACAAGGCAAAGGAGCAGCCCCTGAAATACCAAAGAGTTAATGCTTGATCAAACAAACCCTTTCTCCCTTTCAAAAGCCACATTGCAAAACAAAAATCCCTGTCTATATTCCATTGTGTACAGCAATAGATAGATTAGAGCTCTGTGCATGTGATGTTGTTTGTAGGCTGGACATCAACATAATAGGCTTAGGAAGCAAGAACCAGACCAGCAGTAGTTCCAGGAACACAGCGTGAGATTGATTGAAGTGAGCTTTGTACCATCTGTAGTTAGGATATGCCCGATTGATTCATGCATCTGCAAAAAGGAGTAATAAATATAATGTTAGAAATAAAGAAGTCTCCACAGGAATGTTGAGATGGAAGGCATGTGTCTTGCTTGAGTGTTCAGGGGACTGAAAGGAAAAGAAAGCACTTGCAGGAAAAGAAATGTATCCTATGCAGATAAATTATAGGGGCAGATTCTTGTGTTCTCTTTTATGCATGGATATTGATTACTTATGCTGGGCTCTCTTATATTTTGCCTTCCATTTTGTCTTTGTTGTGTCCCCCAGTGAAGTGGTCAGGTGAAGATTAGGTCTGCATTTGGATTGAGGTTAGATGCCTTGTAGAAAGCCCTTTAAAAAGGTAAAGGTAAAGGACCCCTGACAGTTAAGTCCAGTCATGGACGACTCTGTGGTTGCGGCGCTCATCTCGCTTTACAGGCTGAGGGAGCCAGCGTTTGTCCGCAGACAGTTTTTCTGGGTCATGTGGCCAGCATGACTAAGCCGCTTCTGGCGCAACAGAACACCAAAACCAGAGCAGCGCACGGAAACGCCATTTACCTTCCCGCCGGAGCAGTCCCTATTTATCTACTTCCACTTTTGGGCTTGCTTTCAAACTGCTAGGTTGGCAGGAGCTGAGAACGAGCAACAGGAGCTCATCCCGTTGCAGGGATTCAAACCGCCAACCTTCTGATCGGTAAGTCCAAGAGGCTCAGTGGTTTAGACCACAGCGCCACCCACGTCCCGCAGGAAAGCCCTTAACCCAACTTAATATTTTGTTGTTGTTGTTGTTGTTGTTTTTAAAATCATCCAGTTATTCAGAGCCTGTTTGGATGAACTTCCTTTTAAAGGAATGATGGCTTTTAAGGTGGTCACAGGAAGGAACTAGAGCCAATGAAGGGAGCAATCCACTAATCCCTGCTGTGTGGGCGAAGGGTGGACCACACCCTTCGGAGTGACAGCTTTCAGGGAGTGGTAGCTGGCAAAGGGTGAAGCCTTTGCGCCCCACACACTGCTCAAAAACTCCACCCTCCCCACCATGGTATTTAGGCTTGGGGTAGGGTGGGGAGGGGAAGATACATTTCATTCCTATGCAACCTCTCTTTTCCCCCTGCCTAATTGCCATAGGAGGGAAGAGGGAGAGAAGATGGGGGGGGAGAGAAAAGGAAGGGAAGGAAGAGAGGGATGGGGAAAATGGGGAAGAGAGTGAGAAAAGGAGGCATCATAGAGATACAGGAAGAAAGCAGGGGGGAGAGAGAGAAGGGAAGGAGGCAGAGAAAGGGAGTGACAGAACGGAATTGGGTGTCCCAATGCTATTTATTTATTTATTTCACAAGATCTGCAATTATATACTGCTCGATTGCATATGAAATATATATATACAAAAAAGCCAAAGTGATTTATGAAAATAATGCAACGTTGAAATTACAGTATCAGAAATTATACAAAATAATTAAAAATAATTAAAATCAACAATAAGCTAACCAACACCAACACCAGATCAAAAAGTATGCCAGCACTCTGCATGTCTGAATAGCCTTGAGTGAACATAAAATGCTTTTAGCAAGCACTGAAAAGAGTCAACTGACAGTGCCTGCCTGGTCACTTTCTAACAAATGTGGGATGATTATTATGGGACACTTGTGGCTTTGGCCCATGTATCCTTGACATTGGTCCTGTTCACCCTGGTATATGCATCCCCCACGAGGTTCCCATTTTGAAACACTGCTCTCAACATTATTATTTTTTTAAAAAAGGTTACCTGCCTCTGTCCTAATCCAGTTTGCAATGTGATTCTTTCTACATGCTTTTAATCAACTTTTAAAAAATTTTTATCAGGAATTGCAGTTGGCATCTTTTAAAACCAAGACAATGTCAGGCCACTCACATGGGGTCACGAAGAGTCAGACACGACTAAATGACTAAACGACAACAAATTGGTTTGGGAAGTGTGCATTTGTTAGGGTGAGCCAAACCAGAGGCGTAGCAAGCCCAGGTGGTACCCGGTGCGGATTTTGTTTTTTGTCACACACACACCCCACGCCGCTTTGCCGGGGCGCTGGCAAAGCTGCATCCTCTTGGGACGCAGACAAAGCGGGAGCAAAAAAGCAGGAGCCGCTTACGGTGAGCCAGGGAGGGAGGGAGGCTGGGAGGGGCGGGATCCTCTGCTCGCGGCTGCAGCCACGAATGGAGGATCCTCTACATGGGGCTGCAGCGGCGCAATGGCTGCTCGAGCCGCCGTGGCAGGGCGCCGCCTTGTCACCCCCGGAGACGTGCCACCAGGAGCACACACCCCCGTTGTGACACCACTGAGCCAAACATAATTTCTCCCCTGCCTTTTGATGTATCCAGTGCTTATGCAAGCATTTGGAAAGCTTGTACAACCAATCTTCCTCTTCCTCTAGCCTTGCTCGCACAAGCTTCCTCAACATGATTTCAGTCAGTTCTCTGCTCCCATTGCATCACTGTGCAACACAGCCCAATATTTTGGGGGGACTGCACAGGGAGACTAAGAGAAGAGAAAGATGAGTTGTATGGCCTGGCTTCTGCTCATGCAACCATGGGATGCTACCCATTCTTGCTGCAAAAAATAAATACCCTCTCAACTTCTGTATGAAAGGACAGCTTCTTATGTTGCTTCTTGTAACCAGGAACCTTTTCTGAGTACAAAATGCATGAAAGTGGTGGGCATGATTCACTCAAAGCCAGACATATTTATATAGCACTGACTTCAGTACTTAAGGAAGGACTTAATTCTCTCCTGCTGAAATCACCAGGACTCATAAATGCTTCACAAGGGCTGGTTTATATGCCCTATATATTTTCTCTTACATACTGTTCTACTCCTTGTTTCCATCCCAGATATTCTGGCCAAAATTAAAGATCCTGTGAACAGTCACCAAGGCAGCCCACTTAAATTTTTTTTGCAAGCTCATTGAAAATTAGGTTATATGACATTGCGGTCATACAGGTGGCGAATCACTTTGAAATATGATTTTATTTGGTGGCATCTATAAGCAAGCAAAAAAAACCCCTCCTGTTTCTTGCTGATCAGAAGGTTGGCGGTTCGAATCCCTGCAATGGGGTGAGCTCCCGTTGCTCGGTCCCAGCTCCTGCCCACCTAGCAGTTCGAAAGCACATCAAAGTGCAAGTAGATAAATAGGGACCGCCAGAAGCAGCTTTGTCATGCTGGCCACATGACCCGGAAGCTGTCTGCGGACAAATGCTGGCTCCCTCGGCCTATAGAGTGAGATGAGCGCAGCAACCCCAGAGTCGGTCACGACTGGACCTGATGGTCAGGGGCCCCTTTACCTTTACAAGCAAGCAAAAAAACCCCTCCCGTTTCCTTCATCATCATCATACATTGTGTTTTTATACCTCATTTATAATATTAGAATTGTGTCCATCTATAACATTTCTCCAATGAAAATAGGGATGTCCTATTTAACAACAATAACAATTTTATTATGTATACCTCACCCATCTGACTGGGTTGCACCCCAGCCACTGAGCAGCTTTCAACATTTATAAAAAATATATAATAAAACATTAAACATTAAAAAAATTCCCTATACAGGGCTGCCTTCAGATGTCTTGTAAAGGTTGTATAATTACTTATCTCCTTGGCTTGGGGGGGGGGTTCACATAACACTACCCTCCAGCATTTATCTGATTAAAATAGGAACATCTTAAAGAAAAGCAGGGGATTCCAGGATCAAAAATTTTGGGTCTGTCCCTGGAGAATAGGGACACTTGGAGGGTCTGGAGCTCATTCATGCTTGATTCTTTATTTTCCTTTTGACTTTATTATAAAAAGCTTATTGTGTTGAAGTTACAATTCTTTGTTGTTGATGTTTGTTTTCTTCTTCATGTGTATTGTCTGGTTTCTGTTGTTCAATGGAATGGAATGAAATGAACGACACCATGAAACGACACCATGAAAATATCCTCTCTGCGTGGTGATCTACTGCAGAGAGAAGAACTTGCCACACAGCAGTCCATTACAAACCTGTGGCATTCCAGATATTTTTGGACTCCAACTCCCATCAGCCCCAGCTGGCATGGCTAATGGTCATGCCATGGGCCAGGAGTTATCTTCACATTCTGAACAGCAGCCTGAAAGGGAAGTGGCCCCACCGGCAGCTGATCAGCTTTCAGGGACACGGAGGAGAAGGCTCTAATGGGAACCAGCTGGCTTCAGCCTTCTTAAGCAGAGCTTCCAGCAGCAGTCAGATGTTGGAAACAACACTTGTAGTTCCTGGCCCTGCCTGCTGCTTCCTCTTGACCCTTGATCATTTGATTCCCTGACCCCTGGACCATCCCACCAACCACATGGATTGCTATTCGCCTGACCCTAGGGCTGGACCTGACTTTGGATGCTGACTCTGCTCTCCAGGCAAGTACAGCTCAGAGACTATTCTGGTTAACTGGTCTCCCACTCCACTGTGCTCTGCATGTTGTTGCTCAGCAGCGAGACAACAACAGGCCAGGGAAGATGGGAACTGTAGTCCAACATCATGAGGAAGGCACCATCTTGGCTACACACAGGACCTGTTTGAAGGGCAAGCCTACTTTGTTGTACGGGCCAATTCTGGATGCTTCCAACTTATGAGATGACTTATAGTTCAGCAACACCTGTTCTGTGGACTAATTGACATATGCACATCTGCAATTCTATGTCTTACTTTAGATAGAGCTGAAGCGGCACTAAAGAGAATGAAAACCCTCCCAGCTTAGCATTTTCCATATGATGCCTATTTTACCAGCATAGCTGTTGCAATCTTATTAGTCTCCACCAATAGGCAGACATATTTTTCAATTTCTATTCCTTTCATTTCCCAGAAATCCAGCATATAGTTCAGGGGCGGCTAACCTGGCCCCCTCCATATGTTGCTGGACTGTAGCTTCCATCACCCTAACTGTGGGGCATGCCGCTTGGGGCTGATGGGAGTTGTAGTCCAACAACAGACAAGCACCACATTTTTTATCCCTAATATAATTAATTGAAATCAATGTGACTTGAATTTGTGCATTTATGTGCTAAGAGTGGCCTCTGCACACTTTAAAAAAATGTTTTTCACTGCAAGCTTTTACACAAATTGTTTTAAAGTCTGAGTTAAATAGAAGTCCATTAGTAATAAAACAGATTTAGATATAACATGTAAAAGGCTTCCCATATTTTCAGTTTAGTTTTATTTTGGATTTGATAATATCATTTGAGAAAGACAGCTGAGCACTCAGGCCTATGGCACTTTATCTCCTGCTAATTCCTTAGAGAAAATTTATGAAGTTTACAGAATACATCAGGAGGGGAAAACATGCTTTGTATTACACAACATTGTGCTTCTTCCAGGCTTAATGTAAAACAACTGTAGCAATAAAAAGGGAGAGTGCATTTCTTCTGTGTTTCAGAACAAACCAGGGGTGCCCTTTGCCTTGCCAGATAGTGCCTGCTCCTGTACAAATTAATGAAAACAAACTGAATTCCAATCATTCGGGGGGGGGGGGGAGTTGGCATTACATTAAGCTCTCTGTGCTATTGTATATTCTTAAGAAAATACACAAATTAAAACCCAAGATTCCTGGGGCGCATATTTTTTCAAAGCTTTTCAATGAGACCATTCTATAAAGGAACAAACTTGTTTGCATGAAGGGGGTGATTGTGAATCCCACACACAAGGCTCATCTTCCAGCATAGAGTGAGACCTTTAAAAAGGGGATTGGTGACACACCTACACACCCATCCCCACCATAATGCTGATTGTTCATTGTCATAGCTGCCAAGTTTTCCCTTTTCTCACGAGGAAGCCTATTCAGCATAAGGGAAAATCCCTGTAAAAAAGGGATAACTTGGCAGCTATGCATTGTTCACCTCCACCATGAATTCAGATCAAATCCACACCCTCCAACATTTCTCCAGTGAAAATAGGGATGTCGTATTTCACAATATAATAATAATTTTATGATTTATACATTAAACATTTTAAAACTACCCTATACAGGGCTGCCTTCAGGTGTCTTCTAAAAGTTGTATAGTTACTTATCTCCTTGGCTCAGGGGTCGCATAGCTCTATACCAGGCATCCCCAAACTGGAGCCCTCCAAATGTTTTGGCCTACAACTCCCATGATCCCTAACTAACAGGACCAGTGGTCGGGGAAGATGGGAATTGTAGTCCAAAACTAAGAGTTTTTTTCTGCACTGGTCCAGTAAAACGCTTCTGCTGCGCAGACCAGAAACAGTTCTCTTTGCAGAATCAAGCACAGTGGCTGGATTCTTGTTGCGGTGAAAGCCTTGTAGCTTTGCCAGTAACGACCCACGGAAGCCCAACTTTCGAAGACAGTTTTATTGCAGACAGATAACAGAAACACCTCCAGAGCTTTCAGACATGACTGCTCCACACCCTACAGGCAAACAAAACAAACACTCTATATATACTGAGCATCTTAACTTAACGACTTAACTTAAATCACATGACCTTGCTACTTTGCCAGCGTCTTGGGTTTAAAGCCCTAACAAAAACATCTGGAGGGCCTAAGTTTGGGAGTGCCTGCTCTATACCCTCCCACATTTCTCTGATAAAAATAGGAATATGACACCATACCCTCCAATGTCTCTCCAATGAAACTAAGGACACCCAACCATATTCTTCAACACTCCCTTGTTGTACAAGTGGAACAATAGTGTTGAATACAACTCTGTATCTGGAACAGTATGACAAGGAGGACACAGCATCCTGTGACAGCCATAGTGCCACATTTAAGTTAAAATCTGTTTGGCAGGTATCTAAGAAGCCATCTTATCTCATAAGCCTGGAGCAGTGCCCCTCATCGACCTTTCCAAAGGTATCCAAGCAATTTATCCTTGACTAATCCAGAGGCCTCAAAGCTCAAATACAGTAGGATAAAACTCTTAGATAAAACTTTTCCAGCATAGAGTGAGACCTTTAAAAAGGGGATTGGTGACACACCTACACACCCATCCCCACCATAATGCTGATTGTTCATTGTCATAGCTGCCAAGTTTTCCCTTTTCTCACGAGGAAGCCTATTCAGCATAAGGGAAAATCCCTGTAAAAAAGGGATAACTTGGCAGCTATGCATTGTTCACCTCCACCATGAATTCAGATCAAATCCACACCCTCCAACATTTCTCCAGTGAAAATAGGGATGTCGTATTTCACAATATAATAATAATTTTATGATTTATACATTAAACATTTTAAAACTACCCTATACAGGGCTGCCTTCAGGTGTCTTCTAAAAGTTGTATAGTTACTTATCTCCTTGGCTCAGGGGTCGCATAGCTCTATACCAGGCATCCCCAAACTGGAGCCCTCCAAATGTTTTGGCCTACAACTCCCATGATCCCTAACTAACAGGACCAGTGGTCGGGGAAGATGGGAATTGTAGTCCAAAACTAAGAGCCCAACTTTCGAAGACAGTTTTATTGCAGACAGATAACAGAAACACCTCCAGAGCTTTCAGACATGACTGCTCCACACCCTACAGGCAAACAAAACAAACACTCTATATATACTGAGCATCTTAACTTAACGACTTAACTTAAATCACATGACCTTGCTACTTTGCCAGCGTCTTGGGTTTAAAGCCCTAACAAAAACATCTGGAGGGCCTAAGTTTGGGAGTGCCTGCTCTATACCCTCCCACATTTCTCTGATAAAAATAGGAATATGACACCATACCCTCCAATGTCTCTCCAATGAAACTAAGGACACCCAACCATATTCTTCAACACTCCCTTGTTGTACAAGTGGAACAATAGTGTTGAATACAACTCTGTATCTGGAACAGTATGACAAGGAGGACACAGCATCCTGTGACAGCCATAGTGCCACATTTAAGTTAAAATCTGTTTGGCAGGTATCTAAGAAGCCATCTTATCTCATAAGCCTGGAGCAGTGCCCCTCATCGACCTTTCCAAAGGTATCCAAGCAATTTATCCTTGACTAATCCAGAGGCCTCAAAGCTCAAATACAGTAGGATAAAACTCTTAGATAAAACTTTTTAAAAAAATAAAAATGAACAGCTTGTCTTATTTTAAAAGTGACCATATGGAACAATCCACAAATAACTTGCTGGGGGGGGGGGGGAAGGTGGCACACACTACTTCCCAGTCTGAAAGTGTGTTTTTTTTAGAAAGTACACTACTGGTCTGTGTAGTAAAACCATAGACTGTTAGGTAACTACTGTTGGATTTTTGATTTTTGTTTATTACCATTTTATACCACCTTATCTTCTAAGGGACCCAGGTGGCGCTGTGGTTAAACCACTGAGCCTGGGGCTTGCTGATCAGAAGGTCGGCGGTTCAAATCCCTGTGACGGGGTGAGCTCCCATTGCTTGGTCCCAGCTCCTGCCAACCTAGCAGTTCGAAAGCACATCAAAATGCAAGTAGATAAATAGGAACCGCTACAGCGGGAAGGTAAACGGCATTTCCATGTGCTGCTCTGGTTTGCCAGAAGCGGCTTTGGCATGCTGGCCACATGACCTGGAAGCTGTACGCCGGCTCCCTCGGCCAATAATGCGAGATGAGCGCGCAACCCCAGAGTCAGTCACGACTGGACCTAATGGTCAGGGGTCCCTTTACCTTTACCTTTATCTTCTAAGGACCTCAAAGCGGTGTGCTTGGCTCCTCTCTCAATTTCATCCCCACCACAACCCTGTGAGACACATACTAGGTTTTCCCATAACTCCTGACATTTTTTTCTTGGCACCACGCCATATTTGCCAGGATCTGCCTTGATTCCGTATTCCTGATCATTCAAGGACTCTGGGTCCCCGATTCATTCAGTTTCTTCAAATTCTGCTCTCGGCTCCCTTAAATGCCACCCCAGATCTTCCTATTCTTCTCTGGTTCTGTCTGGAATAGAGCAGGAGGGTGAGCACTAAGGGCAACTCTATTTGAGATGTCATGAAAAGGCACATTATGCACTGGAATTAGTAAGAAGAAGAAGAGTTTGGATTTGATATCCCGCTTTATCACTACCCTAAGGAATCTCAAAGCGGCTAACAATCTCCTTTCCCTTCCTCCCCCACAACAAAAACTCTGTGAGGTGAGTGAGGCTGAGAGACTTCAGAGAAGTGTGACTAGCCCAAGGTCACCCAGCAGCTGCATGTGGAGGAGCGGGGAATCGAACCCGGTTTCCCAGATTACGAGTCCACCGCTCTTAACCACAACACCATACTGGCTCCAGTAAGTGGGCATTGATGTGCAGTTGTATCAGAACCTGATTTACGTCTGTTTGAGAAACCTGTATAAAGTCCCAAACAGCAGGTTTCCCTTTTCTTTTCTGGCTGCAGACCCCAGCCTGTGATATAGGCAACAATCTCAAAAGGTGAAAACGTAATGTAATCTCCTTGACAATTGCAATATTTATCTCCTTGCCCAAAAGAGTACTAATTAGAATAATACGTTTTGTTACACAAAACCTGCCTGCTAAGATCTGAAGCATAAACTGAGCCATCCAACAGATGTTATGGCCATTTGATTCATTGACAAATGTTTACAGATGTTTTGAGTGCCGTAGAATCAGCAAGAATGAAAGCTGGAGTTCTGGTAACCAGAGAGAGACCAACTGACCTCAGTCTAAGTTTTAATCTAAACCTGGAGTGCAGCAATGATACCATGAGTAGGACACTGGGTCATAAATGATTGAATTTTAGGTTGACCATCTGGGGCAGAGCTCCACCACAAATTTAAAGCACATTGAAAACACATAACTTCTCCCAAAGAATCTTAAGTGTAAACTGTATTGCAGTATGTTTTAAGAAGTGCTTGAAAAGGCCTGTAGTTGCTATGTGTGGGAATGTTGAGGATATTATGAGAGGATATATTGATTTAATATTATCCTTCTTCACTCATGCTAGTGAGCTGGTAGCATAGTACATTCCCCAGTATATTGCAGGAAGCTAGTTGTTAGATTCATTATAATCTCTTAAATTAAGCAATCCAGTCTGGCTTGTCCAGATTGGATTTGTTCCTGGTAAATCCCCTTTGTTCTCTCTTTAAAAAAATAAAGACACAACAGTCTTCTTTTAAATGTAATAAGACATTTACTTACATTCAGTTCACAGTATGATCCTGAAGGCAGGCTTTAGCTTGTAGTTACATAAGAGAGTGTGGACTAATCCCATATGGGGACTGAGCCCATGTGCTGCTGGCTGAAAGCCAGCAGACAGCAAAAGAACATCAAGATGGAATAAAGCAAAGAAGGAGTGAGAGGAAGAGGGCTGTGTGACTAGCTCCTTTATAGGGTCTGCCAGGGTCACGCCCACCTACTTGGTCACACGCAGGGGGAGGGTGCTCCAGACCAGGTGTGACAGGAAGTCCTCCTAGCTGGACTAACATTCCCCTGCATGTCCACTCTGGGCAAACAGGAAATGTTGTACTTGACTGCTCATGTTACATCCCACACGATGGACATAACAAGGAAGAAAGTGGCTGAAATGTTTTCAGTGGGGATAGGTCCATCAGTTTAAGGGCTAATCCAGCAATCAGCACTTCAAAATGACCTTAACAGATTACACAACTGGACCAAAGCAAACAAGACGAATTTTAACAAGGAGAAATGTAAAGTACTACACTTGGGCAAAAAAAATGAAAGGCACGAATACAGGATGGGTGACACCTGGCTTGAGAGCAGTACATCTGAAAAGGATCTAGGAATCTTGGTAGACCACAAACTTGACATGAGTCAGCAGAGTGATGCAGCAGCTAAAAAAGCCAATGCAATTCTGGGCTGCATCAATAGGAGTATAACATCTAGATCAAGGGAAGTAATAGTACCACTGTATTCTGCTCTGGTCAGACCTCACCTGGAGTACTGTGTCCAGTTCTGGGCACCACAGTTCAAGAAGGATACTGACAAGCTGGAACATGTCCAGAAGAGGGCAACCAAAATGGTCAAAGGCCTGGAAACGATGCCTTATGAGGAACGGCTTAGGGAGCTGGGTATGTTTAGCCTGGAGAAGAGAAGGTTAAGGGGTGATATGATAGCCATGTTCAAATATATAAAAGGATGTCATATAGAGGAGGGAGAAAGGTTGTTTTCTGCTGCTCCAGAGAAGTGGACACGGAGCAATGGATTCAAACTACAAGAAAGAAGATTCCACCTAAACATTAGAAAGAACTTCCTGACAGTAAGAGCTGTTCGGCAGTGGAATTTGCTACCAAGGAGTGTGGTGGAGTCTCCTTCTGTAGAGGTCTTTAAGCAGAGGCTTGACAGGCATATGTCAAGAATGCTTTGATGGTGTTTCCTGCCCGGCAGGGGGTTGGACTGGATGGCCCTTGTGGTCTCTTCCAACTCTACGATTCTATGATTCTATAATCAAGGGGTGGACTGGGAAGAATTGCTGAATAGATTTGATTCAGAACCTATGGAAGTTGAATAACAAGCAAGGATGTACTGTGGCATCAGGTGTAAAGCTCTAAATGATGTGGCCTCATTACCTGAAATATTGCCTCCTCTGGGGCTTGAGATCTTCACCAGAGATCATTAACCAGGCTCTCTCACTTAAAGAAATTAAGTGAGTGGTTGAGATGGTGTCTCAATTAGAAAATGCCTACCCTGACAAGACTAACCTGGTGCTTTAAGATCCACATTAAGATCCTTTTCATACCAGCTGATGAGCTTTTATTCTCCAAGCATTATGTTCTTGTCCTTATTTCTACTGGGTTTAAAATGCTGTTATACCACTTGTGCCAGTTTTTAGGCAGGAAAGTGATTGGTTTTCTTTCCAAATGTTTTAATGAATGTTTTAAGATTTTAAGTGTATACTGTTCAAACTTAGCATGAACCTCCCAAAGGACGTTGTTGATTGGACAGTCAACAACTGTTCTGAATAAATAATTAACAACTTGGGGAAAATTTATAAATGCAGAGCTAAAATGAAGGCTAACGAAAGATGAGCCAGAGTAATGGGAATAGAACATGGAAGACTAGAAAAAGGGAAAGTGCAAGCAGAAAATTAGAAGCTTGGGTCTTTGTCAATTTCAACTCAAACTATTACATGCTAATGCTTTATAGGGGAAGGGGGGGAATACCACTTTATTTGTGGGAGGCAAGTGATACTAGGGGTTTAGAAGAGCATGAAGGGACATAGGTTTACCTATATTTCCAACCATCCAGAGAAGCAACAGTTGCCCAGAAAAGGCAACAATGGAGGATTATGGAGGTTTGACAAAGCCTGAGTCTACAGGTAAGTGTCCTGTTGTATGAGACAAACATCAAGGTGACTTGTAAAGTAGTCTAAACTCAAAGACTGAGGTGTCTATTGGATCTGTTAGCTTGTAAGGCTTGGAAAGTGTCAGCCTGAGATTCTGGCCATGCCCAGGAA
The DNA here is from genome assembly GCF_965207765.1 of Zootoca vivipara. Classification (NCBI taxonomy): domain Eukaryota; kingdom Metazoa; phylum Chordata; class Lepidosauria; order Squamata; family Lacertidae; genus Zootoca; species Zootoca vivipara. The sequence continues at coordinate 61,646,150 of NC_142591.1, forward strand.
CATAGGAAGCTACATTACGCTGAGTCTGACTACTGGTTCATGGAGTTCACTATTGTCTACACTGGTTGGCAGTGGCTCTCTAAGGTTTTAGACAGGGTTTTCTCATCCGCATCTGGATTTCCCCCTAATTTGAAGAATTAATTTAGCTGGCTTGGAGTGTTTACCCTAATTATGGGCATGAATGCAATGTTCTGGGCACAAGCATAAGCCGATGTGATACTTGACTGTCAGTCTCTATGGTGACTGTAATGCTGAGTGACTTACCAATGACAAGATGTTTTGATGGGTGGAAAGTCATGGCTTGAATCCCAGAAAAAGGAATGACATATAAGGTGAAGACAGACAGCTAGACATTCTAAAGTTTGGTGGAAGTGGGTTGAACATCCATCTGCAGCATTCTGAAAGCTTTGGTTTTAGAGTACAGAATGTGTTTTCAAACAACTTACTTCTGCAGAGGGCAGCGCTAGCCCACTTAAATGGCTGGGGAGCAGACCCAAGTGAAGACTGCTGGTGAACAGTCTGCTCCCTGGCCCTGCCCCACCCCCAGGCCACCATGGATTGGCCAGAATTCAAAACTGTGTTTGGCAAGAACCCAGGATGCTCTGCAGCAGCCAAGGGAAGGGGCCAATGGCCACAAACAAAATGGCGTGACTCTAGAAGGATGGGGGAGCCACTGCATCAGGTCAAGTGGCCATTTTCAGACACCATACTTCAACTTCATAGAATGGATGTCTATTTTCACCCCAAGAACGTGATGACAAAATCCAATCAAAAGTCACATTTTAATGATGGTGTAATGCTATGTGCGACCATTGAGCTCTTCATTCTCCTTGATTTGTTAATGGAAAATTGCATGGTCCCAAAGTTATAGACCTAGAGGAGAAAAGCAATTGTTTCTTCCTGCCTTAAAATCACTAACACTTTCCATATTTCAATGTACAGGTGACAAATATGAAGAAACAAAAACATGTGCTAGAGCTTAGAGTGAAGTAAAGCAAATGGGATCTATATCAAATGAGTACCTTGAATCTACAGGAAAGGTCAAAGCTGAGTTTCATGGAGATTCAAAGTAATATTTAGATATGGCATGCTCCCCAAATGTTAAATGTTGGTTTCAAAAGGAATTTTTTATTCCTGTTTTTTTTCTAATTATGATTCTCAGAAGCAGATGTTTGGCATTCATAATTATATCATGAATTATGTTTGTTCCTTTTTATTATTTGACAATTGCTAACTTCTTAGTTAACTCAAGTGACACCTGCTGTTACCACTTTTGCTGGAAAATAACACAACTGTAAGGAAAGTTAAGATTGTGAGTGCAAAACAGCTAGTCTGTTTCAGTGCAAAACAATTCACCTGATCAGAGGATTTGGCGTCAAGTTCAAGAGAGCTGGTTTAGAATTGTATTGGCCTGACCCATCAAGACTTATTGGCTGCAAACTCACATTCTTTTCAGTGAGACTTGCCAATAAATATGAGTGCAAATTGAGTAGCAGCGTTGACAGGTCATTTTCAGGAGACACTGGACTGTTGTGGTTGACCTGATGAATGCCCAAGTAAAAGTCCCCCAAAGAACCAGGAGAACAGAGGCAGCTGTGAGGGTTGGATATGATGGGTCAGAGAAGGGGAAGTGTGACAGAGCAGACTGGCAGAAATTCTCCCATAATTTAATTTTGGGTAGTTTTATTGCTTGGAATTTGAAGCACAAGCTGTTAGCTTGGTCACAAAATGTTTTGCATGAAATATGGCTGGTGCTTTTAAAATGGTGAGCTGCAGTTAGCTACAATAAAAACAAACAGGACCGATGTGTTGGTTGCTTTAATTTTGTTTTCGCAACACAGTTTGGCTCAGAAAAGCAGCAGTTGCAACTGTTTCATATTGTCATGGCCACCTTTAAGATTCACTGGGGTGGTGTGTGTTTTTTAACAAAACATGGGGTTTTATTCAACATAGTGCTAAAGTGAATATACCATCAGTGCAAGAATTTCTCATTGTGCAATGGAACATTCCTTCCCCCTACATGCCTCATAAATCTGTTCTGGGTTTTCCCCTTCCAGAGCAGAATTGGGGATAGAGGAGGAAAACAGGAAAATCCCATTACACCAGTGCTCATCCTTAGTTGAAGACCACCCCTAATGTCTAGAGGAACCTTCCCCACTGTTTTGCCCCCAGATGCTGTTGGATACAACTTTCATCATCCTTGAGTATTAGCCATGGTGGCTGGCTCAGATAGGAATTGTAGCCCAATACAAGTAGAGAACACCAGGATGATGGAGGCTTGTCTAGAGTTTGATATATATGGACATATCAGGTCCCCAAGTGACCATAGTCAATTCAACCACTCTCAGACCAATTTATGGCAGCTGTCAGTTGGAGTGTGGATGCGAGATCAGTTAACATTAATGTCTCCATACGATGAGATGTGCATGATACATGCAGAGAAAAACCTCCAAAATTCACAGTTCAGCAATATCTTTATTCGACGAATCAACATGTAGGAACTGGCAGAAAGGTCTATCATCTGTTCCTTCTCCCTCCCCTGATGAGTCCAGCTAATTCTAGCTGTAAGACGGCAATGATGCAAAGTGGGGGAATATCTTTTGAGAGGCAAGAAGCGCCAGACCTTGCTCTGAGGGGGTTGCACCCCTGAAAGTGACATTTTCAAGTTGGAGGAAGTAATGCACAATTCCTAACTGTGGTGATGAGTTAAGTTTATTTTAGTGCATTATAACTAGACTTTTCATGAGAATAGATAAGTGGAAATACAAGCTGAGCAATGGAGGTAATTAATGGCGATAATTTTTACCCTTCCTTTTGTGAAAATGGAGTTGCTACTACAAAACTACAACAACAGAGAAACGCTTGCTGATTTCGTTGTCTTCATTAGTCGCATGCAAACTGTCTCTTATAGTCCATATAAAATGAAATATGTATGTTAATGGGCACAATTTCTCTCTCCCTCCCCTCAACTTGAAATGCATGGCAAAAGAAAAAAGAAAAACCAGCTACAGATCAAGAAATTATTTTCAGGATAATTGCATTATGCTCAGAGGGTGAAAAAAAAAGCCACCAGTGGAGTATGAACACCCAGAGAAATGGTATGAATAATTTAGGGATCAATTAGCTCCTCATCTGTTAGGAACTTTCCTAATTCTTCACTGACAGCATGTTTCTTCATTGCAGACAGCAATAATTTCTATATTATTTATGAAAGACAACATGCAGCCTTGGCTTTCATCACATAGGCTGGCCTCATTAATCAGCTCTGACGATATGATGTAGTTAAAAGGCTTGGCAGCTCAAACTAATGAAATTTTATATAAGTTAATTTACCCAGATTGGACTGTATGTGTTTGTGAGTATCGATTTGTATGTGTAACATTTATGCTTGACTTATGAAAACCGTCTCTTGCTGTAACTGGCATCTACCAATTGGTGTATGAGTCAGCACACACTGGGCAAAACCTCAGCCAGTGTGGTGTAGTGGATGGCCCATGTGGTCTCTTCCAACTCTATGATTCAGTCCCTGGAGCAACAGAGGGGGAAGGTGTTAAACAGCAAAGACACATTATACAAAAACTTTATTTTTAGGGCAGAGATAATATAAATGAGACTTGTATCCCTTCCGCAAGCATGGCTCTTCCATTATCCCTGTTGAGGGGGAACAATCCTTATAACTATGTTTCCTTGCTTTCCCTACTGCTGAATCAACAGCAAAAGGAAGTCTTGCATCTTCCATGCTTGAAACAGGAAGATTCTTCTGAGGGGGACCATTGCTATCAGAATAATAGAAGGGTTGGGAAGGATCCCAAGGATCATCTAGTCCAATCCCATGCAATTCAGGAATCTTTTGCCAGGAATCTAGGGCCTCACTCTGCCCTAGATACTTAAGTGTAGTTGGTTTGTTTAAATCATGTTTAAAGTATTTAAGCAAAACAGATATTATCTTTCTATTCTTCCCATTTGTTACTAATTTTAAGATGCAGTTATACTATGTAAACATCAGGCATTCCCATCCAAGGGCTGGCAAATACTTGAGGCAGCAGCTGGTCAGATAATGTAGCAGCACAAAGTGATAATTTTATATGTAGCCACCTGTCTCACAACACGAGCAGCCCAGACTGAGAAGGAGCACATTTGCAGGGACTGGCCTGAGTCTGCCTCCCTGACTCTGGGGTCAGTATCCAGGCTTCAACTGCCTGAGAAAACTGCTTTGAAGACTAATGACAAAAGACTGAATGTCACGTGAATTCATGCATGCATAAATGTCTTCAGTCATGTTTGCGGACAGTGACAGTGTTTTTATTCTGTGGTGGTGATTATGCAAACTTAAATTCTATGACCGTTCGCTGAGGGACACAGTAAGTATTGCTTTTATTTGCTGTGATTAGCATTGTCAGATTGTAACTTGGAGAACATGCATTTATCTTTCAGTGAAGGAAGATGTGGTGGCAGGACACATTATTTGGCTGGAGAACCACATTGCAAAAATTGGAGTATTGCAGTATCTGAAGGCTGGCTATCATTTGTTTGCTTATTGTTTTAGAAATTGGGAAAATTCACGTGTAAATGTGCACTCGGTTAAAAAAATCCCCATCCCTCCCCATGACCCTTTGGTCTACTGTCTTTCTGTTGTTTGAATTACAGCAAACATATAGCAGTGCTAACTACTACAAGAAGGGAAGAAGGACGGATAAGAACAGTCATGGCTCCCTTTATTGCCTCTCCTTTATTGGTGCATTTAAAAGTAAATGTACCTTCTCCCAGGTTCAACCTGGCAAAGCCTATCACACTGTGGGTAGAAGTTAATATTGTGCTCCTCAAATCATTCCATCAGCACAAATATTCTGTACACCAGAGTAAATTTTTGGGGCATGGTGGGTGTGCAGGGGGAGGCAAATGGAGGTCCTTGTGCAGGTCTTCTGTTGATGGGAATCCTGCCCTGAACATGAAAAATGAAAGCCTGGAAATGAATTTATTTCACTCTCTCAAAACGTTCCAAGTAGGAAAACAAAAATATTTGTGAGTATTTTACATTGGAACTTCAATAAAAATAAGATACAGTAAATCTGTCTCCTGTTATATGAATTTCTAAGTGGTATAGCTATGCTATCTTTCTCTGGAATCCATTTTACCAGAATCGTTGGGGAGCTAGTAGAAGAACTGCCATAAAACTGTTTGTAATGCAGCTACGTGCAAAAGAAAAGAAATGTATGATGCAAAAGAAATTATATCGGCCTCTCCTGAAAAGGCAGGTACATTCTGGACTTTGGAATCAATGAAAAGACTTGAGCAATTGCTTGTTGCTCCTCCATTGATAACCCCAGCAATGTTCTTTATAGTTTGAAGAGCAGGACTACATTGTACATCACAGTTCATAGTTGCAAGGTTACATCTTCTGCAGATTCTCATTGGTTAAGTTGATTTATCAATTTTATTGTTTGCTCTAGCATTATATTTCATTTACTTGTGCTTTCTAAAGCAGTTTGTTACACCTTCGGTCAGCAGTTTTCTATTAAAGTGCTTTAAAGATAAATCCAACGAAGGACATAAAAAGGAACCTTTATCCTACACCTGTTCCTTATTACAAAGAAGACTTGTAGTTTGCACCAGGAATGTTAACCACAATGATCCCAATTTTACAGCTGATTATCCTCTAAGTATTTATATTAAAATATGGATTAATCATGCAAAAGAAGAGAATATTGTGTAAAATGTTTGTCACAGATAAAATGAGCCCTTTAGTTTTAAAATTTTATTAGTGTGTTTTTCTTTTGATAATGTGCATCCCAGATGTTGGCTCTAGCAACCTATTAAACTAAAGGATTTGAGCATGTCTGTAAACTACCATTAAATGAAGGTATTATTTATGCTATTGTTTTCAGGTTCAATTCCCACAATTCTTTGGGGGGCAGTTATGACAGCTAAATTAGTATAGAACTCATACATTTGTTTTGTGGTTATTATCCCCCTTATTACCAGCTGTGGCATTTGTACAGAGCCCCCGGTCATTTCACGGACTATTGACCTGTACACCACTGCTTTATTCTTCCGCTGCCACCAACCAGCTTTCTTCTGGTGAAATACTGAGTCTCAGTCAGGTTGTAAAGTCAACAACGAAGATTAAAGTTTATTGAAGAACAAACAAGTTTTAAATATGTTCAGAACGGTTTTTCTCAAATGCATACCTGCCAAGTCCTGGACGGAAAGATCCGGGATCGGCAGCGCGCGAAAACCGGAAACACGTAAAAGCGACTTCTGGCGCCGGCACCGCCATTTTCTGATGCCCATAGAAGGGCAAAGCGCCACCGGAAGTCGCTTTTACGCGTTTCCGGTCATGCGCGGAAGCGACTTCCGGTGCCGGCGCCGCCATTTTCTGGTGCCCATAGAAGAGCAAAGTGGCACCAGAAAAATGGCCGCCGGCAGAAGCCGATTTAAGGGAGAATATCGGGATTAAAAACTAAACGGGAGACCGCCGGGAAACGGTAGGAAAAAAGGGGTTTTCCCGGCGGAAACGGGATACTTGGCAGCTATGCTCAAATGCGCGCCCTTAACTAGATGTGGCACTATCTCACACTGTCACACTCTTATCTCTCAGATATATCCCTGTCTCTCACTCTAACTGTCACAACCACTATGTTTGACTTTTTCTGCCTCTGTCTGATCCTCACTCCTCTATCGCTCTATGGTAAACCCCTGGGCTGAGCCTCAGAACCAGGTAGGCTCTGCCTCCGAGCTTTCTCATTGGTCAATCTACATTAACCATTTCCACCCCCCTATGCAAACATAATTACAAGGAATGGGCAAACGCCACATCAGCACTGCTTCATTGTTTGTCCTAACTTTAGGCTACCCATGACTTGACTTGTCTGATGTTTGGATAGTGTGGAACTTAGAAGAGCATTTATTTCCTTCTTATAATAACAGCTCTGGAGATTATGAGGAGATGTCTAGATCTGGGAGGGACTCCTGACAAAGGGCAAAGGGACTGCTAACATTAGATCTTCCTCAGGATTGCGTGTTTTCTGTGTAAGCAGTCTTGGGATGCACATCAAGGACTATTGATTCCCCATTTGTTATAATAATAATAATAATAATAATAATAATAATAATTTATTATTTATACCCCGCCCATCTGGCCGGGTTCCCCCAGCCACTCTGGGCGGCTTCCAAAAAAAAAAAAAACAGAAATTCTAAAATACAGAAATCCATCAAACATTAAAAGCTTCCCTAAACAGGGCTGCCTGTTATAGGGGCTGCCACAGGAGTTCTTCCTTCTGTTCAGAGGAGGTTTCATCAGGGCTGAAGTCCAAGACCCAGAGCAGCCTGATGCAGAAAGAAAATGCTTTAATTTCCCTTCGGCCCAGTATACCTGAAGGAGCGTCTCCATCCCCATTGTTCAGCCCAGACACTGAGGTCCAGCTCCAAGGGCCTTCTGGCAGTCCCCTCGCTGCGAGAAGTGAGGTTACAGGGAACCAGGCAGAGGGCCTTCTCGGTAGTGGCACCTGCCCTGTGGAACACCCTCTCATCAGATGTCAAGGAAATAAACAACTACCTGACTTTTAGAAGACACCTGAAGGCAGCCCTTTTAGGGAAGTTTTTAATGTGTAATGTTTCATTGTATTTTTAATATTTTGTTGGAAGCCGCCCAGAGTGGCTGGGGAAACCCAGCCAGATGTGTGGGGTAAAAATAATAAATTATCATTCTCCTCCTCCTCCTTCTTCTTCTGGATCAAGATGGCATCTATTTCTTTAGCTGCAAAGATGAAACTCCTCTATTTTTGAATTCAATATTCATCCTCTACTGTGATGGGTCTGCACATGCTTACCCAATAATTCATGAAAAGTAGGTGACTCCTTTTTGCACTGGTACATCAGCAACACAGTGAAGGATATTATCCTTCCCATCAGGAGCTGCCTTGATGACTTTGGGGATTTCGGCAGATGCTACCTGAGGTAGCTGTTCCATTTCACAGTCACTTGCAGGAGTCTCCCAGGCCCATCACGAAAGATTTTACAGACAAGTCCTGATGAAAGGTGACTAAGGAGATTAGACATGTACATCTTCAGAGACACATCCTGGGTTTATGGCTAAATGAATAGTTTAAAAGAAAATTTGCAAGCATTAATCCTGCCAGACTCTATTTATTCACTGTGGAGTCAAAGGCTTAACTGTAAGGGAAATTAAGTGAGGCAGAAAGGGGGGCTGATATCAGGCACTGAAAGGGAGGGAAGAGGAATGGCTTTGTTCTATGGGGTCTACATGGTCCAACTAACATGGTAATTTTGTTTTTAATTCATTTGATATTGTATATACCCCACCCTTCCTCTAAACTGGAGCACATGGTGGCTCACATAAGAAAGCATGAAACAGCCATCCCCTGAAGCAAGTCCCACTGATTCCAACAGGATCAATTGTGTCCCCCCCTTTCTATTCAGCCAATAAATAATAAAATAAAATAATAAAATAAAATAATACCCTACCCATCTGACTGGGCTTCTGCGGCCACAAGGGTGTGGCATAGCACAAAATGGCAGATGTAAAGGGCATGGCATAACCCCCAAAGGCGGCCATGTCTAAAAGAGCAGAAGAAGAAACAGAACCACAAGATAGTGAAGGCATGCACCCTCTTCTATGGGGAAAAAGCACCCCTATCAGCTGTTGCTGCACTCACTAACTGCGGGAATCTCTGTTGGAATAGAAGGGAGGGAGGGTGCCCAATCTGGGCATATTTAAGGTGGTATGTTTGATGCAGGAGAAGGCAAGCCAGTGCAAACAGGAGCTGTGCAGGAAAAGGAAACCACTTATTGTGCATTGGGGTTTTTAGGGAGGGTATTTACTGAGACCTTTTCCAAGTTGTATAGAAGGTAGTGGCAGGCACACAGGCAGGGGAGGAGGAAGGGGGGTTTGGTGGGTGCGGGCAACCTCGGGTGTCACCACTGACGGGAGTGACAAAATGCCAGGCAGCACTCACCACGGGGCCTGCAGCACGCCAGAGCCATGCATCTCTCCTGGCTACCCACTGCCTCTCCCCCAGCTGTAGGGCAGCTGAGTGGGAGGAGGCAGGCAGACTCCGGAGGCCCCACAATGCTTGCCCTGCCCCTATGCCCGAGTGGCTTCCTCTGCTGCTGCACACAGGCACCTGCAAGCTGCACATTAGCAACCCTTCCATAATACACATTGCTGGTGGGTCTGCAAGACTCTGCACTGGTAATCAGAATTTTGAAATGGCTAATAAAAGATCAGCTGTGCTCATCTGGTGTCCTTGTTACCAGTACAAATACTACATCAAATGGGCTGCATTGTTGCATTTCAGAGAACAGAACAAAAAAAAAATCCTTCCAATAGCACCTTAGAGACCAACTAAGTTTGTCATTGGCATGAGCTTTCGTGTGCATGCATACTTCTTCAGATACCTGAAGAAGAGGTATCTGAAGAAGTGTGCAGGCACACGAAAGCTCATACCAATGACAAACTTAGTTGGCCTCTAAGGTGCTAGTGTATTCAGAGAACAGAGTTTGTGGAACAAGGCTTGGGGTTTTCCCTATCCAACAGTGGCAGTTAACAGGAAAATAGGTGGGGGGGTTGAGAAAAGAACTTCTCCATGGTTGATAAAGTGCCACTGCATGAGGCTGTGAAGCCTATGAATGAGGAAGTATTGCAAAGTGACAATTGCTCCTATAAGATTCAGAAAGCTGCTCCCGTCTGATCAGAAACTTGCTGACTGTAGTGTTCTACCAAACAAAATTGATGGTTTCAATTTACAATTTACATGGCTGCCAGTGATTCACAAGTGTCATCTCCAGAGCTTCAAGCAACTATATTTTAATATTCTTCCTATGTTATATTTTAGTATTTTTTTCCTATGCAGCTGAATGCAGTGGATAAATGACCTCCTGTTCTAAAGAATAATGTAACACAATAAAATAGTGTTGATTCCCTGTTAATCAATTGAGTGATGTCTTTGAAGCATCTCAGTTGGTATCTGCTGAGTTTGACAGTAGCGGGGCAGCATAATAAAGCCATATGCTTGGGTATTGCATATTTTATACCCAGAAGCCTGCATTTATTTTCCTCATGTTATCAAACTTACAGGCGCCTGTTTAGTGTCTTGTTAGGGCACAGAACTGAGGGGGGAAACGAGCATTTTCTTGGTTTTTTTGCCTTCAGTTTCTGTTTATTTAATAAACCATCACTCTAACTTCTTTCTGGAATATAATTTTAGCTATAGGAGAGGGTAATGTGATTCCACCACTTGGGTGTAGTGCCATATGCAGAGAAATCAAATCGGAGGTATCTGCCAATGACAAACATGCTTAGAAAAGACACTTGACAAAAAACTATATCTACACATGGCAGTTTTCCTGCACAAGTGCTGAAAAATGGAATGTAAGCATATGTGTGAAAGTCACTCGAATCCTCCTGTCTTTCTGCATGTATACCTGCTTACCCCATTCAAAAGCTTGATCCAGCAAAGATAGTAGATCACAAGTCTTTGCTTGGGCTTCAGCATATATAGGGGGTGGTTAAAAGGTCTCCACATGCAAATAACCCAGAGATGCATTTTAAATAAAAGCACACATTATACCCATGTAAAAAACACCAGGCAGGCCCCACAAATAACCCAGAGATGCATTTTAAATAAAAGGACACATTCTACTCATGTAAAAACACACTGATTCCCAGACCATCCGCGGGCTGGATTTCGAAGGCGATTGGGCCAGATCTGGCCCCCAGGCCTTAGTTTGCCTACCCATGCTTTAGAACAGAGGTCAGCAACGTGCATCCCATGGGCTGGAAGTGGCCCACAGAGGCAGTTTAACCAGCCCACAAGCCGCCCCAGAACCGAGCCGCACGCTCGGCGAGTCCCGGCATGCTGCGCTAAACCAGCGCAGCATGGCGCAGGGACTCGCTTCCGCAGCGCTGGAAATCACGTCTGCATGTGCACATACGCCAGAAATCACATCTGCATGTGCACATACGGCAGAAATCGCAGGCGCGCAAGCTCATGCAAACACGCGATCCAGCTCAATACCACCCACAGAGGGATCTTTGCGGGACCGATTTGGCCCAGGCAAGGTAAACCTTTAGAATGACTGTTTTCTTTTTTTAACACAGTCTGAATGTACAGTGCAATTCTGTACATGCCTACTCTAAAGTAAACTGCACTTAGTTCAATGGGACTTACTTGGAGATACGATTGTGCAGGGTTGCAGTTAAAATTACTAAACACGGGTTTGGCACACTGCAGGAAATCCTGAAAAAACCACGAGCAATTGCTTGCATATACAGTAATTTGTGCGTCTAAGATCACTGCCTATGTCTTCAAAAGGTTCCATGTACATTTCCTACAGATTTCCTCTTCCATACAACAAGAAGAAAAAATGCTGCCAGGAACAGAAGTGCAATACAGTCTGAGTTTCCCAGACACCAGGACAGATACACATTGCTAATCTATATGAAATTGGTGCTGAGCAAAAACTCTTGCCGCAATTCATGTTCAAATTAGCGTAAAATGGATTTTAGTTATTTGGTACTCAGTTTAATTTGAAGCTCATTTGTATGCACTGGTGGGGCTAAATTAAAATGAGGGTCATTTCCCTGTCTCTAGGGGATCATCCAGTGTCAATATCAAGGGACAGGGCTGTGTGCATTGCAGTTGCAAGTGCTGCAGCGTGTTAAGTGGGTAATGAGTGGATACTGCTCTCATGTATGGTCAACCTGTCAATTTCCATGGATATATCTATTTTTTTAAAAGACAGCAAAGCCACTGGCACAAAGATCTCGTCTTCTTGAAGAGGTTTTGTTATTACATAAATCAGATGCTGGCTTCCATTCGCACTAAGCCTCCTTGATGTGATTTCAAAACTGCCAGGAGGACCACAATAGAGAGGGATTAAGCAGGCTATCATCTCCCATCAATCCAAATGTTAACATCTGGGATCACAGCGTGTCATTTTATTAGGAGATTTTAGATTGCTGCATAGTAAATTAATTTAATAGACCACCAAGGATAATTGCTAGACTCTCCCATTTATCTGACATCAGCTAATCCTGACGACTATTTGTATTGCTGAGACGCTCCTATATGCTTCTTTCCTATCATTGCTGTCAGTGCTTTTTTAAACCACCAGAAGAATTGGAAACCTGGAGCTAGAAAACGAAATTCGCCTCATATATGACCCCCAAGTTTATGGGGCATGTTTGCATTCTGTGGAACTCTCATTTTAAGTCATCATAGCCAGGGCCGGATTTAGGTTTGATGAGGCCCTAAACTACGGAAGGTAATGAGGCCTTTTATAAGTCCAGCTGTCCTTTGTCAACAACAAATTGTCGCTGTTTTTTGTGTTGAATATATGCTATATGGTAATTTATGGACCTAATAGGTATCTAAAGCCATTTGCACATAACAAAATATGTATTTTATCAAAGTAATTGTTGAACTGAAATACAATTAAGAAGAAGTATATTTTTGGGGGGTGGGGCTAGAGAGTGGGGCCCTAAGCTATAGCTTGTTTAGCTTATACATAAATCCAGCACTGATCATAGCTGCTTCCATGCCTTTTGTTTCTGGAGTCTAGGGACAACAGTTCCCTTCTCTTGTTGTTGTTTAGTTGTTTAGTTGTGTCCGACTCTTCGTGACCCCATGGAGCATAGCACGCCAGGCACTCCTGTCTTTCACTGTCTCCCGCAGGTTGGTCAAACTCATGTTCGTAGCTTCGAGAACACTGTCCAACCATCTTGTCCTCTGTCGTCCCCTTCTCCTAGTGCCCTCCATCTTTCCCAACATCAGTGTCTTTTCCAGGGAGTCTTCTCTTCTCATGAGGTGGCCAAAGTATTGGAGCCTCAGCTTCACGATCTGTCCTTCCAGTGAGCACTCAGGGCTCACTTCCTGAAGAATGGATAGGTTTGATCTTCTTGCAGTCCATGGGACTCTCAAGAGTCTCCTCCAGCACCATACTTCAAAATATCCCTTCTCTTACTTTCCAGTTATTATGTGAATAGGGGGCCCCCAGTCACCATAACCGTATCATCACTGCACTGCCATCCCTTTCTAGAACGCAAAACAGGGCTAATGTGGAATTCATTCTCTGTTACCCTTCTTGGGGTCTCTCTTGGGTTTGAATGAAATACATGCACAATAATGTAAAGATATATCCCTTTACCTTTACCATGGTGCCTCAACTTATGAATTTAATCCGTTCCGAAGGCACCTTCATAGGTCGAAAAATTCGTAAGTCGAAAAACGCCATTGGAAACACGATTTCCCGTAGGAATGCATTGGAAAGGGAAAAATCCGTAAGTCGAAGCAACCCTATCTAAAACCGCCGCGGTTTCCTTTCGGATGTTGAGACATTCGTAAGCACGCGGCCATTTGCCCCATTCGTAAGTCAAAAAATTCGGTTGTTGAGTTGTTCGTAAGTCGAGGCAAATTAGCCTTGTTCAACCACCGTCAAATTTTAAATCGGTATGCCCCTACTACTATCAGAGTAAGTACTAGTGCTCTTTGTGTGTTTTATATTGTATATTGTGTATATTGTTGTGTGTTTTATATTGTATTTTTATGCTGTGAACCAGCCTGAGATCTAGGGATAAACAGCAGTATGCAAATTTAATAAATAATAATAATAATAGTGAGTAGCATTTGAAATAAAAGTCATTGTTTGCTCAGAACATGATCAGAATATGGAAACATTCCAAGTTAAGCAGCATTCCCTCGGAGGTTCTTTACATTTTGACAGAATGTAAAATGAGAGTTTGAGCATGCACAGTCAACATTTTGGAGATGTTGGGGGGTGGTGGTGGTTTCCTTCTGAATATTTATTTCAATGGTTTACTTCTTGGTCTTATTGAAACCCTTATTAACTGCTTTCAAATGTTGCCATCCACAAAAAGAGCCAAATGAGGGATGGAGGGGGGCCACCTCTCCTGACCATGCCCTCCACCAGTAGAGGCCACTGGAGGGCTGCCACACACCTGGGCTCCTATGTGTTGAGTCACTGGTCCGTACTAGGTGGATGGGTGGGTGGGAGAGGTGGAAGATCAAGGCAGCAGGGAGCTCAGCACTATGGGCACACTGGCAGGAGCGCAGAATTGGCTCCACCGGTGCAGCCATCACAGTGCAGATTTCTCCACCGCCTTGGCCCTCTCCATCCTGCTAAACACCAGCAATGTTGCAGACAGGAGGTACCTCTCCACCAGCTACCACTGCCCCCTAAGCATCCATTCTTTGATTCAGGCATCTGCAAAGGAAAAGCTATTCATCCAAATGCCTCCGTGTGTTCAGAACCCATCTGTGACTGGGGTTCTGATCACATGGAAACCTTTGTGTATACAACTGTGCACTCAAGGCCTTCATAGTTTCCAAATGTCGGCGTCAGCACCTGGAACAAGCTTATTGTATTTCCGAGTATCTTCTCAACAGAAATAATTAGTCCAAATAGTTTCTTGTATAGGTGTTGTGTGGCTGTTGCTCCTCCCCTCTCCAGATCTTAACCCTTAAAAAAAATACAGTGGTACCTCTACTTACGAATTTAATGTGTTTTCCGAACACACATTCATAAGTCGGAAAAATGTGTAAGTCGAATCCCATAGGAATGCATTGGGAGAAAAAATTCGCAAGGAGAAGCAACCCCATCTAAAAATTCGTAAGTAGAAAAAATCCTATCTAAACCGCATCCAAGATGGCGGATGGAGCTCCATTCGTAAGTAGAGTTATTCGTAAGTAGAGGTACCACTGTACCACTGTTTTTCTTACAGTTCCAGATTTGGACTGTAAGTTTGATACAACACAGTCTCTGTCTTGTAGCATCTGTCTCACTTGGAGATTTTTGACTACATGTCAGTTGATGGTACATATGCAGGCAAAGGCTGAACACATTTCCCCCATGTGAAACAAGTTAAGCTTAAATGAACAGACAGATAAGTGGAACAACCCTTTTGACTACATACAGTTCTCCCGGAGACTGCCTAGGGTTATTACATATCTGTGGATTTAAGATGGGAGAGCAGAATATGGTAGTAATTACATCAATCCTGCCATCTTATATTGCTGTCCTTTTCTGTAGCATAAATAGCAGCAACTGTAACTTTCATGTGGAACTTTTCATTTCTTGACAGCAGATTCATGTTGCGTTTTTGTTGCCAAGAACAAAAAAAAAGAGATGAATCCATAAATATATATATATATACTTTTTTCATTCTGAAATGTAATATCAGAAGCGATGATAAACTAATTTTAAAACTGTATAAAACCATGGTTAGAGACTATCACAGGGACTTCTTGCTTAATCCCTGTGGTACATTTCCCTCTTCAGTCCTTATCAATAATGGTACAATACCCAGAAACCGTAGTAATCATTTCCAATTTTGTCTTTAAAGAGTATTAACATTTTTTTATGAAGAATTAAAAATATCAAGTGAGACTTATTTGTTTATGTATTATGTTTATGTATAAGGTATCTTATCCATCTTTTCCAGTAAGGCCACAGGACAGGTTGGAGCAATGTAATGATAGAATTACAAACAAGTAAAAGAAGTTTAACAGTTTATATACTGTTAGTAAAACAATGGCAAGCAAAAGCAGCACAAGGTAAAAATATAGTAATAGCCTGGTGGATCAGGCCACTGAACCACCTAGTGCAGCATTCTGTTCTTCCAGTGGCCACCAGATTCCTATGGGAATCCTGCAAACAGGACTTGAGCGCAACAGCACTCTCTTCTCTTGCGGCTTCCAGCAACTGTGGAGAAACCCCCTCCCTCTAACAGTGGGGGTAGATCATTTTATCTTCCATGTCTAATCCTCTTTTAAAGCCATCCAAGCGGATAACCATCACTGCCTCTTGTGGGAGTGAACTGTGTGAATAAGGGTTTAAACTATTCAGTACAGTGGTACCTCGGTTTATGAACACAATTGGTTCCGGAAGTCTGTTCATAAACTGAAGCGAACTTTCCCATTGAAAGTAACGGAAAGTGGATTAATCCGTTCCAGATGGGTCCACGGAGTACTCATCCTGAAGCGTACTTAACGCGAAGCATGGGTGTAATTGGTTCCAGAAGTCTGTTCATAAACTGAAGCGTTCATAAACTGAAGCGAACTTTCCCATTGAAAGTAATGGAAAGTGAATTAATCCGTTCCAGATGGGTCCGCAGCGTTCCTAAACTGAAAATTCGTAAACCGAGGTGTTCATAAACCGAGGTTCCACTGTACTTAATTTTTTTAAAAAAAAGATTGAAAAACTGCAGAGGGGGTGGGTCCCACAAACCAAGTGTGCTTGTTTGTTTACAGCTGTGAGTCCCACTTTTGATCTCTCTGCGTTATGCTTTACTCAGAACAGAGTTCAGTGAGACTTCGAAGATGCAGCCTCCTGCCAATCAAACGGCCCCTCAAAATTATGCATTCAGGATGCTGTCGATCTCACCAGAGCAGTCTTCTGTGAGTTAGCATGCAAATCCACGATTCAGTTAAACTGATCTACTTGGATTAACTACTTTGCTCTAATTAACCGCAAGACAACAAGATCAGTTTAAATCCAATTATTTCACCTGGAAACTTGCTTGCAATTTATGTGCAAAGGAAGAGCACTGCTGCAACCAAACGCATGTGAGGTACCTCAAATTGCAGCAGTATAAACCAAACACTCTCATCTCTCTGGTTGTGGAAAGAGGCTTCTTATAAAGGTGTGTTTGTATGTGAAATGCCTTAGACCCAGGGGACTTATGCAGCCCTCCAGGCCTCTCTATCTACTTTGTGGCCAGAAGTCTAATAAAATAATACCCAAGTCTGCAGCACATACGTGTGTTTGGAAGTGTCTGTTATTACCACGTGCCCAAAGAGCGCAGACACAAGCTTGACTCCAGAGCAAAAGCAGGTATCCTGGTTGGATATGCTCCTGGAGGTAAGGGATATAGAGTTTTAGATCCAAAGAGTGGCAGAGTAGACCCATACCATGTGGTTCATTTTGATGAACTAGGAAAGTTTGATGAACTAGGAAAGTTAAACCACTGAGCCTAGGGCTTGCTGATCAGAAGGTCGGCGGTTCGAATCCCTGTGACGGGGTGAGCTCCCGTTGCTTGGTCCAGCTCCTGCCAACCTAGCAGTTCGAAAGCACGTCAAAAATGCAAGTAGATAAATAGGAACCGCTACAGCGGGAAGGTAAACGGCGTTTCCATGTGCTGCTCTGGTTCGCCAGAAGCGGCTTTGTCATGCTGGCCACATGACCTGGAAGCTGTACGCCGGCTCCCTCGGCCAATAATGCGAGATGAGCGCGCAACCCCAGAGTCGGTCACGACTGGACCTAATGGTCAGGGGTCCCTTTACCTTTAATAATAATAATAATAATAATAATAATAATAAATTATTTGTACCCCACCCAGCCACTCTGGGGGGCTTCCAACAGAAGGTTAAAAATACATTAAGACATTAAAACTTCCCAAAACAGGGCTGCCTTCAGATGTCTTCTAAATATCATACAGTTGTTTATTTCCTTGACATCTGATGGGAAGGCGTTCCACAGGGTGGGTGCCACTACCGTGAAGGCCCTCTGCCTGGTTCCCTGTAACTTCGCTTCTCACAGTGAGGAAACCACCAGAAGGCCCTCGGCACTGGACCTCAGTGTCCAGTCTTCTTGCGAGTCTGCCCATACAATCAAACAGCTCCATACCCCTCAAGTGTCCTGATTTTTCTGGTACAGCCCTGGAATGTCAAAGCCATCATGGCTTCTGCTTTGATCCCAGGGTGCCCCGATTTCTCCTAGCCAGCATAAGGGGGGCATGGGGTGGCAGCAGCATTGGGAAGGAGGCATGTGGGCTCCTTCCCCTTGTGCCCCCCCATGGTGCCCTTCCAGGACCTTCTTGACTACAACTCCCATCAGTCCCTGGAAGAGAGGCCGGAACACACTTGCTCGTGAAGTGGAGGAGCTTAAGCCACTGTTGGCCTGGTGCAGTTTCCATAATGCACATGTGCTGCATGCGCAAGGCCCGCGGTTCATTTTATTCATTACTGTTATTATTGCTATGTACTGTATTTATTTGTGCTCTCTCTCTCTCTCTCTCTCTCTCTCTCTCTCTCTCTCTCTCTCTCTCTCTCTCTCTCTCTCTCTCTCTCTCTCCCCAGCATGGACTCAAGGCAGCTTACAGATAAATATAAGAACAGATTAAAAACACACAGGGCAGGCATGCTCTCCAACGTTTCTCAGACGAAAATGTCCATAGTTTCATCTGAGGAATGTTGAAGGGTATGCAGCTCAGAACTGTACGTGTGATTGATGATATCTTCTGGAGTATTGGAACTGATCTAAGGTCCCAGAATGGGGCTGAATGTCAAAAGCTTAAAAAGCACTTCCAAGTCAGAAACAATCTTCAAGCTCCTTGAAACTTGTAAACATTCGACATCTTATCTTTTCCAGCACAAAGAAAAAAAAATCCCTTGCTCTGT
This sequence comes from Zootoca vivipara, assembly GCF_965207765.1. Taxonomy (NCBI): domain Eukaryota; kingdom Metazoa; phylum Chordata; class Lepidosauria; order Squamata; family Lacertidae; genus Zootoca; species Zootoca vivipara. Next base: position 61,664,587 of record NC_142591.1, read on the forward strand.
TTCAGCAGGAGATAGTCATCTATTAGAAGCATTACATATTTGTTTCCTTGTCATCTGTGTCTTCTTTGATATTATGTGATCAAGATGTTCCAGATTGCTCCCTGGCCTTGGCTGTACTTTGATTTTTGCTGTAAGACAAAATTGATTTGGTTCTCCTGATTAGTCCATGCTGTGTCAAAGAAACCAAGATGAGTCTATTTGCCAAAACCTGCAGGCCACCACGATACAAGGCCAACTGCTCTTGTGTTATCATCCCTGTCCTGACGAAAAGATGAAAAGAAGAAAAAAGCAAACTCTGTGTAGAGCCAATCAGTGCAAATCTGAACCCAGCACTATGAGTTAACATATGCCACTGTGAATTCTGAATACAAGAGCATGACAAAATACTGACCAGAGGATTGTATGAGTAAAATGCAGATCACTTGCTGTCATAATGTTGTCTTCAGGTACCAATAGGTAAAACTTCAGCAACTGCTTGGAAAGGCAGGGTAGAGACTCACTTTGGCTTACTTCCAGGAACATAAGAACTTAAATAGAGTCTGCTGGATCAGGCCAACGGCCCATCTAATCCAGCTTCCTGTTCTCAAAGAGGCCAGAACTGTAAGGGAATGTTACCAAGAAGGACCCAAATGCAACAGCACTCTCCCCGTCTGTGGTTTCCAGCAACTGATTTTCAGAAACATACTGCCCACAGAGGCAGAATATAGCCACTGTGGCTAGTAGCCACAGCCTAATCTTTTTTAAAGGCATCCAGATCACTTTACTAGGCTAGTACAATGCATGGAGATGTGTCCACTGGATGGTGCAACTGGTAAAAGGTAAAGGACCCCTGGACAGTTAGGTCCAGTCAAAGGCAACTATGGGGTTGCAGCGCTCATCCCACTTTCAGGCTGAAGGAGCCGGCGTATGACTAAACCGCTTCTGGTGCCACAGAACACTGTGACGGAAACCAGAGTGCATGGAAACGCCGTTTAACTTCCAATCACAGTGGTACCTATTTATCTACTTGCACTTTGACGTGCATTCGAACTGCTAGGTTGGCAGGAGCTGGGACCGAGCTCACCCTGTCGTGGGGATTTGAACTGCCGACCTTCTGGTCAGCAGTCCCAAGGGGCTCAGTGGATTAGACCACAGTGCCACCCACATCCCATGGTGCAACTGGACTGAAGACTCATGGCAGTACTGGTGCTTGGGCAGGAATTGGATCCCACTGCAAGTGCAAACTGGTGAGCTGTTCTCATGCCATCATAGACCCTGAACGCCTGATCCAAATGAAGCAGAGTTATTTACAAATGTATGTATTGTATCAAAGGCAGTGAATGTGGTGTCCTCCAGATGTTATTGGACTCCAACTGCCATCAGACATGAATGGTCAAGCATGGTCAGAGTTGTAGTCTAACAACATCTGGAAGAAACCCTGTTGGCTTCCCCTGAAACATATAATATCTGTTGGGTTTCCCCTAATTCAAATAGATGTCATATAGGCTAATATCAGCAGCCCAATCCAATGTATACCCCAGTGTTTCTCAACCTTTTTTGGGCCACGGCACACTTGTTCTATGAAAAAAAATCCCGCGGCACACCAACTCTGTGCCGCCCTATATTTAGTTTAGTTTGGAGGGGAGACGCGTAAAGCATGCCACTGAAGAACTGCTGCGCGGTAGCCAGGCGGACCCACCAGGCGCAGAGCCTGCGGAGCGAGCGGGGACACGTCATAAGCAGCCTGGGGGTGGCTCGCCTCAGGCCGCCCGGCCCAAAACCAGGCCTACAAGCCTGGTCCGCCGCCCGCCTGCCTACCCGCCCTCGCTCACTCGCTCCTCCCGCCTAGCCACCCGCCGTCTCCTTCTTCGCAAGCGGTACCTGCTGCTCAGGCGGGTGTCGCCGCCTCCGCTTCTGCGCCGCTCGGCCTCCCGTCAGAAAGGCGACATCTCTCTCCCTCTGTCGCACCCGCAGCAGCAGTTGGGGAAGGCCGGCGAACGTGCGCACCTCCTCGGGCGGGCTCTCTGCGCTGGGCCTGCTCAGTCGCCAGTCACTGCGCACGCTCTCGCTCGGTGTCCGTCTGCGCAGCGGCAGCAGCCTCTCCGTCGTTGTCCTCTTCCTCCCCCCCCACCCGCAATCACTCACCGGCAGGCTGGAAGCGAGCGGGGGGGGTGTGGGAGGAGGGAGGGGGAAGGCTGACCTCTCGCGAGAACAAATCACAGCCGTCGCGGGAATTTTCAAATTCTTGAGCTCTTGCTGTTGTTTCTTTTAAATTACGGCACGCACAGACCCCAGGCGGGCAGACGATAAGGGCGATTTGCATTGTCCTTTCCGGCGGGTCAGCGACGTGACAATGCAAATCGCCCTTCTCGTCGCGGCACACCAGCCAGCATCTCACGGCACAGTAGTGTGCCGCGGAACACCGGTTGAGAAACGCTGGTATACCCTACCAAATTTAATGCAGTTTACCCTCATATACATTTTCACAGGCTCACAGCTAATGTAAAGAAAACACTCAAAAATAAAATTGTAACATGATAGAGACAGTCAGTCAGATGGAGACAGTCAGCTTGTGCATCCATTGCAGTGACCAGAGGAGGAATGACTGTTGGGAGGAGAGCAGAGAGAAGAAACGCCATGGTGCATCTGCAGCAGTGGAACCAGACACCGTCATCTGCCCCAGCTGCAACAAAGTATGTCTCTCCCGCATTGGGCTCCACAGCCACAGCAGGTGCTGTAACCTTCCAAGAGTTTGACTTCACCTCAAAGGCACATTCCTCCATTGTCTCCCGACAGTAGAAGAATAAAACAATAAGGGAATCTTACAGTGCAAATTGTATGCAAATTCTGAACCAACCAGGAGCACAGCCAGGAATTACAGCTGAAGAGCCACCACAGAAAAGGCACTGCTTTGATCAGCCCATAAATATTATCCCACAAGATATAGCATAGTTGAGAGTGCTTCACAGGTTCATATGTAAGAAGGATATGCCCTACTCCTGATGTCTGTGTGTTAGGGGTGGACATCTCTGCCAGGGAGTGCATGCTTGCAGAGAGGCCCATATTCCAAGCTCGGATGTCCATGTGTCCTGAATAGGGATGTACAAGTGGGACTCAGTGTGTTCTTCTGGCATTCATTCACACTTTCATCTGGTCACCTGCAACTGATTTATTTTGAAGAATTCTTTCTTCTGGTTCATTTTCTGCTGATGCATATATATATATATATATATATATATATATATATATATATATATATGAGTAATTTTACATTTATTGTAGCTCATGGCAGACATGCATATCCTAACCACCAATAGTTATTTACAAATCTATTGCTTTCTCTGTGTGCACACTTCCAAAGTTAATTAAATTCCATAGGGGTATCTGTGTTAGTCTTTTGCAGCAAAAAAACAAGAGTCTTTTGGAACCTTAAAGACAAAGTTAATGGAGTGGTGAATGCATCTGCAATTCTGACCATGTTTATTCAGATGTAGGTCCCTTCAATTTGAACTGGGCTTACTCCCAGGCAAGCAGTGTTAGGATTGCAGCCTCACTACCTTAATTTTATGGTTTAGTATGAACTTAATCCTGCCTTATTCCCCTCACTCAGGTATTAGAGAAGGACAGCTTAGCACCCTATTGATATTTTGCTCTGTGTGTCAACGATTGTATGAACTCCTGTAGGCATGTTAAATGTTCTAAAGATGTTCTCCTTTGCTTGGCATAACTGATATAAGGCCCTTTTGTAATGCAACATTATAATAAATGCATATTTTGTATAGAAAATAGTCACGTTTGTGCATCTGCTGGAACATAACTCTCATGCTGATTTATATTTTAAACATTTGTAGTAAACATGCAAATGTTTGTAAGAAACATGATGTTGTGTTTGACAGCTTGAAATCCCCAGACTTTAACTGAGGAGCACAAATAAAGTAAACAGAGAGAGAGAGAAAGAGAGAGAGCACTTCTTTCCATGGGAGAAGAACAATAAATATTGGTGTGTTTAATTTGTTTTGAAAATTCACAATAGGAAGTTTATTAAGGCTGCAATTTAACACCTCTTTCCTGGCTTAGGAAGAAGCATCACTGAATTTAATGGGACTTACCTTTGAGTAGACATGGTTCAGATTGTGCTCATAGTGCCTAAGGGATCAGGTGCTGCAAAACAGAAGAGTTGTTCAAAATGACTTGCATTTGAGATTTCCTATGTGGACTTCTACCACATCTACCGTTCCAGGAAGAGCCAAATAAAAGCATCAGTAGACCCTGCTTTGACCTCAGTGGAGGAGGAAGGGGGGCGGTGGGGGCAGCCTGCCCCAGGTGTCATCCCTGAGGGGGTGACATTGCCACCCCGCCCACTGGGATGCTCGCTGCTCACCACAAGTAGCACCCCCCTGGGACGCTAGCCACTCAACATGGGTGACATCCCCCGGGACACTTAACGCTTGCCGCGGGTGGTGCCCCTGTGGGTGACTAGCCCCACCCCCCTGGGTGGCTAGCCCCGCCCCCACAGGTGCACAGCACCTCCGGGTGGCGGAGCAGTTAGCTCCGCCTCTGTTTGACCCTGCCAAAGGCCCAACTAGTACAGCATCTTCTTCTCACAGTAGCCAACCAGACACCTTTGAGGACTCCAGAAGCAGGGCATGACTCTCCTCACTTGCATCCCCTAGAAACTGGTACTCAGAGGCATATTGCCTCCCACAGTGCAGGGAAATCATATCCTCCATCAGTTTGTCTTCCCCCGCCCTTTCCAAGTTAGTGGCCACCACCATATATTGGGGCAGCAAATTCCACAGTTGAACTATGTGCTGTGTGAAGTAGCATCAGATAGGTACTCATGCACCAGGCTGTTTCATAGCCAGAAATTGCTAAAGGCGGGTTCTCCTGTATCTAGGCTGATTGTGTCCCTCACTGTTCCAGGCATGACAAAATATGTTGACTAGTTTCGCACAACAGCTGCACTTGAGATTCTGCTAAACAAACTCAAAATGTAGAGTGTATGTTGTGCTGGAATTTGAGCAAATCTGACATATATGATAGGCATGAAGAGCTTCATCCAATGCACATTAATGCCTTGTCAACACATCTCCCTTGAATGCCTGTAATAAAATGTCTCATTTTAATGCCAACAATAAGCTGCTTATTAGGATGGATAGGAGTGCAGGAAGCTTAAAACAAGTCAGAGAATTGGTCCACCTAGCTTCATACTCTCTATGCCCTGGGATCTTTGGGGAGGAAGAGTGGGGCATAAATTAAAAATGAATGACTTAACGATTCTCTGATGGGCAGCAGCTCTCCAGGATTTCACACTGGGGCACCCCCCCCCCTCCAGCAATACCAAGAAATGCCGGAGATTGGACCTTCTGCATTCAAAGCAGGTGCTCCACCCCTGGCCTTTCTCCATAAATACCTCCTGCCTCTGCCTGAGAATTGATAAAGACATGTGGGATATATTAGCCCTATCCAATGCTATTTTTTCTAGAAAAAGAGATGCTGGAATTCACCATGTTCTGTTATTATGGCAATGACGCCCACCTGAGAGGTGCCAGATCTGAGTTCCGGTGAGCTCCAGCTGAAGAAAAGCTCTGGTCCTATCAGGCATTAAAGGGCTTATGTCATAAAGGAAGGGCAAGAACATGTTTACTATCCAGGCCCACTTTGTTGCATCCCTACCCCCTCACTCTGCTACTGTCACAGGTGAAGGTATTGAGGAAGTAGAGTACCGTATTTTCCGACATATAAAACGACTGGGCGTATAAGACGACCCCCAACTTTTCCAGTTGAAAAAATAGAGTTCGGGATATACTCGCTGTATAAGAAATATGACCCGGTGTATAAGATGACCCCCAACTTTTGAGAAGATTTTCCTGGGTTAAAAAGTAGTCTTATATGCAGGAAAATACTCATGGCGGCTCGCTGATTATGCAGGGAGCTGACACAAGTTCAACTGGCTCTCTAGTGCAGACCTTCCCTTCCAACAAATGGAGGGTCACGGGACTGGGTGAGTACAGGACCAACTACCGTATCCTTACTTTCCCCTCACACCACCCTAATTCATAATAATATTTATTGCTTTTTTTAAAAAAGGTGCCGGTACTCACAATGAAGTTGTTACAGTAAGTGGCGCACTTTTAGCATTTGAACAAAAGGGTGCTGGTACTGAATACCACTGTGTACCCCCTTGGGGGGGGAAGCACTGAAATGTTTTTAAAAACTACTACAGTGGTGGACTTATCCCATTTTATATTTCCAAGGCTGTCTCTGCATGGTAAAGGTAAAGGTAAAGGGACCCCTGACCGTTAGGTCCAGACGCGGACGACTCTGGGGTTGTGGCGCTCATCTCGCTTTACTGGCCGAGGGAGCCGACATACAGCTTCCGGGTCATGTGGCCAGCATGACCAAGCTGCTTCTGGCAAACCAGATTAGCGCATGGAAACACAGTTTACCTTCCCGCCAGAGTGGTACCTATTTATCTACTTGCACTTTGACGTGCTTTCAAACTGCTAGGTTGGCAGGAGCGGGGACTGAGCAACAGGAGCTCACCCTGTCATGGGGATTCGAACCGCTGACCTTCTGATTGGCAAGCCCTAGGCTACAAATAGCTTTGTTTATAGTTGTTGCATGTGCTGAGGGCAAGCAGGTTCCCAGAAGTCTCTTCCAGCTCAGTACTTTCGAGAGATACATATCTATTGTATCAAACACTTTCCCTTCAAATGTTTCACATTTAGGCAGTCTCTTTCCATCGCAATGGATCTGAATTGGTTTATGACTATAATCTGCTCATGATCCAGTTTTCTCTCTCCCTTCCCCCCACAGAGCTTTGCCAGTCCTGAGCATTGATCTGTCAGAATGTGACAGCTTTATTTTGCAGAGTTACATGGAAAGTTGGACTCAGCGTTTCCACTTCCGCCCCCTCAACATTAGAAATATTAATTTCATGGGGAGGGGAAGGGAGCAGAAGAATGAAGAGGAGCCTCTACTTGAAATGAGCCAAACAGTAATTTTTTCAGCGTTAGATATATGATGATCTTGCTCTGTGAAAGAGCTTTCAGAGCAGACATACTAGCTGTGCACTATGATAACATCTCCCAGGCTTTACCTCTTTTAAACCATGAAGAAAATTTAGTTTCAACACGCTTCTCTCTCCTTTACAGTATGATTCAATGCTCCTCTTAAGTATTGACAACAAATGCTGGCATATCTATATGATCTTTAAAAGCTAACTTAGAAAGGACTAGAAGCATGAATCTCTGTAGCAAGATGTCGCTCCCATAATCCTTTGTGGAGGGCAACAGCTGGAATCCATCGACTTGGGAACATAAGTAGCATAAGCATAGGACCCAGGGGACACTGGCAGGAGTCTGCCTAAAACTGCTTAGCAATCAGAAGGATGGTTCATGGTTGGGAGAGGGGTGAGCGCCAGAGCCACTCTGGTATGCATGAAACTGGGAAGGAAGCATGGCAGATATTGTTCCCATTTTTACATTGCAGTTCTCCAGCCAAGTGATGTACACATAATTGCATCTACTAGGGTAAAGGGAGCATATAAATGCATATTGTTGTTGGCAACCATCTGTCTTGAGAGACAATGGGGTGAAGTCAAACCTCTGGAGAATCACAGTGCAAGCTGTGGCTACAGAGACCAATAGCTCATAACTGCTACCTCCCACATTGTTTTACTGCAGGGGTAGGCAACCTAAGGCCCATGGGCCGGATGTGGCCCAATCACCTTCTCAATCCGGCCCATGGATGGTCCGGGAATCAGCATGTTTTTACATGAGTAGAATGTGTCCTTTTATTTAAAATGCATCTCTGGATTATTTGTGGGGCCTGCCTGGTGTTTTTACATGAGTAGAATGTGTGCTTTTATTTAAAATGCATCTCTGGGTTATTTGTGGGGTATAGGAATTCGTTCATTTCCCCCCCAAAAATATAGTCCAGCCCACCACATGGTCTGAGGGATGGTGGACCAACCCATGGCTGAAAAAGGTTGCTGACCCCTGTTTTACTGTGTAGGCTGAACCGAAGTGACCTCTCCAGGGCACAAGACTGAGTAGTGTGCATGGAGGTCTTGAGCTCCCCATATGACAAGACTCCCCTCTCAGCCTCACAGATGTGGTCCAAAAGAAAGCAGAGCAATACATTTGGCACCAGCTTGGCTGCAGGACTTGCCAGAAGGAGGTGTACTTGGCACCATCCAACCATCTGGGGGACTCCACTCCAGATTTGTGCAGGGTTTATTCCTTGGCCTTTCTCATGAATGAGTATAGCCACAAGGCAGCAGTGGTTTAGGATCAGATTTTTCCTTCTCCTAGATGGGCTAACTTCCCACGTTGATGAACTCCATCTGCCCCTCACTTCCTTCTACAGCACGTGCAGATACTGCATTATTATCTTTTGGACTCACTATTGGCCTTGTCAATTCAATATTCCAGAGCCTGTTTTCGCATGCAAGAGAAGTGCATAACTCAACAAGGGTTTCAGACCCATCGGATACCCTCACCTAATTTAGCATGTTGTTGTTGTTTAGTCATGTCTGACTCTTCGTGACCCCATGGACCAGAGCACGCCAGGGACTCCTGTCTTCCACTGTCTCCCACAGTTTGGTCAAACTCATGTGGTAGCTTCGAGAACACTGTCCAACCATTTCGTCCTCTGTCATCCCCTTCTCCTAGTGCCCTCAATCTTTCCCAACTTCAGGGTCTTTTCCAGGGAGTCTACTCTTCTAATGAGGTGGCCAAAGTATTGGAGCCTCAGCTTCAGGATATAGCATAAAGTAGTACTGAAAAGCATACACAGATGCATTGTATTTTGGGAAATAGCCATAATGGCAAGTTACCATAATGGCAAGTTATGCGTCACAGGCATTATGCCTCTGGGTGCCAGTTGCTGGGAATTCCGGTGGGCAGAGTGCTGTTGCATGCCCAGCTTGCAAGCTTCCCAGAAGCATTGGACTTGCCCTGGTGAGAACAGGGTGCTGAACTAGATAAGCCACTGGCCTGATCTAGTAGGCTCATCTCATGCTCTTATGGAAATTCCATTAAAATATGTATATTAGGGAGCCTGCATGCTCACATGGTCCCTAGTTAAGCCAACATTTGCCTTAGTATGCCATGTGAACCACGGCCACTGGGAAAAAAAGAGAGAGTTAAATTATCTGATTCCTGTGGTGTTTCTATAACATTTGAAGGGAAGTCATCTCACTGGGTGGCCTTATTTGAGTGGCTGCTTCCTAAAACAGTATCAGGAGTTCCCAGGCAGGGCACTGCTGGTGCAGGAAATAATTAGATTAACTCTCCCACAATCTTGCTTCCTTGATGTTGTGGTTGGAGTATCCGACAAGAGCTGAGGGGAGCCAATTTTAAGTCCTCCTTTAGCCATGAAGCTCATTGGATAATTGGACCAGTCACTATCTCTTAGGCTAGCCAATCTTACAGGGAGCACTAAATGGGGTTTAGGGGAGAAGGAGTATCAACTTTGATTTGAGCTATTTGAAAGAAAAGTGGCATAAATTATAAAAAGGTAGGGGGGGTTACCTAGAAACACCTTTTTAGGGCAGGGGTGCCATGAAAAGGCCCTCTACAATGTGAACGCCCTTTGCACATTCTGTGTCCATGAGTCCATGACCACAGTGAATCCACTACCATCTAAGTAACATCCATCAATAGTTAGGTCCAAGTCAAAGAGCACACACCATCTTTGTTTTACATGCTTTAATGCATATGGCATTCTCCCTACTTCTCCCCCTTTCCCAGAATTTCAGAATTCACCTTTAGCACCACTGAAATAAGGCACGTCCTTATCTTAGTATTTCACCCTATAAGTGGGCTCTGATTCCATGGTCTAACGAAGAATAAACTTTGTGCAATGGAAGAGTTTCCCTTGCTTGTTCTTTTTATTACAGAAGAACGCTCCCTCCCCCTCAAATCAATCCTGATCCACCTTAATTGCAAAATCTCTGCAGTCATCAGGAAGCAATGAAATGATCAAGGAGTAGTAAGTTGGCTTTGCCAATAAATGAAACAAAAACAAATAATACAAATATTAAGATATGTGTGAGTCAAGATGAGCTTGTTGTCGTAACAGATGCTCTGAGAACATCTGATGCTTACAAGGGAGGAATCATGCTGAGTAATCGGTCTCATGGGAGATGAAGTAATATGTTAGAGACTAATCCCTATACAAAGTACGATAGCATTGCAGAAGTCAAGGGAATGCCTAGCCTGGATTCACAACTGTTTATGCATCATTTTAGGCTGCGTTCACATTAAACCATTTACAGCACAAAAAATGTAGTTTTTTCCCCTCTCAGTCCAGTATCATTCATGCTCAACCTCAACATGCTGCTTTCAAACTAGATTGGTTCCTAAATTCTGCTGTCCACAAAGGTGGGTGTGGTTTCTTGATACATTTTCAAAAACTTGATTAGGTCATCCACCCTGTTTCCCCTCTGCACCTGCCTCAGTGAGTGAAGAAGCGGTGGTTCCAGTATGGCTATATACTGTACTTAGACTAATAAAACTATTATTGTGGTGGTGGTGGTGCTGATGATGATAATAATGATGATGAAATAAATAATGAAATAAAGAACATAAACGGTCGTGCAACCTGACCACTTGCGTCGTGAATGTTTCAGAAGTTGCAGGCAGCCTTGGTTAGAAATCCTGCAATGCCCTCCTAGGAATAAGAATTCTGGGAGTTTGAGGTCTAAAATGTGTGAGAAATAGGAGGCTTCTTATTGCCAGCCTGGGCTTTTGCCTCAAGCATAATAAATATTAACTTCCTTTTTTATGTGCTCCAACCTTTTTCATTCTTGTTTAATTATTTATCCAGCTTTTCCTAGTGTTTCACTTTCTGCTTATTTCATTCCTGTGATGTGTGTAAAGAAAATAAAACCTTTTTTAAAAATAAATAAATACCTTTCTTTTTAAAAGGTGTCAAAATGTCAAAATGACATTATTACTCTTTTGGAGCCTGCATTTTTTTTCTTTTATCCACCTCCTGTTTTCCTATTTTCAACCGAGATTACACTGTCATTCAATTTGAGAAAAGTGATAGACCAGCTGTTATTAGAAATATGAAGATGCATGTTTAAGTAGTTAAAGATATGCATATCTAACATCTCCTTGAGTTGAAGAAAGTGTCACCTGTTGTTTGCTGAATTGCATCCAGGGATTTTAGGCACAGGTTGGAGCTTCCAGAAATGGGCATTCAGCAATGTACATAAGGGCAGTAGAGATATTTAAGAACTGGGGGGGGGGGAGAACAAGGTTTGTAATGTATCAATGGACTTTGCCCTCCCTTTCCTCCCCCGGCACACCACCCACACCTCTCCCAAATCAACCCTGCTCATGTCTTGGCTCTTTGCACCAGCATTGCTCTAGTTTCTGGCGAATTGCAATACTGTTTCTAACCAAACATGAGTTTGACCAAACTGCGGGAGGCAGTGGAAGACAGGAGTGCCTGGTGTGCTATGGTCCATGGGGGTCACGAAGAGTCGGACACGACTAAACGACTAAACAACAACACTATGCATGTTTACTCAGTTATAAGTACAAAGACAGTAAGTTCAATTGTCCTTTCTCCAAGTAAGTATGCATAGGATTGCAGCCTTGGGGTGCACTGGACAATGAGGTATTTACCATGAAACACACATAGGACTAGGCTGCACAAGACACTTGTTTTCTGCGTAGAATGGTTGCCATTCCTAAAAGTGCATGGATTTCTAAGTCCATAGGGGAAGGGCATCACATCCCACACACTGCCTCTTCACCAATCTGTTCACACTATGATTATCCATCTGTTTAGTCTGAATAACTCTCCAGTTGCTTCTGTATTTGCAAACAGATGCAAGTAGGAGGTTGACTGAAAGCTTCTAAGACTCAAATTCGGGAATACGAGACACATTTGCAAACATACCTGCACACAGCATAGTCTTATCTATATTGTTTGATTTGCAAATCAGCTGCATTTAAAATGAAGCCCAGGAGTGATGCTTAGGCATGTTAATACATGTCTTATTTTCCTTATTATAAATTGCTGTTGTTTTACTAGATGTAACTATTATGGTTAACACTATGCTGCGAACTACATTGCTACTTTGATTTGCATTTGGGGGAAAATGCATGCCTTTAATATTTTTTCTAAGTTTTGAACCACTAAATATATTCTTCTGTAGAATATTTAGAGAGAGAAGGGGGGGGGGAGACTAGAAATGTCACAGTTATTTTGGAGACCCAAAAGTTCATTCAGTACAAATACATTTTGGCAAAATACACCAGGATTAACTTATTTACTAACGGCTGTATGCACTGCTGGTAAGACCCACCATGGTAGACCCATTGAAATTAATGGATATGGCTAACTTGGGTTAATTGATTTGAATGGGACTTCTACTTGGTTGGAGACGATGCTAAAATGTTTATACTCTGTCCCTTCCATGGAGCCTTCAAGGCAGTTTGCAGTCACGAATTAAATACGAAACACAATCTAAACCATCAGAAAATGATCAAATAAAAAGAGAGAGCTAAGAACTAGGGCCAGGGATCAAAACACTTCTACAAAGGACTGAGACTGTCTGAGACAGAAGCCACCTGTCTACTCAGAAGTAAATCCTACTGAGTTCAATGACAAACAAAGGAAGCAGTCTTAGATCATCGTCCATCTAGGTAAGAATTGTCTGCACTGAATGGCAGTATCTTTCCAGTGTGTGAGACAGGAAATCTTACCCAGGCCCACCTGGCAATGCTGGAAGCCCCCAAGGCAGTGGCCCAATGGCCACCCTACCCTTCCCACTGCACTGCCTCTGCCACTGGTGGAGAATCAGCACTAGCATCAGGGCCAATTTCCAGTGAGATCTCACAAGACCTAACTGAAATCTCACAAGTTATTGTCAGAAATTGGTCCCGATTCCACTGCCACTTCTCCATTGCTGGCGGGGGCAGCGGGAGGGGGCACAGCATGGAGGAGGTGGTGGCAAGGTGGGGCAGCACTTCCTGTTTTGCCTCAAGTGGTGAAACAGGACACGCCGGCCCTATGTGAGTATATATTTGCAGCTGAAAGTTCCTTGTGAAGAAGGATCGGTTGTTAAGCCACTCTGCTAATTGTAGCTCTGTGAGAGGAATAGGGTCTACTTATAATTCTCAACATCAGGGATGCCAACAAGAATAAAATATGGGGGGGGGGAATTGATCACAAGATGGAGCACATGCACACCACTTGAATGGCAATGCCCCCAAAATTGGGGGGGGGCAGCCCCTCAAATATTTTATTGGGATGGATGAAGAGACCTTGACCTCCAGGAACTGGCTCCTATGCTCAGTACCCTTAATAAAATAGAACTTCCAAGATTTGGGGAAAGCCATAACTGTTTAAAGTGGTATGATACTGCTTTAAATGTATAGCGTGTGTGGGTTCTGAGAGTTGTTAAAGAAGCCCCATTCCCCTCCCAGAGCTACAATTAGCAGAGTGGCTTAACAATCAATCTCTTCACAGGGAACTATGGGAATGTGAAGGAGGCCTCCCGTAACATGTCTCAGCACCCTTCGCAAACTACAGCTCCCTGAATTCTTTGTTTTTTTTGGGGGGGGGAGGCTGAGTGTTTCAAGTTGTTTCATAGTGCTTTAAATGTATTGTGTGAATGTGGCCTTAGCCTGTCCTGGTAAACCAGTTTGCTAGTAAGATCAATCCTGGGTTAAACAGACAAAGTGATTTAATAGAATTCCAGATTCTTTAATAGAATTCCAGATTCTTTAAGTGCTTCCTTGCATTTCAGTGGAGCATATATAGTCCTATGGCATTGTTGTTTAAAGGCTGCATGATCTTTCTAAATTCAACCTGAAGAACGCCCTCCTGTTTCACCGTCAAATCAGAGTTTCACGCACTCAAGCAAAACAGGCCCATGCATTTTAATTAAACATGTCATAGTGCTGTTCTAGGTAGAGCATCAACAGGACACCCCCTCCATCTCAGGGAGAGCAGTGGGGTAAGCTTCAAAGCAGCACATACCCCGCTGAGCTTAAAAGCAGGGCCCAACGTATTTTCGAGCTGTGTGAAGATACTTTTACCAAGCACGGACACATTAAAAAGAATCCCTCCAAGAACTTACAGCCCTAAATTTTTCATGACTTCATATCCACATTGTATAATAGTAGCAAACATTCCATGCTGAGGCTGGGAAACGCTGCAGAAGCTCAATTTTAGATAGCAAACAACGAGGTAATGAGGCAGAGTCTAAAACAAGGCAAGCCCATTGGAATGAAGTAGGAAGCCATCAAGGACTATTTGAGAAGAAGATGGGGATATCAGTTCAGGCGCTGAACAAATAAAACAAAGTAAAAGTCCCAATTGTAATAAGGTAATATGATTTCTAAAACCATGCAAGCAAAGTTGTCCCAAGACATTGGTTCCAATTCTTTCACTTCATTCATTAATTACATTTTAAATATAGGTTTACACCTTAGGCAAACATATATGTAAAAAAAAAGCCATGTGGGCTAAAGCACAACTTTGGCCCAGTATACCCGAAGGAGCGTCTCCACCCCCATCATTCACTGAGGTCCAGCTCTGAGGGCCTTTTGGCAGTTCCCTCCCTGTGAGAAGTGAGGTTACAGGGAACCAGGCAGAGGGCCTTCTCAGTAGTGGTGCTTGCCCTGTGGAACGCCCTCCCATCAGATGTCAAGGAAATAAACATCTGGGAAGGCATCTGAAGGCAGCCCTGTTTAGGGAAGTTTTTAATGTTTGATGTTCTGTCGTGCTTTTAATTCTGTTGGGAGGCGGGGTATAAATAATTTATTATTATTATTATTATTATTATTATTATTATTATTATTATTATATACCACCACCTTCACAGTTCTGGCAATCATCTGATCATCAGGTCTTGCAAAGTGCTTTGCAGGGAACTTTGCAAGACCAGCTCTTCAGGCACCCTGGTGGTTGATGGTACCTGTAAAACTTTTTTCAGCTGAGCCAGAACTTTAGCTACTCCACACCTGACATCACATCAGGTGCAGGGCAGGTGGGAGTGACTTTGTCCAAAGGGCTCCACTAAAGGTCCCCCACCCTTTTAAGAAATTTTGAAATTCTTAATCACCCCAGTGTTCCTATCCATGCCCACCAGGTACAGGTCAGAGACAACGTGGTCCTTTAGTCACTTTTTCATTTCTGCTGAACGGAAGCTATTGTATTTGGAAGATCATACAATTGTAGAGTTGGAAGGGACACCAAGGGTCACCTAACCCAACACCCTGCAATGCAAGAATCTCAACTAAAGCATCCATCACAGATGGCCATCCAACCTCGGCTTAAAAACCTCCAAGGAAGGAGAGTCCATTCCACTGTCGAACAGCTCTTCCTAATCATACCTGCCAAGTTATCCCTTTTTTACAGGGATTTTCCCTTATGCTGAATAGGCTTCCTCGCGAGAAAAGTGAAAACTTGGCAGCTATGTTCCTAATGTTTAGTTGGAATCTTCTTTCTAGTAACTTGAAGCCATTGCTTCAGGTTCTACTCTGCAGAGCAGGAGATGCCAAGCACAAGCAAATTCCCCTGCATAAAATATACTTTCGGGACGGCCATTTCATTCTTTCTATTTTATAATCCCATACCCTGACGTCCCAACTTCTGCCCACACTGGCTCTGTTATCACTGCTGGAAAGACCAAATGTTCTTTGCAGGCTGATGAAAACAGATGGATGTTCTTTGTTGCCGCATTAGGTTCATATTGTTGAAAACACTATTGTTAAGCGGGGGTGAGGGTGGGCAGAAACCTGGCAATTATCTTTGTCTCATCGAAGGATTAATCACAGACTCCACTAGGAAATGAGGGGAGAAAGAGCAAAAGCAATACTTTGTTTTGGGCCAAAGTAGAATTGGAATGGTAGGGCAGGTGTTGGGGAAACGGTTAAAGAAAATGACCCTCTTTTCTGCTTCCTCTTCAATATTTTGACATGGTGGCATTCAGACTTTTTAACGTTCACAGTACCCTTTCCACATTGATTTACATACCCAAGAATCTTTTTTTTCCACATGGGCCAATGATCCCTTGTAAGCAGTGGTTCAGGTAGCTAATTTTATATGATCTTATGGGCCTTGACTTCTTTTGGATGCTAATGTGCAGAGGTGGTGGCTGGGTGTGGTGGAGCTGCTAGTCTAGCTTCTCTTTGGGTGGGTGACTGTTGCTTATTGGGAGGGAGTGGGAGAGAAGGCAGGGCAAGGTATCAGGGAGGTTGGCGCAGCACAGATGCACCAGCAGAACCACTCTAGCAGGTGAGGCCCTTTATGGGCAAAGTGCACAGTCCTGCCAAGATTCGGAACCCTACATAAGTAGGAAGACAATGAGATAACCAGAACAGGTGGGGGCCATACATCCTGTCTCCCAGCAGACAAGCAACTGTGACAGCAGAGACCCTTTCTGAATCAAGATAATACACTTCAGGTACTAAGTACATCTGTATTGCTTTGGTGTCTACTGTTGCTTTTTCAAGGGAGGAGGAGGGGGAGGGGAGGGGAGGGGGGAAGGAGGAGGAGGAGGACCTCCTAGGTGTTGGCCACATGACCTCCTAGGTGTCCCACCAGATCTAGGTTCCACCAGCCTTCATGTTACTCCAGCACTCCTGTTGGTGTGTCTTCATTGCACCAACGTCCCCACCACCTTGCCTCTCTCCCTCTTGGCAAACAACATTGACTCACCTGCCAGGAAGCTGGCGTGACCTACTGGCATGCATCAAAATGTGCAGATGGTCAATACCCTGAACCAACCAAACAGTCACAAAATAGTAAACAAGCTTTTGAGTTCTCCAGAATTCTTCGTCAGCCTGGATGTTAACTAAAACACCATTGATTTTCTTCCCAGGTGCCCACAAGAATATAGCAGCTGGAAATTGGATAATATATGGTCCACCTCATGGGTCAAGTTGGAAAATCTTTCCAAAAGGAAGGCTGGGATGCTGGAAGCAGGGGTGGTGGTGGAATCCAACATAGCATCAAGTCTCTCCTTGTACACTGCAATGTTTGCCTCCTCTCTCCTTCCCATGTGCCCCCTAAATCTCTTCTAGGGTGTAGTATTATATGGACAATGTATTCCTATGATTTAATCTGATCAGCTGTGTCAATGATCGGTGAAGCTCGACCAAGGTGCACTTGATTAGCAGTTGTAGCTTAGAGCAGTGTTTCCCAACCTTGTGCCTCCAGATGTTTTTGGACTACAATTCCCATCATTCCTGACCACTGGTCTTGCTAGCTAGGGATGATGGGAGTTGTAGTCCAAAAACATCTGGAGGCACAAGGTTGGGAAACACTGGCTTAGAGAGTTGGCTGGGTCAGACTGAATGATCTTGGGATACCTTTGTCTGTAGCAGAGATGCTTCCCCATTCTGTGAGAGGGAAGGGTCACGTAAAGTGATGCAGAAACCATTTGACTTCCCCCTTTGTCAATCCCACTGGCAGACTCCTGTCAGTGCCTTTGATGTAGAATTCCAGCATAGCTGCCAAGTTATCCCTTTTTTACAGGGATTTTCCCTTATGCTGAATAGGCTTCCTCGCGAGAAAAGGGAAAACTTGGCAGCTATGAATTCCAGCCTTAACACAGGACTGTTAAGAGTTTTATCTCTCATCTTTCGTTCCCTGCAGATCCCAGGAATTGCATATCTGCATACCCCTACCATTTCCCACTCTTCCTGTTTTCCTGTTTAGAAGATGCTTTGAGGTGTAGAGAGAGGATGCCAGGACTAGTAAATCTGGTTTTCCTACATGTAGTGAAGTAGATAAATGAGTTGTTTACTGCTACAAAGTGTTTGTCCTATTTGTGATTGGCTGGTTTGAATCATGGCGGGAAAGCCCTGTATGGGGAAGAGTAAGAGAATTCATTCTATTCTATTCTCTCTCTCTCTCTCTCTCTCTCTCTCTCTCTCTCTCTCTCTCTCGGCTTTGCTGGCAAGGCTCCTATGTATGTGTGTTTCTTTCTTTGCACTCTGTACATGTGGTGACACTACACTAGGGATTTCCCCAATCCTCTGGAGCAGATTTGGGGAGCGCACATGGTGAGAGAAGCGGAGGGGAGTCCTTTGTGGAAGCAAACATCCCTGCTCATTTCACTCTATAGGCCGAGGGAGACGGTGTTTGTCCGCAGACAGCTTCCACGTCATGTGGCCAGCATGACTAAGCCACTTTCTGGCAAAACCAGAGCAGCGCACGGAGACACCGTTTACCTTCCAGCCAGAGTGGTACCTATTTATCTTGCGCTTTGATGTGCTTTCGAACTGCTAGGTGGGCAGGAGCTGGGACCAAACAATGGGAGCTCACCCCATCACGGGGATTCGAACCGCCAACCTTCTCATCGGCAAGCCCTAGGCTCTGTGGTTTACACCACAGTGCCACCCGCGATTAACACTTCTTAAAAAGAAGTCCTGCTTGGCTGCCAGCCTACTTTGGTGTGCAGGGTTTCAGACCATGTTACTTGCCCTAGCCTCAAGAGCCAGTCATCAGATGAGTTTTGGATGCCGAGTCACTTTAATTCTGTCTGCAATCCCCTCAAAATAAATTGAAGTACTTGTGGGTAGAGATGAGGGAGAAATTTCATTCAACTCACGTTGAAAGGCAAACCTACAAAATTCATATCTTTCTGAGACAATGCGTGAATCCAGCCATCTTTCAAAATTTACACTTCTCTAAATTTTGCAATGCACATAAATGCACTAAAAGACATTGGTCTCTGTGTGCAGGCTGATAGTACTAAAGGTCTTGATCAATGGGAATTCAAGGGTTTCTCTTTTCAGTTGCCCTTTGAAGTTCTTTGCTCCAGGATGGGCACTCTAAGGTCAATTACAGAGAGCCCTGGGAGGATGTAATTTCCCTTCCCAGCTTCTGAAGGTTGCCGTTTCTGAATTTAGGTCTGTGTCCATTTATTATTTTGCATAGAGATTGGCTTGCAGGTCCTATGTAGAATGCAATGGTAGCTGATGAGGAAAGAGGAAGGTTCAGCTCCCCTCACGTGCACAGACACACTAACAAACAAAATGGTTCCCATATAACCACGATCACATCTAGCTTGGTTGCTTGCATTAAAATAGTCTCCAAGATATGGTATGTAGGTTGTTCATCATTTTCCAGAGTGGCTGTTTGGAAAGTCAAGAAGATGATGAATTGTTTATCCATCTCATAATTCCCCCTCTTCTGTTGATTGTCCACTCCTTCTCCTCACTTCTTCCTCCCGCCCAAACTTGAACCATAGGTGAAACTCAGTTGTATGAAACTAATAAGCAAGAGTACTTTTCTTCCTTGCTTCCATTCATATTCTGGTGCAGTACTAATTATAGTGCTTAGGCCTTGCAAATTTGTGTCAGCATAATAGCTCATAAAGTTTTCAATTAAAATGGTGCTAATTGATAACTAAATTAAAAGAGCTTTTCACTCTTGTGCATTCTCTCCTTAACCCATTCTGTTTTGCCTGGCTCCAGTGGAAACACTGGTGCAGAATTAACTTGGGTACTGTACACCAACATTAAGCAGTTCTGTGCAGATGAATAAGACAGAAACATCTGCCTCCTTTAACAGAGCATTTGTATACTTTATCCTACATTAGCAACTTGTTTAGGGATGGTAATTGGTGCAATCCATTAACACGTAACAAATGAAAAGGGTGTTTTTTTAAATCTGTTATATACTCTGTAACTAAGTCTTTCACTGCTGACAAGTTCCTAAACATATTTCCATCATTGTTATTCTTTACATAATGTGTTTCTATACTGCTTTTCATCCATGAGCGACAAGCATTAATTCATCTTGTATTTTTATATTCTTGGAACCCACCTTGGGACAATAAGGTGAAGGGCAGGTGAGGATGATGTTGTAAATGTAACTTTCCAAAAAGAATTGAATGATTTCCCTGAGATATTAAGTCCACAGGAGGTTAACTTAAATAGCTTCAGAATATCACCTGCAGCTGGATTGCTGCTATGATGCTATTGCTCCTAGACAGCACACTGTCTACTCAGAAGTAAGTCCTATTGAATTCTTTAGCACTGGGAGTGCTTATTCCAAAGTATGTGGGATTAAAGTAGCAACGCCAGAGTGATTAATTTTTTTTACATTGTTTTTTGGGTTGCTGAATTTTGGGCAGGTGGGGTGTGTGTGTGTGTAAGATTTACTTATTACTTATTAAATGTTAACGTGCTTTTTCAGGCACAGGGGGAAATTGCACAAGATCACGGCATGCAAAATGACTGTCATTCTCTCGTGAGAAAAAATGGGTGTCCTAGTTTTTCCGGGATGCTTGCAGGGTATGTGCCACTACATCTCCCTTTCCCTCAGTCTAGGAAGTTGTCATACTGTGCCAGACCATTGGTCCATCTACCTCAGTACAGTACAAGCTCTCCGGGGTTACAGTCCAGGGGTTTTTCTGAGCCCTATCTGGAGCTATCAGGAATTCAATCTGGAACAGTCCTCATGCACAGCTGAGGCTCTACCACACCGCCCCACAAGCACCTAGCCTTTGATTTCCAAACCACTTGCAGGCTCTCATCCTTTCCATTTTCAAGACTTTCTATACCCCACACTAGCCTTTAACATCTTTCCCAACTGTGTGTTTGCATTGGGGCAACCTAACATGGCAACACACATTGAATTGGCCCTGTTTAGACAATCCATTCTCACGACGCACTCCCAGCTACATACAGTAGCCTACTTATTTCCTTATGCCCACCCCGCCCCCTAGTGGCAATTGATACTGAGAATATGGGATGTGATGTTCGTTCTTATCTTTGCCCATGGGAGCCGGAAAAGAATATTTAAATTAAGGGTAAGATGAAAAAGAAAGACACACTTTGGTGTGGCGCAGTTTATTTACGTATGTGAAAACATTTACAACATCAGACAAATAATGGGAAATGCCCAGAAAAAACAACAAACCTTCCATCTCCCTATATTTTATCTGATTTCTCAAAAATGGGAACAGGTTGCATCTCAGAACAATGTACTTAGAATAATAGACTCACAGAATTGTAGAGGTGGAAGGGAACTCAAGGGTCATCTAGTCCAACCCCCTGCAATGCAGGAATCTCAAGTAAAACATCCATGGCAGGTGGCCGTCCAACCTCTGCTGATAAACCTCAGCTGAAAGAGAGTCCACAACCTCCTGAGAGAGTCCGTTCCACTGTCTAACAGCTCTTACTGTCAGAAAGTTATTCCTGATGTTTAGTTGTAATCTCATTTTTTTTATAAAAAAAATGGAATCCATTGGTTTGAGTCCTAGCCTTCGAGTCAGGAGAAAGTAGGTTTGCTCCATCTTCCATGTGACAGCCCTTTCAATATTTGAAGATGGCCAACATATTTCTTCTCAGTTCCCTCTATCCCAGGCTAAACATACCCAACTCCCTCAACCGTTCCTCACAAGACTTGGTTTCCAGACCATTGATAATCTTGTTTGCCCTCCTCTGCACATGTTCCGGCTTTTCAATAATCTTCTTAAATTGTGGTTCCCCAGAATGGGACGCAACTTTCCAGGTGTGCTCTGACTTCTCCATACAAAATTCCATACTGACATGATAAATAGAATGCGGTTTTAAGAAAGAGTGTTCCACATGGGCTGAAAGATAGTTTTACATTGCATTAGCAACAATTCTAATAAAATGATTTTTAAGAGAACAAAAGCATATTATTAAATATTTATTTCAATTGCTGTCCGGGCCGTCTTAAGTATATCCGGTGCTGTGGTGCAAAGATCCTCAATCCTCAATAACATCTGATACTACTCATTACCGATAATATCACCTAACACATTATGAAAATATCTGCATGTAATTTATGTAAATAACATGTAAATGATGCATAGACACACAGTTGTGTAACACAGTGATAGCCAGTTAGTGATCTTCTTTAGTGTTGTTTTAGTGTATTATAATTGCTGTAAACATTTTTAATGGAATTTCAGTATACAAACCTTTTTATTATTAATAAAGGAACATTAATTGTGATTTTGGCACCTTCTTGAATCAGCCCTACCCTAGTCCTGCCCCTGCTGGGCTTCATTGGCTGGCATACTGCCACTAACACACCCAGAAGCCACATCTCTCTGTAGTTGACATGATTAGTGCATGCAAGAATGGGGCATTCTGCCTTTATGAAGGTAAGGGCATATAGTAAGGGAATAGTGGCTTCTGACTGGCCTCACACAGACTTTTGTAGAGAAGGTGCCAGCTGTCTGGATCTTGTGATCAGTATAAACTTGGTGTTTTCTTGCATGCATCTTTTCAAATAAACTAAGCTATGAATTTCCCTATCAAGGCCAGCACAAGGCTCTCGTCTTCATAAACACAACATGGAAAAAATAAAAATAAATGCCCTGCAATCACTATTTTGGCTCTCCTGTGTCTTTTCATAGAACTCCAACTCCATACCATTCAGGAAAGGCAGCTAACAAAGAACCCCACCCCAATCTCGCAATCCCCATCAGTGGCTTTTTCTCTGTCAACACAGTCTACTCCAACCTCGTCTTGAAATACATGGGGGGCACCAAGTTGGGGGGAAACCTAAAAGGGATCCTGCCCTGCAAACATTCTGTACTCCCCTCTGCCACCAGCTGCCCTCAAACAGGGCAGATGATGCCACGGCCCTTGTTCAGCAGTGGCCCACTTGTGGTGGTGGGGAGGCACGCAGAGACTGTATTTGTACCTGGGAACCGCAC
The DNA here is from genome assembly GCF_965207765.1 of Zootoca vivipara. Taxonomy (NCBI): domain Eukaryota; kingdom Metazoa; phylum Chordata; class Lepidosauria; order Squamata; family Lacertidae; genus Zootoca; species Zootoca vivipara. Next base: position 61,687,250 of record NC_142591.1, read on the forward strand.
ACGTCTTTCTGCAAAAGGAATTGCAGACATACAGCCGCCCCGGCAACATTAATTAACGCTCAGCCATGCTAAACTAAGGCCTTAGAGGCTGATATTCATTTTGTTCTTTGTTTCCCCTGCTCGCTTCCTGCTGACTTCCTCTCCCTTAATTAACCATTTCCCTGCAGCGTTTGCTTGCAACATCCCAATGCATCATTAAATACCCAGAACCTGTCAATTTTCTGCCAGGCTCTACGGCCATTTATTACACTCCTCTGCGTTCATGAGCCTGAAGGTGGTTTCTGGTTCCGTCTTCGCAGTTACCACTTTCTTATTAAATTCTAAGCTGCAAAGCAAGCCTGAATAAGGGTCTGAGATTCTGAACAGCTCTGCACCCAGAAATAAGTTTTGGTTCACTAGAAGGTATGTGCTATGAGGAGGCTGTCCTGAGCAGCAGACCGCAACTTCGTTTCAATTCAATGAAGTGGTTTTGCGCATGAGGTCACCAGGAAGCTTATAGATTCACCTCTACATATAGAACGTAAGAGGAGTCTGCCGAATTGGGTTCACGGTCTGTCTCCAGCATCCCATTCTCACAGTGGCCAATCAAATACCCGCAGGAAACTGGCAAGCAGAACATTCCTCAGATGAAAATAGAGCTATTTCTCACACCCCACAACTGACCCTCTTCGACCCCCCCCCCAATTTTTGGCCCACCCCCTAGCACTTCCTACCAGGAGAAGAACCCAGCTCCACCATCCTTAAAGAAACCATTTATCCCAATTCTATTTTAATTCGGTCAATTTACAAAAAGAAAAACACACACCAATAAATAAATTTTAGGAAAGGGCAAGATTTGACCCTGGTGCGTGAAGCATTTTTAAATAAATAAAAAAGAATCAATACACCTTGCATTCTGCTCCCCCTTTCTTCCTGCCCAGGGTGACCCTGCCCTCTGCCTGCCCCTCACAGCTGGTGTGATGTGGGTCTGGGGCTGAGTGGTGGCAGGCCTCTCCTCCTCCCTGCTCACTCTCCAGCAGCTTCTATGAGCTGCCCAAGGGAGGAAGATGATAACAGATGTCAAGGAAAGGCAACAGGTTGCTCCCTCGCCACCACTGCTTGGGACAAGGGCCAGCTCATCCTCCTCCCTGAGCTCAGCGGTGGCAACACTGGCGGGGAAAATATGGACGTTCCAGGATCAAACTAGAAGCTGGGGTGGTTTTTGTAATTCCAGGACCATGTTGGAAAAACGGGGGCATTTGGAGGGTATGACATGAGCACAACAACACTCTATCCACCTGCAATTTCCACCGACTTACGGAAATGGAGGTAGAAATGTAGCCATCATGGGTAATAGTCAGTGATAGCCTTCTCCTCCATGAATTGGTTTAATCCTCTTTTAAAGTTATATGGTGCTGGAGGAGATTCTTGAGAGTCCCATGGACTGTGAAATGTACTCGGAGTCGAGAGTGAATTTCATGCTCTTTATTCAGCTCATAGTCATCAAGGAGAAGAGGAGAAGAAGAATGGCTCTTTTCCCAAAACCATCTGCTTATATACATTATTTACACAATGGGCCTTGCGTGATTGGCTACTTCAGGGCTACACCTGTGGGCCAATTATATTGTGGATTGACTTCTGCCTGCAGCCTGATTGGCTGCTCCTACAGGCCAATCAGGTAGCAGATTCACTTCTGCCAGCCGCCTGATTGGCTGCTCCAGCAGGCCAATCAGGTTGCGGATTCACTTCCACCTGGAGTTGGATTGGGTAGCTCCCGCTGTTTCTGAATCCTATTGTTCTAGGATTCAGCTCAGTACATAACACCCCTCCCCTCTAAGTTCCAGTCCTGCCCGGGAAGTTGCATTCGTAGTCCCCAAGGTCTGCTGGCCGCCTCCGTGTGCGTTGTGGCCTGGGGTGTTCCTTGGTCAGGGGTTCTGGTTCTGGCTCGTGTTCCGAGGCTGCTGGCTGTGCCGGGGCTGTCTGGTCTGGCGCCACTGAACCACTAGGTTGTGGCTCTGGTTCCGGTGTCCTTCCAGCCTCGGGGCGCCCCTCTGTGCCTACTGCTTCTGCTTCCCCTGCCCACCCCTCTCGCTCTACAGGCCTCACTGCCCTGCTGTCCCCTTGGGACCCCTCTGTCCCGCTCTCCTCCCGGGTTCCTCCTGGGAATCGTCGCCGTAGCTGGTCGCAGTGGCGGCGCCAACATTGCCCCCCTTCCGTTAGTACCTCGTACGACACGGGACCGGTCACCTTGGTGACTGTGGCGGGTACCCATGCTGGGCCTGCCCCAAAATTCTTTGCGTACACAGCGTCCTGGGCCACAAATGTCCGGGGGTTCCTGCCTTTCCCCACCACTACCTCATCCTGAGCTCTGTCGGGGTGAAGTCGGTCCAGTCTAGTTGCAAGGCGCCGGCCCATTAGTAGTTCAGCTGGGCTCCGGCCCGTCGTTGTGCTTGGGGTGCTGTGCTGTGCTAGAAGAAATGCGGCAAGGCGGTATTCCCAGTCCCCTTGTGTCATGCGGCGGAGGCTGTCCTTGGTGGTCCGCACCATGCGCTCCGCTTGGCCATTGGTGGCAGGGTGGAATGGTGCTGAGCGGATGTGGCGGATGGCGTTCTGCGCTGTGAAGGTCTGGAACTCCTCTGACGTGAATGCGGTTCCATTGTCCGAGACGAGGGTGTCAGGGAGCCCGTGGGTTGCAAAAAGCTTACGTAGTACCCGGATGGCTGCCGCCGTAGAAGTGGACGGTACCAGTGCGACCTCCAGCCATTTGGTGTAGGAATCCACCACTATGAAGAATGTTTTTCCCTGGAAGGGGCCAGCGAAGTCCACGTGCAAGCGTGACCATGGATGTCGGGCGGACTCCCAGGGCTGGACTGGGGCCCTTGGGGAATCCGGGCGGGATTCTTGGCAGGTCTGGCAGTGTTGGACCCAGGCCTCTATCTCTCTGTCAATCCCCGGCCACCACACATAACTCCTGGCAAGGGCCTTCATCCTCACTACCCCTGGGTGTGTCTCGTGTAGGGCTGTGAGGACCCTTTTGCGGAGGGGCTGGGGAACAACAACCCTGCTTCCCCATAACAGGCACCCCTTGTGGGCCGACAGTTCATGTTTGCGGTTTGTGTAGCCAGCGAATTCTGGCCCGGGGCTGCTGCTGGGCCATCCTCGCCACACCCAGTCCAGGACCCGGGAGATGACCCTATCTTTTGTGGAATGGTGCGCAACTTCTTGTGCCTGAATGGGTCGGTCGGGAAGCAGCTCCAGGGTCATAACCTCTTGCGCAGGCGCTGGGTCGGGGCCTGTTTCTGGTAGTGGTAGCCTGCTGAGGGCGTCTGCGTGGCCCATCGCCTTCCCAGGGCGGTGGATTAGTGCATACTGGTAGCCGGCAAGGAAAATTGACCACCTGAGGACACGTGGAGACAACACTTGGGGGGTCTGCTTCTCGGGGGCAAACAGGCCAAGCAACGGCTTGTGGTCAGTCACTATGGTAAAGGGCCGCCCGTACAAGAAATCATGGAATTTTTTTACGCCCTTCACGATTGCCAGACCCTCCTTGTCAATCTGTGAGTAGTTTCGTTCGGCTGCAGCAAGCGTCTGGGAGAAGTATGCCACCGGCACCTCTCTTCCATCCGGGAGTTGGTGTCCCAGGACAGCGCCGATGCCATAGGGAGAGGCGTCGCATGCCAGCACCACTGGCAGCCTCTCGTCGAAGTGTGCCAAGACCGAGTTCGAGACGAGCAAGTCCTTGACTGCCTGGAATGCGGCCCTTTGTCGCTGGCCCCACACCCAAGGGGCCCTTTTATCTAGGAGTCTGTGTAGGGGCTCCGCTACCGCTGCCTTATGCGGAAGAAAGGCATGGTAAAAGTTCAATAGTCCCAAGAATGACTGAAGTTCGGGCTTGCTCTTGGGCGCTGGGGCCTCACAAATGGCCCGTACCTTGTCACCGGTTGGATGGACCCCTTCTGCGTCCACCTTAAATCCCAGAAAGTCCACCTGCGGCACTCCCAGTAAACACTTTTCCCGCTTCACCTTGAGGCCCGCCGTCTGGAAACGGTGCAGGACGGAGCGGAGGCGGTCCTCAAATTCCTCTGGTGTGGGCCCGGCGATCAGTACATCATCGAAGAAGGGGGTGACGCCAGGAATCCCTTTAAGGAGAGAGTCCATTAGATTCTGGAATATGCCTGGTGCCACGCTAACGCCAAATTGCAGCCGCTTAACTCTGAATGCCCCTCTGTGCGTCACAATCGTCTGAGCCTCTGCTGTGGCTTCGTCCACAGGCAACTGTTGATACGCTTGGGCCAAGTCCAGTTTGCCAAAGATTTTTGACCCAGCCAGGGTGGCGAGGACATGGCTGACCACTGGCACTGGGTATGCATGGGCCGTGAGAGCCTTGTTTATGGTGCATTTGTAGTCTGCACAGATGCGGACCGAACCGTTAGGCTTGACGGGTGTGACAATTGGAGTTTCCCAGGGGGCGTTGGGCACCGGCTCCAGCACTCCTTGCTCCACGAGTCGGTCCAATTCCTCGTCTATGCGGGGTTTCAGGGCGAACGGGACCCGGCGGGCCTTGTGCCTGATGGGTCGTACCGCGGGGTCTAGCTGTAGGGCAATGGGGGGTCCTGTATATCGTCCCAATGCCCCATCGAAAACCCCTGGAAACTCTTTGCATATGGCGTCCACGTCCACTTGTAAGCTAGTGCGGTTCACCCCGGTAACGGCTAGCCCCAGAGGTCCAAACCATGCCAGTCCCAGTAAGCTAACGTAGGGGCCCTTAACTACCAGCAAGTCCAATTGTTGCTTTCGCCCTCGATATTGCACCCTGAAGGTCCCCACCCCCATTGTAGGGACCTTACGTTTCTGGAAGTCCCGGAGGGTGAATGGGGCCGGCCTTAGTTTGGGACCCCCATTAGGGCACAGTTCCCTTAATGTTCGGGCCGAGATTATGGATAGAGTTGAACCCGTGTCCAGCTCCATGCGGCATGGGGCTCCCTCTATCTGTACCTCTATATAAATTTTCTCTGTGCTGGGATGGGGCAACTGGAATACCTGGTAGTCCGTGATCTCCGTCGAGTTGCCTTGGTGCATGGTGCCGTGTGACCTGGGGCTCCTGGGTCGGTCATCTGATGCTTGTCGACGGGTGAGTCGAGCCCGACACACCCGGGCGATGTGTCCCAATTTTCTGCACTGCCTGCACTCTGCGTTGCGGAAACGACAGGTCCTCCTCTCGTGGTTCTCCCCGCAGCTTGCACAGTTCCCTCCTTCTCGTCGAGGCTGCTGTGGTGTGTGTGCTGCTTGAGTGCGCCGCTGTACTCGGTGTACTTCCTCCCTGTCAGATTCGGATTCGTCGGTGAGGTCTTCGTGGTAGACCCTCGGTTGGGATGGCGGGGCCGGTCGTGCCTCTTGCGTTGACCTCTCAGCGGCTTCGGTTGCCAGGGCTTCCTCCAGAGCAATCTGGAACGTGAGGTCTTTTTTGGCGTAGAGGCGTCGTTGCAACATCTCGTCCCTCAGGCCACCGACGAGGCGGTCACGAAGCATGTTCTCCAACTCTGAGAAGTTGCAAAGCAGGGCGGCTTGGCGGAGGGAGGTCACAAACCCAGTTATGGTTTCCCCCGGGGCTTGCCGCTTTGCGTAGAAGGCATTTCGGCAAGCTACCACCGAGGGCTGTGGTGAGAAGTGCTCCTTCAGCCGTTCCATTATTGTTTTGTAAGAGATGGTAGCGACATCTCTAGGTGCAAGGAGAGCCCGGGCGATTTCAAACGTCTCCTCTCCACAGACGCTGAAGAATGTCGCCCTCTTCATGGCATCGTTGGTGACTTCTTTCGCTTGCAGGAGGAAGTTGAAACGGGCGGCGTACCCTTCCCAGTCTCCTGATGCTGGTTTGAATGGCGAGAAGCTGCTGTCGGTTGCCATTCTGGGTTCCTTGGGTCCTGGAGCTGAAGCCTGGATGCACGGTGCGATGCAGCGGTGCAGCAGGTGGCGGTGCTGCGGTGCAGTGCGTGGTGGCGGTCAGCTCAGCAGGATCCCACCTTCGTCGCCAGTGAAATGTACTCGGAGTCGAGAGTGAATTTCATGCTCTTTATTCAGCTCATAGTCATCAAGGAGAAGAGGAGAAGAAGAATGGCTCTTTTCCCAAAACCATTTGCTTATATACATTATTTACACAATGGGCCTTGCGTGATTGGCTACTTCAGGGCTACACCTGTGGGCCAATTATATTGTGGATTGACTTCTGCCTGCAGCCTGATTGGCTGCTCCTACAGGCCAATCAGGTAGCAGATTCACTTCTGCCAGCCGCCTGATTGGCTGCTCCAGCAGGCCAATCAGGTTGCGGATTCACTTCCACCTGGAGTTGGATTGGGTAGCTCCCGCTGTTTCTGAATCCTATTGTTCTAGGATTCAGCTCAGTACATAACACCCTGCAAGAAGATCAAACCTATCCATTCTTAAGGAAATCAGCCCTGAGTGCTCACTAGAAGGACAGATCGTGAAGCTGAGGCTCCAATACTTTGGCCACCTCATGAGAAGAGAAGAATCCCTGGAAAAGACCCTGATGTTGGGAAAGATGGAGGGCACAAGAAGAAGGGGACGACAGAGGACGAGATGGTTGGATAGTGTTCTCGAAGCTACGAACATGAGTCTGACCAAACTGCGGGAGGCAGTGCAAGACAGGAGTGCCTGCCGTGCTATGGTCCATGGGGTCACGAAGAGTCGGACACGACTAAACGACTAAACAACAACAACAAAGCTATCTGAGGTGGTGGTCGTCCCTGCCTCCTGTGGGAGCAAGTTTGCTTTTGTATAATGCACAGTGCGAAGAAGTGTATCTGTCCTGAATCTTCCAACACCATTGGATGTCCAAAAATCCTAGTATTATGAGAGGAGGATAAAAAAATTATTCTCTAACCACTTTGTTGATGCCATGAATTAAGTCCTGAATGCTGTAAGCTTTCCTCCTAAGGTCTCTCCACCCCCTTGAGCTCTTTGGTTGCCCTTTTCTGGACATTTCCCAAGTCTGCAGTATATATATGTATATATCTGAGGTGAGGCAGTAAAGAACTGGGACTTGCTCCAAATGATAATGGTAATAATCAGCTTCCCAAACCATGCGTGCATCCCGATGGGAGATTGTCCCGGACAAAGTGCCCTTTGCAGTGTGCTCAGCTGCAAACACATAATAGCCAATAACACTAAAAAATGAAAACGTTTTCAAATATAGCAACAAACCAAAGGAAGAAAATGAATTTGGAACTGGCATGTAATTACCAGTGTGTACTTAGCATAGTGGCAAGGCCCCTGCTGCACTCACACGCTTTCTGAAAACACAACTCCATTTTACCTAGAATATCTGTAATTGATTTTCCTACCAGAACTTACTTGTTAGCTTTATTGTATTTAAATAAAGGTATTCCCATCCCATTATTAAACTGAGTACGAAAGGTTTCAAATATAAACGTTAAAGTACTCAGAATACTATAATACTCAGTATAAAGTCTACACTTTCTTCTTGGAAACACTCTGTCTGTTCATTATGGCATGGGCCACTAAATTCTTATTCAAATTATGTTCTATGTCCTGATCAGTACTGATTTTGACCATCAGTATATCCTGTACACACAGGCCACAATCCAACCAGGAATTCAGCACTCTAAAGCCTATTGAATGCTTAACTTGTATGTGAGTGTGCGAAATTATTGCAGCATTTAGCATCCTTATGAATAATAATTAAATCACTTTATCCTGGAGGAAAACTCATTCATCAGGACCCGTTTGCATAATTAAAATAATCACCTTCAATTGTTATGCTAACAATTTGCTTTCAAGATCAGCACTTTCACCTGACCTTTGCCCTGTTGTATGGGGAGCATCTATCAGAGATTCATTGGAAGCATTTTACTAAATGCTTCTGTGGTTAAGGCAGCGCAATATTAGATTGCAAGTATTATTAGATGTTTTGGGAAATAATGCCAAGGAACTGAAGAAATCGAGTTCTATATATATATATAGATTTCATCAGTCGAAAGACTTAAGACATGAATTTGTACTTTGTTCATTGTTTTTCTAACACAATCAGGGCCCTGCAGCCCCTTGAAAACTAACACATCTATTATGGCATAAGTTTTTGAGGACTCAAGCCCACTTTCTTAGATGCATCTTTTCACTTATCTTTGCAGCACAATCCCACAGTAGTAAGCCCCATTGAGTCCAATGGGTATTACTTCCAAGGAAGAAGGTAAAGCACTGCGCTCCCATTCTCAACCCCCTGCATTTGCCACCCTGAATGACAGAGTCTGATATCCCATTGATTCTTGGGCTGCAATCTTGTATGCATTTACCTGGAAGTGGAACCCACAGAATTTACTTCTAAACAGTTATACTGTACATAGGATTGCACTGTTAAAGTAGTTCATAGAAGAGGGCACATTTAGGCTGCAATCCTATACCGACTTACCTGGGAGTAAGCCACATTGACTCAGTGAGGCTTACTTCTGATATGACATGCGTACCATTGTATTGTGCGACCCCTGGCAAAAAGCAAGATTTATCTGAGGAATCACAAAGTAATTACAGTCAGCCAGAGGCCATACACTTGCTATCTTTAGACTTTTTTTTTAAAAAAAAGACTGTTTAAAATTATTATTAACAGCACAAGATAAAAATAGTTGAAAATATAATAAATAATGTAGAAGCAGGATTTTATGTACAGAGCTGGATGGGGAATTTCACAGGACACTAGATCTGCTGGTGCAAGATGGGGGATATAGCTATATTTCTAGTTATCTAGATATAGATATCCCAATGAATTTAAGCCAATTTTCTGTTTGTGAGCAGAAACAAGGAAGTTTAAATTGTTCTCCTTTCCTTTCTCCTTCATCAGCATTCAGCTGATGAGGACAGCCGGAGGATTTTTCCAGAGCATCATGCTTTCATTGTTGGATCAGGACCACTGATCCAACAATGGAATCTATCAACGATCAACTATGGCAATTTCCGTGATGTCGCTGGAGTCCAGCTTCCATCAGCCCCAGCCAGCATGCAGGGCCAGAATTTGAAATTACAAAACAACACCAAGCCATATACATCAACATACCAATTACAAATCGCATGCGGCTTGGGACCCTAGTACCTATGGGACCACCTCTCCTGGTATGCCCCGCGGAGGACATTAAGGTCCACAAACAACAATATTCTGGAGATCCCGAGCCATAAGGTGGCTAGATCGGCCTCAACTAGGGCTAGGGCCTTTTCAGTATTGGCCCCAACTTGGTGAAACGCTCTTTCACAGGAGACTAGGGCCCTGCGGGATTTGTCATCTTTCCGCAGGGCCGGCAAGGCAGAGCTGTTCCGCCTGGCCTTTGGGTTGGATTCAGTCTGACCCCTGTGTTTTCCTCCCTCATGGTTTTGATTTATGGACTACTTAAAATGAGGCTGCATTTTAAATTTTACATTTTAATATTTATTTTAATTAATTGTTTTCTTTTCTTTTATGTCTTATTGTAATTTTATTGTTGTTAGCCGCCCTGAGCCCGGTTTTTACTGGGGAGGGCAGGGTATAAATAAAAATTTATTTATTTATTATTTATTAAAAAACAATACTAATCAATATACAAAATATATCATTCCAATATATCTATAGCTATATAGGAGCCAGTATTGTGCAGTGATTAAGAGTGTCATACTAGGACTTGGGAGACCAGTGGTCAAATCTCCACTCAGGCATGAAGCTCACTTTGTGAACTCACTGCCTCTCAGCCTAACCTACCTCACAGGGTTATTATGGGAATCAAATGAGGAAGGAGGGAACCGTGTATGCCAACTTGAGGTCCTTGGAGAGAAAGGTAGTATATAAATGCAATAAATCAATAATTAATATATCAGCACATAATCAATTCCCATTCCTGAGATTTCCAGTTCTGTCAAAGTGGAATGGATAACTAGATGGTGCTTGTGGCCCCTTCCAAATCCAGAATTATGTGATTCTATGAAAGCTGCTTTCCAGTAGCCTGGGCTTTCTCAATAGGTCCTTGGATTCTTCATCCTTACCATTAGTTGGAAAACTCTCATTTGCTGTCATAGTTTCCTAAAGGTAAAGGGACCCCTGGCCATAGGTCCAGTCATGACCGACTCTGGGGTTGTGGCGCTCATCTCGTGATATTGGCCGAGGGAGCCGGCGTACAGCTTCCAGGTCATGTGGCCAGCATGACAAAGCCGCTTCTGGCAAACCAGAGCAGTGCATGGAAACGCCATTTACCTTCCCGCTGTAGCCGTACCTATTTATCTACTTGCACTTTGACGTGCTTTCGAACTGCTAGGTTGGCAGGAGCTGGGACCGAGCAACGGGAGCTCACCCCATCGCGGGGATTCGAACCGCCAACCTTCTGATCGGCAAGCCCTAGGCTCAGTGGTTTAACCCACAGCGCCACCCCGCATCCCTTGCCATAGTTTCATAATCAGATCTAAGAGAGAGAGAGAGAGAGAGAGAGAGAGAGAGAGAGAGAGAGAGAGAGAGAGAATTACCCCTGCTTTATAATCTGAGGGTCTTTCATTTTATCAAACTGTAGGGCAGAAAAATCGCTTGTAAGCAGGGCCTTGGCTCACTGAGCTTTTGGATCTCTCCAGGTGATAAGTCTGCAGGAGCTTGCTGCATTAAGAGATAGCTATAGCACTTATTTGCATTCTAGAACCAGTGGATGCCATCATTTCGACAGCATAGATTTCTCTTTCTAAGAAGTCTCTATATTAGATTGCAGGAAATGTACAGCTGCACACTCATTTGGGATTTTGTGTTATCTGTAGCGTTTATCTCTGGCAGTATTTACTTTGTTAAACCCCGATTACTCTGACCACATGAAATGCACGTTTATTAGCTTTATGCTGCCCTCCCACCACGTAATATCTTTATTTCTCTCCTGAGCACCCATGAATATAGTTATAATAGATCCCACTGTTGATTCCTTTGATGACTCAAGTGCTGGCTTATTTTCATCTGCCATAATTTTGGGGCTATGGCTCTCTAGGGTCACACTGCTGAAGGGCTGTCCTGTCCTTTTAGACACCATTTAACACAGTATTATATATATATATATATATATATATATATATATATATATATATATAATCTGTCTCTTATACGGTGTTCTTCAAATTCCTCATGGCATCCATATTCAGTGACCTTTTATGGCAAAACAATGCACAGCTACCACACTTATCTCCTTATTAGAGTGTGTGCAGTTTTCTCTGACCGTGGCTTATATACAGACCCCTGTTTCAGTAAGGGAAGGGAAGAGATTTTCTTTTTGAGTTGGTCTTCAATCTATCTTCATGTCTGTATTGCTGCACTACTGTGGGAAACAGCTGGAGTTTTGAGTCTTGAAGTCCTCTGCCATTGCAAGTAAGTCCTCAGAATTGGTTGTATGTGCATACGAAGCAACCCTTGTACTGTGTTGTCATATTTAATTATGCTCCATTGTGGATACACACACACACACACACACACACACACACACACACTGTAGTGTGCAGTGTTTTACTGCGGACATTTGGTATGTATAGTCCTGGGGGCTACAGAGGCTGCACCATAAAAATACATTTGATAAAAGTTCTATAAAGCAGAATGTCACTTCCTTTTCTCCAAGTAACAAATCACGGCACAGAAGCACAAAACATGCATCTCTGTTGCTATGAGGAACAAAATTGTTCCAGCCCTTTTAAAGTCACTGTGCTTTAAATAGAAGAATGAGTGGAGAAGGTGTTTGTGTATAGCAGTGAGGAGATAATGAAGAGCTTGATGGCTTCATTTGCTGTGAAAGTAATCATAAGAGAGAAAAGCATTTGGATTAATAAAAGGTAGTTTTAATCATGCCGAGCCAGTATGCCTCTGAATTGACAGTTGCTGAGGAGCAACAGGGGGTAAGTGTTCTGGCACTCATGACCTGCTTTGGGGCTTCCCATTGACATTTAGTTGGCCCCTGTGGGAGACAGGAAGCTGGTCTAGGACTTTGATCTCATCCGTTAGGCCAGGCATCCTCAAACTTGCGGCCCTCCAGGTGATTTGGCCTACAACTCCCATGATCCCTAGCTAACAGGACCAGTGGTCAGGGAAGATGGGAATTGTAGTCCAAAACATCTGGAGGGCCGAAGTTTGGGGATGCCTGCCTTAGGCCAATTCTTATGTTTGCTTGAATACAGCGGTTACTTTGTGCAGCAGAAAGGCCGTCCTTCCCGAATGGCCTTCTCCAGTGTTAAAAGGGGGCCATCTTGATAGATCCACTGCCCACAGGAGTTCATCGGGGTGGTAGTCTGGGAGAACGTTTTAAAAACAAGGGAAAAGGCAGCCCTCAGGCCACCTCATATGTAGGGATAGAAGGACCTGTCAAGTTTGGTTCCCTCAGTTTCTCACTTTTTCAGTCTTAAACTCAGTTCTCCACAGTAATTTGTGATCTATATCTATATCTATATATCTCCTTGTGAAAATTCATCAGCATTTTAGTGCAAATTTCTCCAAATGAAAAATCTTTATTTGCAATTTTGTCTGATATGCAGCTGTTCCCAAGCAGTTTTCCCTAATGTAATGCATTACATGTTTTTATGCACTTTGCCCTAACAGATACATGTTTGTAAACACTGGTTGGATGGAGAAATGCATCGCAAAATTCAGATAAGTGCGAATTTTGAAGGCTAATGGTTTCTTGCTTTGCATAACTTCCTACCCATATGTCAATGGTAGAAACCCTGCATGTAACTCAGCATATACTGAACACAGCATGGATTGGCTCAGCCCATTAATAATGAAAACAGCCCCCCCCTTTATTTGCATTTCCACTATGCTTCTTTGTGTGTTGAGGAGATGCAACTGACAAATTATCTGTCAAATTGCAGCTGATCTTATATCAGCTACCTTGACAGTAGTTCTGCAGGTAGGAAGCACAAATGTATTCTTCCTCCTTCGAAGCTTAATGTATAGAGTCCCATCCTGTGAAGAACAATGGAGCAAGGTGAAAGGGGTGGTGCCAAAAGGCCATGGTTGATGCTTTTGGAAAGATCCCTCACTTCACCTTGCTTATGCTCAAAGGAGGGTGAGAGAACGACTGAATTCTTCGAAGTGTGACCCCCTTTGAGAGCTGTCTGGTGAGCGCTGTGTGATCATCACTTTTCTGCTGCTGAAGTGGCCGACTCTTCTGTGAACTATTTGCTCTCTCATTATTTCTCATCTGTTGCACCTGCTTTAACAGGAAGAGCTGGCATGGAGGTCAAGCTGCAAGTAGCAGTGGTGGGAGTTCAGTATTGTAGATTATTCAGTACCAAACTCAGTGGAGGAATCCTTCATTTTATCATTTTAAAAGTATGCTATCCTTACTCCATGTGACTATGTCTGTGGCACAATTTTATTGTCTTCATTTCTAGTGTTACACAGAGTAGTTTGCACAGTTCCTCTACCCCCGAGAAATTCTTCAAGCATTCATTATCAGGCCATTCTGGTTGGATTTTTGCCCGCCTATAATCTCACCATTCTTTTTTTCTTTCCCCCCATCATGTGAAGACTTCAGAGCATGTAGGCCTATCCCCAAATGTCCCAAACCTGAGTGGAACAACAGAATTCATGACATGTGATACAGTAACACTGCTAAAGCTAAGGTGGTGTCAACCTTAGCTGCCAAGTATCCCGTTTTTTGCGGGAAACCCCCGGATTTTAATCCGTTTCCTGCTGTTCTCCCAAATGGAGAAAAATCCCGGAAATCTCCCGGATTTCCTACCTGCCAGGGAGCCTCCATTTTGGGTGCTTTGCCCATGTGTGGGCACCGGAAATAGGGCAGAGCAGCACCGGAAGTCACTTCTATGCATGCCCGGCGGCCATCTTGGTGGTGGCCGCATGGCGGCGGCCGTCACCAAGATGGCCACCGCCATGCGGCCACCACCAAGATGGCCGCCGGGCATGCGTAGAAGCGACTTCCGGTGCTGCTCTGCCCTATTTACAGTGCCCTCACATGGTCAGAGCAGCCCCGGAAGTTGCTTCTACGCAACTTCCGGTGCCGCGCTGCTGCTGATCCCACATTTTTCAGTGGGAGACTTGGCAGGTATGGTGTCAACGTACTCCTTAGAAGACCACATGGGAACTCTGTGTACAATGCCTTTCATTTCCTGGAAGAGAGGGTGGGAATGTAACAATTCTACAAATGATTGGAAGCTTTTTAAAGGGCTAGGCAACCTCACACCTCTCTGTATGGCCCTCAAAATTTGCCCCAGGCCACACCCCTCACTGGCCTTCCTTTGCAACTGAGTGTTTTGGGCCACATCCATATCATACATTTGAAACACTGTGCTACTATTTAAACTGTCATGGCTTCCCCAGAAGAATTCTGGGAGCTGTAGTTTGTTAAGAATGCTGAGAGTTGTTAGGAGACCACTATTCCCCTCACAGAGCTACAATTCCCAGATGGAAGAGGGACTGTTAAACCACTCTGTTAAACCACTCTGAGAGGAATAGGGGCCTTCTAATAACTATCAGCATCTTCAACAACATATTCAACTCTAGAATTCCTTGTTTGGCGGAGCCCTGACTTTAAAGTTGAATCATAGGCATAGAATTGTAGAGTTGGAAGGGACTGTCATTATATGCAGGCATTGTAGGGCGAAGCCAAGCTGTATGCATGCAAAGCAGCCTAGGCCTTCAGGCCTCCTGGAGCTCAGGAGCTTCAGCCTTGTTTAGGGAAGTTTTTAATGACTGATGTTTTAATGTATTTTTAATCTTTTGTTGGAAGCCACCCAGAGTGGCTGGGGAAAACCAGCTAGATGGGTGAGGTAGAAATAATTTGTTGTTGTTGTTGTTGTTGTTGTTGTTGTTGTTGTTGTCATCATAACAAAAGACAGAGAGGATTCTAAAACTCTCCAATGACATCGTTAGTAGCTGGCAGGCAGCCAATCCCTGCTGAGATGGGGCTAGTGTTGTGATTCGCTAACTGCAGCATTAAGGCGACCTATCAAAGGCATTGTGTGTGTTTTGCCTGGGCCGGCTTAAGGTATATATACTGGGCCAAGTGCCCCTGTTTGTCATTCTTGTTCTTCTTGTTCCTGATATTCCAATAAATCCCTTTTGAGCTGAATCTCGGTCTTGGGTCATGCCTGAACCGTGGTGCCTTGACTTACAAATTTAATCCGTTCCGAAGGCACCTTCATAGGTCGAAAAATTCGTAAGTCAAAAGCGCCATTGGAAACGCGATTTCCCATAGGAATGCATTGGAAATGGAAAAATTCGTAAGTCGAAGCAACTCCATCTAAAAATTCGTAAGTGGAAAAAACCCTATCTAAAACTGCCGCAGTTTCCGTTCGGATGTCGAGAAATTCGTAAGTCAGGGTACCACTGTACACTGCAGGAACCATGAGGACGATTCCTGCAATGCAAGAATATTTTGCCCAATATGGGGTTCGAACCCACAACCCTGAGATTAGGAGTCTCATGCACTGCTGACTGAGCTGTCCCAGAACATAGTGCTTTAAATGTGTGCTGTGGAAGTGGCCTTTGCCTGGCTGGAATGTGTCCTTGAATTCTGATAATGCCTCCTGCTTGCGTGGATGGAGTACAGAGGAGGGGTTTGTATGTAGAAACTGAAGCTGAAATTTACATTTGTTGCCCACCCCACTTTTGCCTCTGGCAGCATTTGACCCTGGGAAGGTTCAGCAGAAGGGAACGCGGCGCTCGGATTGAAAAGGGTTCCCTATCCCTGGTGTATAGGATTCTAGGCTACTACTCCGGCTAATGATGTTGAGGCTAAAAAAGGAAAATAGATGGTGCCCTGAGAAATGAAAGAAGTACAAGGGAGATGTAGTAGAGCAATTAGGCAACTAATGTCTCTCTGATAATTCCATGCTTCCAGCTCCTGTAGACGCCGTGAATGAATTATTTACACGGTAAATTAGTTAGTTTTTGAGACAGATGCAAGTTTCCATGGAAAGCAAACTTTTAAGGATTTATATTGCAAGAGTTCACATGCAGGTCATAGCCTCCTCACTTGTGTTCCACAGTTGTCATCAGATTTTTGCAGAATGCATATTGATTGGAGGAAATGTTTCTTTGTATGAAAGGGGGGGGAAATGAAGTGAAACAAGCCAAGGATGGAATTTCTTTAACAGTTCAAAAATGCATCACTTCTCTCTCTCTCTCTCTCTCTCTCTCTCTCTCTCTCTCTCTCTCTCTCTCTCTCTTTATTGTCTACAGATGGCAAATGACAGGAAATAATGTTCATTCCCAGTTCTGTATGTGACCCTTAATGGGCAGCTGCAGCAACAAAAATCCAAAATTTTTATAATGTTGCAGAAAATGTGATTACAACCCACTTAAAAGACATGTTGGGAAACCAAAGAGACCTTGTGGTGAAGGAGAACCACCACTTACTAACTGTAGGATCTGGACAGAACTAGTTAACTTCTCTGTTGGATGCAATCGTGTCTAAAAGGAGATGCTGGACTCCTGTTAGCAGAAGCAGTAGAGGGACAAAACAGTGAGGTCGGTGCTGTGCGCTTTCACTAGCAGAGACAATCAGGTTCTCCCACTGATGTGCCTGAACAGCACTGACGTCCCTCTGCCTCCCACAAAGTCACCGTGATGGTCAGGTTCTTGCTGCTGCTTCTCCCCATCAGCTTCTCCTGCTAACAGACATGCAGTTTGTTAGTTGGCAAGAAAAAAAAACATAGGTACAAAAGGATAATTCCTTGGATGCCAAGATCCAGCTCTGAAGCAAGTACTCTTTGGGGAGAGAACCCCAGCAGAGATTTAAAATCACAAAACATGCAGCAAGTACACCATGGAAATATAGGCTGTTAGACCTTTCAAACATGCCCATGTGAGTTACAGAACTTCTGTCTTCCTTTAGCACATAAAAGACCACACATCTGGTAAGTGGTTTACTTACAAACTCTCCGAAGGTCAGGTTCATGTGCTTTTCCATACATCAGTCGAGAAAACACAAGCAGTAAAACTTGGCCTACTGTAGTTTACAGTGGTGAATGTTTCTAAATTATTGGTATAGGAGTCCAATAATGGTTTGTAAGATTCATGCAGCCAGAGCTTGGAGCAACCAGCTCAGGCCTTTTTACATGCTGAGCTTCTCAGGTAGACTGAGGTACAACCAGTGCATACCCCTAAACATTTTGTGAATCTTTGTACTTTTGTCCATTTACTGTATTTATTTCCCCCGATTTGAACTCATAAAATAGTGGTTGTCTTGAGTCAAAATTAGAGTACCCCTAAACATTTTTAGGTACCCCTAAACATTTTTAGGGGGGAAAGCATTAGGTACAACAATAGAATTGATTACCTTTCTCCCAAAGCGAGGGGGAGTGAGCTAGCTAAGCCTGGAAGGGTAGTTTACTCTGTAGCATTAACCCCTTCATGCATTAAGCATGTTGATTATATGAGGCTAGTTATCCCACACAGTTCTACTTTGTAAATGTGATTAAGTCAAACGCAGCAATTACTGAAGTCAAGAATTTTACAGACAGAAAAAATACATTAGAACATGGGAAACTATCTCTGGAGGGAGAGTAGGGGCAATGGAAGGGGGAAATGGGGGGGTTACTGAAATGGTTGGAGTGAAAGAAATAAAAGAAGAGAAGGTTCTCAATCAGTTCAGGCCTCTGGCAAGATCAATCTGTTTCCCCTCCAGCAGTTTAATTCATGGGGGGAGTGAGTGAGAGAGCAAGAGAAATGGTTTCTTCTTCTCTTCTCTGAATTCATTCTCTAGGTTTCAGTATTGCTACTGCTATTGCAGATCGTAAACAAACGAACACACCAACAAACAAACAAATGAAAAATCAACAATGTAGAATTATTGTGGGCAGATACCCTCAGTACAAAACTTGCCATAATTGTTCAAACAAGCAATTTTCCTAAGTGTTTAATTCATTCTAAATCCCTTTTAGGAATAATAATGTTTGACTAATTTACAGGTATATCAAAACTGAAAAAGTGCATATCCTAGCTATGTAGCTGACTACATTAATTGTAATACATTTAGTGGGAAATTAATCTAGTACAGTAGTTAATACTTTTGCCCCATACGTATCCTTGTTGTAAATTGTCTGTAAAGATCATTGACAAAATGGACTGATCGTGATTTTTATGTCTTGTTTATGGATCTCCCCTTCCCCACCCCCATCCCAAAAAGATCAATTTGGGTTTCAAAGTCTTACCCTAACTTGAAACTGGCAGACAAAGAATCCCCATTCCTGGGAGCAATTTTTGTGGTCCTGCTGTTGGAAGTGGAGCAGGAAGCCTCCATTATCTTCTGCACAGCACTATGAACTTTGCATGCTTTGGGATTGCAAGGGGGGCAGGCAGAGACTGTGGGAGAACTGGCAGTCTATCAGCTCTGTTGCTGGACTCTCCGCAGAGGTGGGAACTCTGGAGGTGGACCAGAGTGAAGACTGATGAAGTGCTATCCACTCTTGGAGCATAAAGAGAGAATGTGATACTGGGAGAACAAACACTGGGCCATCTAGCTGGGTTTTGCGTACACTGACTGACTGGCAGTGGTTCTCCAGGCAGTGTTCCATTCAGAGTTCTCTCTCAGCTCTTCCTAGAGATTCCTGAGATTGAACGTCAGATGTTCTGCCTGCAAAGCAGATGTTCTACCACTTTTTCTAGGCCTTCCCATCTCTATTTACCACTGACCTATGGGCCTTTTTCAGCCAGCATGGCTAATGGTCATGAATGATGGGAACTGCAATCCACAACATCATACTACTAGAGGACTAGAGACTCTCTGGTTTAAACTATCGTTTCCTCAAACAACCCAGGATCAAACGATAGTTAATTATTCTGGTTTGTTCTCAAGCCATAGCTGTAAATTGCTGGTTTCCCAAGTACCGGTAGTGACTTAACGAGAAACTATTAACTGGAAGCAAAAGGTGCTGATCTCTCCTCTATACGGGAGGGGGGAAATGGGCTCTCAGAGACCCAAAGATCACTGCAGCTTGTTTTCATGTTATGTCTGAAGTGAGCCATTATGTGAAATTAATCTACCTCCACACTCAGCTTACCTCATTGTCACCTTGTGGCTGAAATATCTGAAAGCTACAAACAACTGAAAAGTTTCCCCTTCTGAGGAATTCTTAAAAGGCACAAAAGTTGGGCTTTCTGGCTCACAGACTCCAATGCTCCCAGCTTCCTTCATACCCAAATGCTTTATTTAAGGATGTGGCTCTTCCTTTCTTCAATTCTGTTCACACCATACATTGTTTCTTCTGGTTCCTGCTCTTTTTTTTATCTCACTGCCTACATTGTACTGCTTCCTTTAGCTATTTTTGTAGCATAGAACTTTCACAATATACTCTCAAAGCCCTCTGTTGCCCTAATCTGTTGTGCCCTCTGCATATTTTTTCAAAGCTTCATTCACCATTCAAATCATCAAAGCTTTATTACGGTCATATACCAGCTATAAAAACTAAAAATGCTTTACAAAGCTATGGGAGTTGTCACTCGGGGTGGATATAAGAGTCTATGAGTTTGAAGGGGCTATGTTTCCAGAGGGCGGGTCCAGCTGGCCTTTCCCCAGGTGCTGCTCTAAGTCATCAGTTTCGTACCTGAACGGAGGAACTACTTCCCACAGTCCAATACCGAGTTTGCTATTCCATTGGCTGTCTTGTTTGGGGGGGGGGGGTAGACTGGTCCTGCGGATCTGTGTGCAGAATCTGGCTACCGTCCGATCCGAGTTAACTTTTGCTCCTTTCCTAATAGTAGGGCATTTAGTTTGGTCTTATCTGGGAGGTCGGCCAGGCTCTCCAGAATGGGGGCGATGGTATCTCTACGTGCCTTATCGTACAGAGGACATCTAAAAAAATAGATGTTCGGGGCTGCCTACTTCCCCCAATGGGCAGGAGCAGAGTCTCTGCTCATATGGAATCTTTCCGAAGGAGCCTAACAGCACAGTTGCCCTAATCTGTTGTGCCCTCTGCATATTTTTTTCAAGCTTCATTCACCATTCCTTATCTCAGATACCTTTATATTAGTTCATAGTCTACACTCTTCCTTCAAGCACCTCACTCTCATATTCTTCTGTTACTTTCGAAGCACATACAATGTTCTAAGCACTGTACAAAGATTAGAAGATAAGGAAGTTCCGGCTCACAGACTTACAGTCTAATAGATATGATACAACAGGAAAAAGAAACAAGGAAGAAAGAGTAAAGCAAGCAAATTTGAGTACTGATTCTTGATATCTCCTGAGACATTGCCTAAGAGCCCTTAGCCCGGCCATTAAAGCTATTCACACATTTGTGAGACTTTAAGCTGGGCTAATGTCTTTTCCTTCTCTCAAATGCCACACTTTTCCCTAATGAGAAATTGGAATGTTTATACATATTCCATGCCATCATCATACCAGTTCAGCCAACAAGGGTGGCACCATACAGATTTATTGAACTCTTGAATGAGGAATGCTCTGGAATCTGGCTGAAAATATCTTCGTTTGTAAATCTATGAGCCAAGAGTTTAACACAGTAATGGAACTGAAGTTGTTTCAAGAGCACCTGGTTTAAAAAGCCATCCATTAACATTCTGCACTAGTATTTGGTACATAAAGATAAAGGGACCCCTGACCATTAGGTCCAGTCGTGACCAACTCTGGGGTTGCGGCGCTCATCTTGTGTTATTGGCCGAGGGAGCCGGCGTACAGCTTCCAGGTCATGTGGCCAGCATGACAAAGCCGCTTCTGGCGAACCAGAGCAGCGCACAGAAATGCTGTTTACCTTCCCACCTGAGTGGTACCCATTTATCTACTTGCACTTGATGTGCTTTCGAACTGCTAGGTTGGCAGGAGCTGGGACCGAGCAACGGGAGCTCACCCCATTGCGGGGATTTGAAACGCCGATCTTCTGATCGGCAAGCCCTAGGCTCAGTGGTTTAACCCACGGCGCCACCCACGTCCCATAGTAGGTATTTATTTGGCAGGTCTCCTAGCAAATGAAATGTAACATTCTTCCTGTTAATCAGTTATGACTCAGTTATGCCTGATTCACAAGTTGAAATGGAATATTGAAATTACAATGTGTATCTGTCCTCAGCTCTTGGAAGGAACCCCTCTTTCTTATTGTTTCTCAAAACAGTCAAAATTGGTAGCTTTTGTGGTTTTTTTTTAGTTTCCTGTACTTTCACATTGTGTGTTTGTGTGTTTAAAGAAGTACTCAAGTATTTCTATGCTGCCTTTCAAAACACGATTTTCCCCCAAAACAGCTTACAATCTTTTTTCTTTCTTTTTTTTTACAACAGGAAAAACACCAAATATCCAAACACTTATCAAGCCAATGAGCCTGATACAATCAACAACACCACAATTAAAAAAAACAATTTTAAGCAGAGTAAGTTCATCCTTCTCAGCAAAAGGCAGATTGAAATAAAAAGGCCACTAAAGGCCACCTAAGAGAAAATCAGGAAGGGTGGGGGGCAAACCCCTATATGTGGACTTTGCTACCACAATATATAGTGATGGCCAAAAACTTGGATGGCTTTAATAGAGGGGTAATCAATAAGGCTGTACAATGTTGTTGTTGTTTAGTCATTTAGTCGTGTCCGACTCTTTGTGACCCCATGGACCATGCTTACCTTCATCCATGGTTCTTACATTCCAGGTTCCTATGCTTTCCTTTCGCTTCCAGGCATATCCGCAACTGAGCGACCTTTCGGCTTTGGCCCAGCCGCTTCATCAGCTCTGAATCTACTTGCACTTGTCCTCCGCTATACAATAGGCTATACAATAGATATACAATAAGGAAGGCTATACAATAAGGCTATACAAAGCTTCTGTCTTGCCTTGAGATTAATTCCACAGGTATTAACAATATACAGTGAACTGTCAGCTGCACCTGTGCTTGATGTAACTCTAGCCAAAAAGCTAAATTCATGTGGCACTGCGGCCAGACCTAAAGCCAGACTTTGCAATATAATGCAAGCTGATCCAGAGTTACACCAGGGACACATCAGAGCGAATGCTTTATATTTAATTAGATTTACTTCCATATATCATTGCCCATGTATTTAGGAACTTCTTTATTTATTTATTATTATTACAGTAATAGTTTGCAATATGGCTCGTCTGCATGTTTTAAACTGCAGCATTCAGCAGCTTGAAATGTCAGTCACTAAAAGGCAGCTCTTATTATAGATGCATCGCCTTCGTTTCTCTGGCTTGCAGGCCGATTTCTAATGAATTACCATTTCCTGGCCACTTGCAGCCTATCTTGAAGATAACCGTTAAGAGTTTAACAGCCCCAAATGCCAACTCATGCGTGCTGGAGCACTCTCTGGAGAGGCAGAGATGGATGACTGAAGCTAGCTCAGGATATGTTAAGTATAGCTTCCTCCTCCTTAAGCAGTGTGTCAGATCCAAAGAGTATATTCCTAGTGCTCCTCGGAGCTGATTGCTGCTCAACGTCTCTGTCGAATGGGGTGCTAGATATTTAAGCTCCTAAATGGCTTTAACAAATGGCTATTGGCCATGATGGCTGTTGGAGGCATTAATGTTTCTGAATTGCTGGAAGCCACAAGCGGGGGGGGGGGGGGCGAGTTCTCTTGTGCTCATGTCCTCCTTGAGGGTTTCTTCCTGGCATATGGTTGGCCATTATGTAGGGCTGCCATACGTCCAGATCTTCCTGGACATTACTGGGATTCCAGAGGTGGAATTGACGTCTTGGAGGAATTTCCAAAAGGTGGCACTTTGTCCTGGATTTTAGGCAAGTCAATCGAAAAATCGCATCCGTACATATTACTTAATAAAAATTTTTAAAATAGTCTACTGCTCAAGAAAATGTCAAACAGAAACTTAATTCTCAATACTGAAGGAGTAATTTCACCTCCATTTCACCCCCAACCCCAATATTTTATTATTTTTATCTTACAACATAGGGCTAATCGTTTTTCACAGGTTAGTGCCCATCCAATTTCATGGGGTTATTGGTTCATATCAAAGATGGGGGGGTGCAAGTGTTGGTTATTTAATCTCTTCTAAAAAATAGAGACTTCTGCAGGACAGTGTAATGGTCTTTGGCTTATCTCTCAGGTGGAAATATAACTTGAGGACCACTGGTGCATTTTAGGGGAAGAAGCACCAATGGCCTTGTTCAGAAGGACAGCCTTGGTATAGTTGCTCCCAACCCCCTCTCTCTACTCTGGAGTTCTTCTAAATAAAGTAATTCCACAAAGTGCTCCTCATTTCCCTTCAATAATTACAATGTGTGCATCTATCTTTGAATCTTTCCAACTGATTAAGCTATTCTGAGCTCACATGCAGCCAGATTCTGAATAACATATCCTCTGGGAAAGCACAGTGTATGGTGGCGGGTAAATTAGTTTTCAAGGAACCTGGGCTAAGAGAGGGAAAGGAAGGAAGCATTGCCAGTGCTGGGCTATTTTGTGCCCGAGGCAGGGCTAATTTACTTGCACCCCACCCTCACAATTGCTCACTTCAGTATTCGAAAACAGATATCTTCTGGGGAAAATGAAAAGCACAAAAGTGCTCAATTTATTTTAAGTGGCAAGAATAAGCAACACAATAATCTTTGATTACCTTTCTCAAATACAAAAGAAAATGGTTCTTGCACACAAATCATTCTGAATAATCTTGCGAATTGTGGTGTTAAAATTTTAGTCTCTTCAAAGTTTCCATTCCAGGCACATCAAGACCTCACTTTGCTTGCCTTTCCCTTTGCAAGTTTTGTCATCAGTTCCTTCAGGTCAAATGCTGCAACTGCCAAGCCAACTACAGTAGTCTCTTTTGCAGCATTGTAAGATTTCATATGTTTGAACTTTGAGAAACTTCCCTCGAAATATAAAATAAAAGTGAAATATTATCAGAAATTTATAAGATATAACAAAAACTAGCCTGTATAAAATGTGCCCACTGAGGACTGTTCCATAGTTGGCCTAGTCATAGCACCAGCCATGTTGAGGGGCTATGGATTTACTCACTGCCTTGTGTTGATAAGTTTATCCGCTAGAGATGGGTGAATCCTCTGAGACTTTTGCAGATTGAGTCATGGTTTGTTTGTTTTTCCTGATTCCACCTACCAAAGGAAATGGAAATGTTCCTTAGTCAGTGCAAGGGCTTGGAAGAGTGTGGACCCAGCCCAGTATATTTTCCCTAAGACCCAAAATATGATATTTCTTTCCCATCCCTTTGTTGGCAGGAGCAGCAGTGGAAGAGATGAGGGTCCAAAGGAAGACATTATTTCCACCTCTGTCTTTCTTCCATCAGCCAAGACTGAGGGACGCTGGACATGATGGAGTCTGGAAGGTGTAGTTATTTCAAAATCTTCAAGATTAAAGATAAAAAAGTCAAGTCTGCACTCATATACAACCTCTGAGAATAACTATGGCATTAGTCATCTTCTTACAGGCCATAAGTGAGTGAGCCTGGCAAATCTTTCTCAACAAAGAATTCCAGAGAGCAGGGGCCCGCACTGAAAAAGCCCTGCTCCTTATATTTAATAGCTGGAGGACTTAAAAGACAACATTATCATATAATCTCAGTATATGAGAAGGGTACATCTGAGAGGTAGTGCTCACCACAATCTCCAGGGCCTAGACCTGGTCAAAAATAAGAACTTCTAGCTGAATGTGTAAACTAGTGGAGATCCCCTTTAAGATGAGTGTTATATACTTCTTGGAGCAAGCAGTAACCACTACATTCTAGGCTACGTAATGTTTTCATACAGTTCTCAAGAAAAAGCCCCTGTGGAGTGTGGGAACCTGTAAGAGCATGGATGACAGCTTAATTCTGATCTCACCCTTGCTAGTTCCAAGCATAGAATAACATTAATATAATTGTTCTAAGTGCAAAATTCACATCGGGGCAATATCTTCATTAGGATCATAATGTCTCAAATAGCAAGCAAATTTCTCCATAACTCTCCACTAGGCTGGAAGCATGTGTGTGTGTGTGTGTGTGTGTGTGTGTGTGTGTTTAAAGTCTGCATTTCAAATGCAGACTGAACAAGTCTCTGCTAGGTGCTTGCAGGTGTTCGGTTGCACAGAGGATTCTGAAATGAAGAAGCAGTGGCTGATCCCCATTTCTGAATGCATAAAGCCCAGATCTGTCTCATGCCTTAAGCGAAACACACCAGTTCATGTTCATCCCTAATGTGCCTTAACAGGGTAAAAGCCATTTGGAGCAGGAAACTGATGCTTCTGTGAATTATTTAATAACATACCCTGAAGTATTACTGACTTTATCGATGTCGACTTAGCAGTGTAAGCAGTAATACATAGGGTTCCCCCCCCCCGCCTTCTCTCATATTCACCATATTATGAATGCAATCACTGTACATAAAGCCCTACTGGCAAAACTAGCACAACACCAAGGATTTCAACAAATAAATATAAATGGAGCTCAGAGCTCATATGCCATTTGATAGCTTTGAAGAACCATAAATATATGAACTAATCAATGCAAAATGTCTCCCATTAGTCCTGCGATGTCTCACGGGATGAAATGGAAGCTAATGAGACCATTTTTTAATCCCTGAACTTTCTTCTCAAGGTTCTGTACCCAAGGCTGGTCTCTGGGGATGAACCTGGGATAGATAGAAAAGAGGCCTGGGGTTGTACATGTATCAAATATAATAATTTCTCCATGCAGGTTTGACAACAGCCCTGTAAATGTAACTTATTTGCGGTCTTGTCTTCATATATTGGAAGCATAGATGCATTTGGTTATCACTCCCCTCCATGCTGTTAAGTAAAATGTGAATAAACAATGATCATACGCCTTTACAGGTGGCAAGCTAGGGAGAAATGAAGTCATCAACCGGGGGCTTAGAAGCAGACACCAGTGGGAGCTGAGGGGGAGCCAATTCAGTTGCTTGGCCTCTGTACTCCAGTAGGGAGCAATTGAGGAGCAATTCTGTATGCATTTAAAACCAAATCTATTACATTCACTTATCCAAATTTTGTGATGCAGCCAATGTTTACAAAAATGTAGTAAGTGCAAAGTGTTTCAAAAACCTGTTTTATTCATCCTCTTAATAGTCATAAGAACATTAGGAGAGCCTGCTGGATCAGGTCAGTGGCCTATGTGGTCCAGCATTCTGTTCTCCCAGTGGAGAGGGACGTGGGTGGCACTGTGGTCTAAACCACTGAGCCGCTTGCTGATCGGAAGGCCAGCTGTTTGAATCCCTGTGATGGGGTGAGCTCCTGCTGCTCTGTTCTAGCTCCTGCCAACCTAGCAGTTCGATAGTACACCAATGCAAGTAGATAAATAGATACTGCTGCGGCGGGAAGGCAAACCACATTTCCGTGCGATCTGGTTTCCGTCATGGTGTCCTGTTGCACCAGAAGCAGTTCCGTCATGCTGGCCACATGACCCGGAAAGCTGTCTGTGGACAAACGCCAGCTCTCTTGGCCTGAAAGCTAGATGAGCGCCGCAACCCCATAGGTGCCTTTGACTGGACTTAACCGTCTAGTGGTCTTTTACCTTTACCTTCCCTTTTACCTTCTCCCAGTGGCCAACCAAATGCCTAAGGGAAGTCCACAAGCAGGGCCTAAGAGGACTCTCACACCTGTGATGCTCAGAAACTGCTATTCAGAGGCATGCTGCCTCTTACTGTATATATAGAACATAGCTTTACCTCCATATGTTTCTCTAATTGTCTTTTAAAGCCATGCCATGCAAAGGACATCTGTAATTTTCCAATTTTACAGATGATGACCTACCTTTGGTATGTCCAAAGCCACCCACTGAATCCATAAATGGAAAGAGATTGAGGGTGAGTTCACATATGCAATATCAAGTGATGATTTGTGCATGTGAAGCAACACTACAGATCAATAGATGCCACCTCACTTCAGAGATGATGTTTTTCAGTGGAAGCAGTTCACATGTCTAGTTGTGAATCAGCAGAGTGGTGAATCATTAGGGATGGGGGGAGGAAATCTGATTCAGTTCACATTTAAAGGCAGGTCTATCGAATCTACACAGTCTGAAACAATATGAGCAACAAAATGCGGTCACCCTGCAAAATTTTCATTCTCCAACCAAACAATGGTCACAAAATGCACATACTAAGCAGCAATGTGCAGAAAAAGGAATAGATTGGTGGAAATAACATACAAAAAGGCATGGTATTACGGAAGCGGCTTGCAAAAATGGGCACAGCCTTTAAAATGGCATACAAAAATGTGTTTATTAGGAGAAATTTGCACTAAGATGCTATGAATTTTCGCAAATGCATACATATATACATATTTAAATTGCAGATTTCTGCAGACGTGGAGAACTGAATTTAATATCGGGAAAATGAGAAACAGAGAGATCTGAAATGGACAGATCCTTCCGTCCTTGTAATGATACTGACTTACTTATAGGGACGTGCAAATCAGTACGTTTCCGAGCATAATTCAAAGTGTTGGTGCTGACCTTTAAAGCCCTAGACAGCCTTGGGCCAATATACCTGAAGGAGCGTCTCCACCCCCTTCATTCTGCCCAGACACTGAGATCCAGCGCCGAGGGCCTTCTGGCGGTTCCTTCGTTATGAGAAGCCAAGATACAGGGAACCAGGCAGAGGGACTTCTCGGTAGTGGCACCCACCCTGTGGAATGCCCTCCCACCAGATGTCAAAGAGAAAAACAACTACCAGACTTTTAGAAGACATCTGAAGGTGGCCCTGTTTAGGGAAGCTTTTAATGTTTAACAGACTATTGTATTTTAATATTTGGTTGGAAGCCGCCAAGAATGGCTGGGGAAATCCAGCCAGATGGGCGTGGTATTTATTATTATTATTATTATTATTATTATTATTATTATTATCTCCATGCAATCATAAATGAATCATGTATCATTATTTATATTTGATATTCAGGCACAGTATATATACTGGATTAGCAGAGTAGCAGCTGAATCTTTAGATATCATACAAAGAAGCTAAAAATAAGACATCCTTTTTTAAATCTTACGCCTTCCTAGGTTTTCTAGACGTTATCACAATGTTCTCTTCTTACAAAACAATGATTACATTCTCCGCGTAACCTAAAACCATCACATCAGGTATAGGTCTTCCTCAGCAGAGCATTACTAAAAAAGACATTTTCCAGAGAGATTTTAATGCCAAAGGAGGAAGTTTTCAATTTGCTTTTGAGCAAAGACCTCTCCCCCCTGTTTTCTTGCTTAACAAAATAGAAAACAAAAAGGAGCCTGCATAACCCCTAGAATGTTAACTACGAAAGCAGAATAAAGTAGAAATTGAATACATTTGATGCTTCAAGCTTAAGAGGACTACATTATATTTCACTATGAGAAACAACAGTAGGATTCAAATAAGCTAATTAACCTTCTGCTCAGAAACACTGTATGAGTGTAATAAATGGAGAAGACATCAACAAAAAAGAATTGGGATTTTGTAATGCACAGAGCAGGTTACTGAGTTGAAAAATAATTCAGAGGGTTGTTTCACACACACACACACACACACACACACACACACTTTTAACCCAGTAATCAACATCTGAAACTCCATCATAGGTAACTTTTGAGAGCTGTGCTTATGTAAAGTTGATAAAAGTGTACATACTACTCCATCTTGGAAAGGTATTGCTTATGACACCACCTTTGCATAGCTCTCTCTGCTATGAAGACTGTCATTCATCTTTTCTTATTTATTCTATTTAAATTCTTCAATCTCTCTGAGGTGGCATTTCATCATTTCTCCCATCATGTGACATATAAGCTGTTGAAAGCAGGACAAGCATAACAATATGCATGCTTACTTGAAAAACCAGTTCCAATAGTATGCAGGAACATGGTAGCCCTACTGTTGAAGATGAGCAGTTCTGTCTCTGTAATCTGCCCATATAGAAAACTTCCTAGAAGCTCCCGTTGCTCAGTCCCAGCTCCTGCCAATCTAGCAGTTTAAAAGCACACTAGTGCAAGTAGATAAATAGGTACCGCTGCGGTGGGAGAGTAAATGGCGTTTCCGTACGCTCTTGCTTCCATCACTGTGTTCTGTTGTGCCAGAAGCGATTTAGTCATGCTGGCCACATGACCCCAAAAAGCTGTCTGTGGGCAAACACCAGTTCCCTCGGCCTGAAAGCGAGATGAGTGCTGCAACCCGATAGTCGCCTTTGACTGGACTTAGCCATCCGGGGTCCTTTCCCTTTCCCTTTTACCTTTACTACTTTGGATACAAGCCACTGTTAGTGTGTTATCAACTCTATCATTGAGATGTGTATGTCAGAAGTCCTGTCCCAACCCTCCACCTCAAGTTTTGTGGCTTTTCTTTCTACCACTCCTTGCCATGGCCAAGTAAACTTGACCCTGCCATAGCTAGGAAGAACAGCAGCAGAGTGAATTCATTGCCAGCAAGAGAGGATTTGCATTCTTCAACCTTATCTTCCTCGCTGAGCCCATTGATGTTGTAAGGTTCTCTGCTTCCTGGGATAATTAATTGAATTCCATGCTACCCAATAGGAAATTATCCTCTGAGCAAGCTCAAGAGCACTAAGGATTAGGACAAAAAGACCTCAGGATGGAAAGTGACATGAGACAGGGAGGTGCCAGCAGTGAAGGCTGGGAGTAAACTCGCATTCGGAAAAAGCTCAGTAACAGAGGTGTGTGTGTGTGTGTGTGTGTGTGTGTGTGTGTGTGTGTGTGTTTAGAATGATTGAAAAAACCTTTGAAAACTTGTGAGTACAGGAGAACAGACTGTGGGGAGTTTCCCCATCAACAAAGTATCCAGCCATAGCCTGCAGGAATCTCTTGCATATCTCTCACTGACTGTGAAGGAAAACTGCAATGCAGCCCAAATGTAAGCATGCTCACTCAAAAGTAAGAGCCACTGAGGATGGATCTAGACACATCAAAGAAGCGTTTCAGTTAAATGCATTGCCAAACTTTGTATGAGAATCAGGTTGGAAAAAACGGAACTCCACAGCGCCATCTGGTGTCACGGTGCTTTATGCATATACAACACATATAAAGTGCCTTTTCTTTGCCAATGTAACTGAGTCCTGAGTGTAGTAGGCCTTACTTACAAGTAAAGGTGTACAGGGTTGCAACCAGGGCCGGCTTTAAGGGCAGGCCAGGGGGGCGCTGGGCCGGCAGGGGGATGCCACGTGGCAAAGCCGTGTGGAAGCCATGCTGTGCACTGCGCCCGCCCACCAGGGCGGGGGCGCCGGAGCGATCTCCGCACCACAGCGCTAGGGTGCCCGACATGCTTGAGACGGCCCTGGTTGCAACATTATGGGCTGATTCCATACATGGTTTCTCAGAGGACAGCCCCGTGGAATACAACTGTTAATCATATTTAGAACCAAGGTTCATTTTTGTTTAAGCCAGCCTACCCAGACATGTAATTTTATGTTATTGTGAACTGTATTGGTCCAGATATAAGCCAGTCCTGAATATAGGCCATGCCCTTAAAATGAGCTCTCAAATCACGACTTCACCTATTAGATCACAATTCAGATTTTATACAAGCCAGATCTGAAAGGAAAGTGCAGCCTTTATTAGACTGATATGGTGCATATTTGAAAACTGCTGATTTTACTTGCATTTTGATGAAGGTCAGCTTTTAACCTATATTATATGTAGCTCAACATTTTTAGTGTTTGATTTTATCAGTATTTTAAAATTACAATTCTCTCTATATATTTTGAATATGGTTAGAGGGTTATTTGATTATTTACATATAAACCTGTTAAATAAATAAGTTCCATGTGAGGATGGCAACTGCAGTAGGTGTAATAAAAAATATTACTGATAGTCTTACAGTTGGTCTTCCTATTCTTTTATAAGTAATAGGTACTATTTTAACCTTGAAAAGGCTTGGAAAAACAGCCAGAAGCTTAAGCAATGGATAGTATCCAATAGTTGCATCTTAGCATCTTGGCATTGATGGATTTCAAGGGGAATCACCTTGACCTACAACTTTCTTATCCATTTACCTTGATAAGAGTCTTTGTGACCCCCGCAAAACAAAGTTGCTTTGGGTGGATCTCTGTGCTTCTCTCTCGTACACAATCTTTTCACTCACAGCTCTATCAACTATTTCTCTAGTGCATTATTCTGGCAGGCTCATTACAACTTGAACTGCAGAGTGGCTTCCAATAACGTATTTTTTTAAAAAAGCAAAACTTTATGAAACAAAGCAACGTCATTTAAACTTGCAGAGCGGCAAAGAGGCAGAAACGTGGGACCAAGCCCCATAGAGAATAACACATGCAAGGATGTGTGTGCTCTTTATGTGCACCCATCAAAGCTCCAAGACTGGCTATAGCTCCTGGCGCCAGGGCTGGCTGAAGGACAAGATGGTGCCAGCTTAAAAAAGCAAGGTATGAAGGTTGAGTGGTGGCACCTGACATTCAAACAAGCATCCTTAGATAAGCGGGCAGCATTCCATTATGAGGTCACTTTCTCCCATGTGCTCCAACTGAATGCCAACAGAAGATCTGTAGGGGATGGCGCTGTGGTCTAAACCACTGGGCCTCTTGGGCTTGCTGATCAGAAGGTCGGTGGTTCGAATCCCCACGACGGGGTGAGCTCCTGTTGCTCTGTCCCAGCTCCTGCCAACCTAGCAGTTCGAAAGCATGCCAGTGCGGAAAGGTAAACAGCATTTCTGTGCGCTCTTGTTTCCATCACAGTGTTCCGTTGCGCCAGAAGTGGTTTAGTCATGCTGGCCACATGACCCAGAAAGCTATCTGCGGACAAACAACGGTTCCCTTGGCCTGAAAAGTGAGATGTGTTGCAGCCCATAGTCGCCTTTGACTGAACTTAACTGCCCAGGGGTCTTTACCTTTACTTTATTTTAGGGGGTTAAACAGGAGTGGTCTTACAATCAGGCAGAGTGAATGACCACCTTAGGGAGCAGGTGGTTTCAGTACAGATAAAGGGCTTTTAATAATAAACAATCTCAGTCAATAAATTTATTGTACTAGTCAAATGCCATGACAATTCAAGACAATCAACTTGAAATATAACTGAAACAGCTGCAAATAAAACCAGTGACCCTATATATTGTTAGATAACTGATAACAGGGATACTATCATGGCTACACAAACTGAGTTTCAGTTTCCACCTCTGAATCCCCCATACAATTTGCGGCAATTTTATCCAGTTCCTTCCTAAACCTTTTTGCCAACAGAACAAAAAAGAGCCACTTTATGTGTCACTAAGGCATTGTCACTCAACAGCCACTGAACCCTTTCCATCAGAGAAAACCTGCTTTCTCGTACAAACAGGGATTTATTTATTTATTTTTAAAGTACCTCCTTGGATCTACGCATAAGGGACCAGACAACATACAAGAATACTTGTATAATTTGATTCCCACAGATGGCTGTTCCTCAGATACATATGGCACACAGTCAGAAGATGCTCAACAAATAATGCTGTGAGTCTTTTCAAATCGTTTAACTGGGCTCAATCCACTCTTGCCTTTATCATTGTCTTCAGTGTGTAAAAGAGATGCTGATATTCCAGAAGGTAAAGAGAATAATAAACAAGCAAAAGAAGAAATTACTGGTGAGCTGTACCCACCCTTGTGAATGCTAAGGAGGTCGTGATGGTGTCTTCCCCAGCTGCTACCATTGGCTGTGGACCACTTGTAACATCACAAAAGTATATGGCAGCTGAGTGGATACAGAAAGGTGGGGAAAAGGGAAAGCCAATAAAACAGCTGGAGTATTCAGCACTGGGTAGCCTCCTTTCACACAGAAGTAAGCTGGCAGAAGGAATGAGGCCATCACCTGGCAGTGGGATGCTGTGGGGCAATGAGAAGGCAACTTCACTTGCTGAGTGGGATTGCAGCTTGAAGGCAGCCGATATCCATGGTTGGAAGGTGGTTGATGGCAAGTGATGGAGCTCATGGAAGCTGGCAGATGTTGACCGGTAGAGTTTGTATTTTTGGGTGGTAGTGGGTGTTGCAAGGCTGAAGCAGTCTGATATCTGTGGATCTAAGCTGGTTGAAATTCACCTTTAGAAGCCTGTTGACAGAAGCAGTGTGAATATCTGTGGATTCAAGCTGGTGTGTGTACATGCATGCTTCAGTGGAAAGTGGCTGATGTGTCAATGTGTCTGTGAATGGGAGGTTTCAAATGCAGTCAAAACAAATGGCATTTGTCTGGATGTGTTTAGGGGGTGACACAGGTGCCTAGGCAATGCTGTTGGATGGCAGCCATCCCCTTCATGGTGCCTGTCTGAAGGAGATGTCTGAAGCCAGCACATTTTTTCTCACCACCTGTGAAAGTGATGGAAAGAACCACAGGGTTTAATCAAGCCATCTTCTATTATAAATAAATGCCTTTCTAAATACATTTAAGCACTGTTCATTACATCTTTCCCCCCTGAGATGAATAATGGGAGGCTGTGTAGATGCTTCCCCAGCTGTTGCCATTGGCTACAAGCTCCCTGTGATGTCACAAATGGACGTGGGAAAAGAGGCAGTTACTTGTGTGAGGGGAGAGGGAAGGGGCAGTTCCAGCAGAAGAAGCAGGAACTTCAGGGGAAGTTGGTATAGGCAGAGTCAGCTGCAGACACAGAAGGAAAATCTGGGTTGACTGCTTCCTGTCTACCTGAGTTGCCAATGTTTTGCTGTCGCAGCTATCTCAGGTCTCCTGTACCAGTTTCACTTACATAGCAAGAAAGAAAGAAAGAAAGAAAGAAAGAAAGAAAGAAAGAAAGAAAGAAAGAAAGAAAGAAAGAAAGAAAAGAGGAATGGAACTACCAGGGGTGCAGTTCTTCCTGGGTTTGGCTTCCTTTGGAAGGTCACCTGGAGAGTTATTATGATTTCCTAATATTTGTGCTTCCTTAAAAAATATGCATACTTTGCATGTCCACTGTGCAATTCTGTCCCTTGTTGCTTTTCACACAAAGATCTGAAGATGGAAATAATAATAACTATTGTTGTTATTTATTATATCCTGCCCTTCCTTATATAGAGCATAGGGTGGCTAAAAAAAAAATCTAAAATCACAACACAAGAACCAAAATCTAAAATGCAGTACTCAACGTTTTAAACAATCAGAAATATAGTTATATCAATCCTTTGACTTTTGCCTAACCTTTTGGGACCATCTTAGTTCCCACGGAGT
Organism: Zootoca vivipara; assembly: GCF_965207765.1. NCBI lineage: Eukaryota > Metazoa > Chordata > Lepidosauria > Squamata > Lacertidae > Zootoca > Zootoca vivipara. Next base: position 61,721,287 of record NC_142591.1, read on the forward strand.
CATGTCACCTGCATAGTATCAGCTGTCAACTCTTCTTTAGTCAAGGCTGAACTGCTGGCCAGGTCTTCCTTCAGGGCAACCCACAATGATTCTTCTCAGGAATCTGTTAGGGAGCCCATAAGGGGGGGAAACCAATGGAAGCTGGTCCATTAGGGTTAATAGGGCAGTGTTCCTTTAAACTTAGCCTGCCCTCACAGGCCCCACCAATTCAGAGAAGCCCTGCCTACCAACTTCTTCCTTAGTGTCAAAGTAGCCTGTGTAGAACTGAGCAGGGCCGAGGATGGGGACAAAACTAGATTGAGTTGTGCCCTTGGCTCTGCCTCTGCTTACTGTCAGTCCCCCAGCCTTCCCTCCTACTAGTCCCAATGGGCACCACCCACCATTGCAAATATATACATTTTAATGCACAATTTTACCCTAGTATATGTATTTTTGTACATAGCATGTGGCTGGAGAACTGCATTGCAAAATTCGGAGAGCTGCAAATTTCAAAAAATGTCTGTTTCAGTTCATGTATTGTTTTTTAAGTATGAATTGGTTAGATTTGTATTTAAATGTGAACTCAATCAAATTTCTCCCCATTCCTAATACCTCTAAATAGCAACAGTGGAAGAAAGAGTGATAGTTTTCATGTCCCAAAAGATAGCTGATTGGGCACTGTGGTAAACAAGATAGTGGATCATTTTTTTCCTGAGCTAGCAGGGCTCTTCGCATGCTATTGATGAGCTGCTGGGTCCCCCTAATAATTTTGCCTGCAATAGCCAAACGATGCTCCTCAATACCTTTCAGTTATGAAACCCTTTGGTAATGAAGGTGCACCTTCAACATTCCTTGAAATTGCACAATTATTCCCGACTCCAGGAGTTCCATCAGTGTCTAAGCAATTAGCTTTCACCTCATTATATCTAGCCCCCTGTTGCTTCACCTGTGGCTTCCTTTCTTTTGTAAGATGAATGTAAAATATTACTAGCAAGCCTAGGCAAACCGAAACTTCAGGTGCATATTTCGCAACTCAAATCCCTCTGTTGGAAAAAGTCTCAACCAATACCTCCACAATGATTTTGATGACCTTGGTAGCTTTGAACCTGCCAAACTGTCAACATCTTGAAACTTTTTTAAATCACCTGTCAACAAATTTATGATGACAAATTATGATAACAAATTTATTGTCTATTGTCAAAACATAAACAAGATGGATTATTCTGACAGATTCAGAAGCTGGATTTTGCTCCATTTCTCAGCTGGAGAGGTGGCTAATGAATGGTGTTTATTGTTGTTTTGTGGCTTATTATTTATTGCTATTAAGATTAACCAGCATTGCTTCAAATCAATTATCTGAAGAGAATTTCCTTATAGGATAGAATAAGGGATCTCCCCTCATTCTAAGACTCCTTACTAGATGTTGCCTTACCCCTTTTCAGAGTCAGGCCCTGAAATCTTCTGCATGTCTACTCTGAAGGAAATCCTATTTATGTATTCCCAGGTAAATATTTCTAGGATTGCAGCCTTAGCACCATTACATATTGAAGAATTTAACTGCAGTCCTAAGGACCAGCAAATTAGTGTTTCAGTTTTTTTAATCGAAAACAGCTCTATTTTATCCGGATAGCTGCCAGATAGGAAAGGGAAACCTCTGGTCCATGGGGCAAACTTGGCCCTCCAGGCTGTTTTTCCCAAACCACACCACCTGCCCGCACCTGGGGTCATATGTGATGTCTGGTGTTAGACAGGTAGAGAGGTGGAAAAGATTTGGAAACCTAAGCTGCTTCTGGCGAACCGGAGCAGCACACGGAAATGCCATTTACCTTCCCGCTGTAGCGGTACCTATTTAGCTACTTGCACTTTGACATGCTTTTGAACTGCTACCGGTAGGTTGGCAGGAGCAGGGACCAAACAACAGGAGCTCGCCCTGTAGGGTGGATTCGAACCACCAACCTTCTGATCGGCAAGCCCTAGGCCAGGCATCCCCAAACTTCAGCCCTCCAAAAGTTTTGGACTACAATTCCCATCTTCCCCGACCACTGGTCCTGTTAGCTAGGGATCATGGGAGTTGTAGGCCAAAACATCTGGAGGGCCGCAGTTTGGGGATGCCTGCCCTAGGCTCTGTGGTTTAACATAGCATAGCTAAACTATGTAACTTGTTTCCACAGGAGGCAGTGATGGCCAGCAACCTAGATGGCTTTGAAACTTGGCAGCTATGCTTTGAAAGAGGATTAGATAAAATCATGAAGGAGGATGCTATCGGCAACGGCTAGCCAAAATGGCTATTCTCTGCCTCCACAGTTTGAGGCAGCAATGTTTCTGAATACCAGTTGCTGGAAACTGCAGGAGGGAAGAGTTCTTGTGCTCAGATCCTGCTTGTGGGCTTCTTCCCCCAGGTATCTGGTTGGCCACTGTGAGAACAGGATGCTGGACTAGATAGGCCATTGGCCTGATCCAGCAAGCTCTTCCTGTGTTCTTCTTACATGGCTGGGTCAGCTTCTCACAGAGCCAATTTCTGCAGAACTCAGGATTGAACGTCTTGTGCAAAAGTAAGTTTGTTGGGATTTAAGTGTACAACCAAGGAGACCCAGGCTAAAATCCGCACTCTACCCATGAGCTTTGCTGAGAAACCTTGAGATATTCAGTATCTCTCAGCCTAACATGCCTCACCAGGGGTGGTGTAAGGCTAAAATGAGAATGAGATGAATCCTATAACCTGGCTTGGAGGCTTCCTTGGAGGAAAAGGGGGATATAAATGTAATAAATATATACATAAAACTTGTACATACATATACGATTTAGGACTGCTATCTTAGAATGCAATCCTGTTCATATCTCCTCAAGAATAAGTTCTATTAACCTTGATGGCGTTTACACACATGTAGGATTGCAGCCTTATTTATTGAAACTGAGCTAAATCTTTCCTATATGTTGAAATTCCCTTCAATATGACTTTTCCATGTATCCTGCAGACCTTGAACTAATTTCATAGGTATTTTTTTTCAAGCTGAAAACAATTCCCCCCCCCGCAAATTGTATTTAAAACCACTTGTCAGACATCATAGGCTCAATCCTGCCACAGTTAGAAAAACACAAATTGTAAATGGAGGAGAACCACCTGTAGCTAATAAAAAAATAATCACCTATTTTCTAGGAAACCAGTCTTTCAATTATCCATCAATCACTGGCCTCAGAAGTTTGGCTATCTAATAATGTATCTGCTTTATGTCAGGGAATCCTGCCAGAACCGCTCTTGTTGCTGATATAGATAGGAAAAACAGACATCAGACACTGAGCGTTTCCCCCTTGCCCATGTCTGCAAAAAGATTTTCTGTGTCTGAAAAGTTCTTCCTGTTCTGAGTCCAAGGAAAGGCCACTGCTGTTAAATAGTATGAGGCAGGGTAGCAACGCAACTGTTAGGAGATTTTCTTCTGCAATGGGGAAGCACAGCAGGGAGAAGTTCAGCCCCTACATTTGAGTGAGGGGTCAGGTGTTGAGAGCAGAGATGGGCAAATCCAACACTTTTGGTTTGTCCGTTTCTCATTTTTCCGATCATCGGTTTGGTTCTCCACATTTTCACATCAGTTTGCAATGAGGGAAATACTCATAAAAATTCACCAACATTTTAGTATGATTTTATGCCAATGTACACATATTTTGTGTAGCTCTCCCTAATATAATGCAATTTCGCATGTTATTTTCACAAATACTTTAACACACACTTGACCCCAGAGAATGCATTTCTTTGAAGAGTTAGAAATAGACGATACTGACCAGGAGTACTGAATTTATTTACTTTTGCAGCTTCCTGTAATGCACGTGAGTGGCATGGTTTATTGTAGAGCAGCCTGATGCCATGGTTGCTCAGAGACTTGTCACAGTTCCAGTGTTTGCAATGGCATTGCATCAGGTTTGTTTGCACTGCCAATACAACATGGCGATTTCCAGCACTATGCTGGCACAATAGCACTTGCATCTTGTATTACGCAGTTGTTAGCTGGCTCCCCATTGCTTGGGACTGGGCTGTGAGCCATCTAGATGCCTTATCTGAAGAATTCAGGATATCCCATCATACAAATCACCGGGACATGCCAGCTTTTCAGGCGAATGTTGTTATGCAGGACTGGAATGTTAAGTTGTATCAATCTTCTCCAACCTGGGTAAACTCCAGACTGTCAGGAGGGATTCAATTGCATACTGGAAATTTTGGTTCCTGCAATTAAAGTGGATTAAAATGCCCTGTTGCTCTGGCATAACAAATCTTCTTTTTATTTTTTTTATTTTTTAAGCAACAACAACACACTTCTCGGGGTTGAGGAAGTGTACCCTGCAAATGAGAAGGTGTATAACTTCTGGACAAGTCAGTCAGGAAGAAGGTTCATTGTGGTGCAACCTGCTCAGCTCAGGAATAAATCTGTATGACCTCCGATTAAGCACTGTGCAAGCAAATACAGATGAAAGCTCAATAAGCAATTCGTCTGGAATAAAAGTTTACATTATTAAAATATAATCTGCTATATATTTTGGGAAGTTTGTTTGCCATGGATTTGGACACCTCCTAAGATATAATGAAATTTGGGCTGATGGTATGAGATCAAAGAGCATATATTTTAAATATACAATTACTGTAGATATTTTGAATTAAAATGGCATGCTGAACTGCAGTTTCAAGAATGCACTGATTTTTCTTAGAATTCCCAAGCAACAGCAGGAACAAGGCTTCAGGTAATTCATAACCTGTGACCCACCAAGCTGTACTCAGATATCCAACATTTGACAACCTATAGTTTTCTGTATCATTCAGCAGGGCGATTGCAACCTTTGCTCCTCTCCCTGTGGATGGTCATGTAGTGTGGCTGTGATTAAAATTGTACCCCTTCATATTTCTTACTTGCTTTGAGCCTGTGAAGGAGAGCAATGTGGAGTACAAACTTCATAGATGCATGAACGGGTGTTCTTATCTGTTTGGAAGGCCTTCATTTTAGGCAGCGTGGCCCTGGTGCAGAGTATTATGAGAGCAGATTATCTGACCCTCCAGTTCAATAATTACTTGTGTGGTTTCTTTCAATGAGGCACGGTCTGCATGCAGGGACTACATCTACTCAGTTCCATGTGGAGAGCTGCTTGTGTGCAGCCATCCCTGAATAAGAGATTGCCTGGCAAGAAAATAGTCTGCTTTGCAGAATACTGCACGAGGGACACGGTGCACCGAAACATATTTAATTAAGAGAATACCCTTGCCATGTAAGAAAGCATAAATTTGTTTCCCCTTTGAACTCCAGTCTCTCCACCTTCTCATTCTAGAAACATCCCATCTGCTAGAAACATCCCATTTAATACTCTGACAGTTTTAAGAATTCATTATGGTGCAGTACAGCCAGCAGTCTATATCTATTTACCCAATGGTAACTTTTAAAAAGTTGCTTTCCCTATGTGCAATGGCAACTGGCAATTAAACTCCTCTGAGCCTGAGACATAGAACCTAGAGCCTGAGACAGGAACATAGGAAACTGCTTTATACTGTCATGAGCGTGTCTCATTTCACTCCAATCCTCCATATTGGTTGCACTTTGTGGGTGCAATGATTTATTTATTTTAACCCTCATAGAGTTTTGTAGGAGAAGCAAATCGTCCAGGATTGAGCAAGGCTTGAGTTTGTGGAATTCTACCAGTGGTCTTGTGGCATTCCTGCATTTGTGTTTTTCTTGAACAGTGCCATAAATGGCGAGAAATACCAAAACATTTTTTTATATATAAATAAATCAAAATTATTACTGTTGGGGATACGGATGGATCATTATTTGATCTGAAAGGTGAGGGCTGAGAAGCATGAAAAATTATTGTGGTTGTCATCAGAAAGATCCCTTTGGCAGCAGTAACTGAGCTGTGGCACTCAAGTTGCTAAACCATAAGAAACAACGGGAGTAGCTTAAATATAATCATTATAGTGGTCACAGGACTGCTGATTATAGCATTCACATGTTTATGGCTACATCTGGGAATGAGAGGATTTTCTTCTTTTGCAATAGCTTGCTGTAAAGAAGGAATTCCTTCAGTCAAATCATTGGCAGCAAGCACAGAAGTAAAACAGCGTTCTCTCTTGTGAAGTGTGGAAGGAGTCCATTTGAATTATGATCTAATTTGTCTACTTCTCTCATAACTTTTGCATGCAAAAGATCCTAGGTTCTATTCCTTTCATATCCACCCAGAGCTGGAAAAAGCTCCTCTCTGAAACTTTGGGCACTCAGTCAGTGTAAGACAACATTGAGCCACTGAACCAATGGTCTGGTTTGGCTAAGGCAGCTCCCAGTGTTCTTAAAGACTAGAACTTAACATCAGTCTGTGAAATGGATTGGCAGTAGGTTCAGCAATGAAACTGCTTCTCTGCGAATTTGATTTATGTATTTCATTGCCACAAGATGCAGTGATGACTACTTGTCCAGATAGCTCTAAAATGGGTGGAAAAAAAATCTATGGAGAGGTCTATTGGTGGCTGTTAGCAATAATGGCTATGTGGAACCTTCATGTTCCAAAACAGCCACTGAAAATGAACTGCTGGGAAGAAATGGGGGCAGGCAGGGGGGAGAGCTGTGACATTTATATTTCAACTACATGGGCTTCCTGGAAGAATATTGTTGGTCACTGTGGGAAACAGAAAGGTAGGCTAGAATAGATCATAGCTGCCAAGTTATCCCTTTTTTAAAGGGATTTTCCCTTATGCTGAATAGGCTTCCTCGCGAGAAAAGGGAAAACTTGGCAGCTATGGGCTAGATAGACCTTTGGTCTGTTCCAGCAGGGGGCCATCTTATGTTCTTGAGAGACCTGGAAAGATACAGTGGTACCTCGGGTTACAAACGCTTCAGGTTACAAACACTTTGGGTTACAAACTCTGCTAACCCAGAAGTAGTACCTCAGGTTGAGAACTTTGCCCCAGGATGAGAATGGAAATCGTGTGCCGGCGGAGCTAAGGAGAGTGGTGCCACATGAATGAAATCTACTTTTTAAATGCTCCAGGAAGTGAGTGTACTTCATAATATGCCAATCTCTTACTGGATAATTTACAGGGGTGGGTGAGAGATGGCTCCCTGTATAATTTCAGAGGAAGGGGTTGCACACTATGATGTACAGTCACTTCCTGGATCATTTAAAAATAGTTTTTACCTTTGCGGCCCAACACTTTAGCACACTGATTTAAAAAGAGAAAATGCAGCCTCTTAGGACATTTGATCTATACTGTTCTAGGCAACCTTGAAATTGCTAGCTGTGAGGATATATGATCATTTTTTAAATGTTTTCATGTGTCTTTATTTATTATTATTATTTTTCAATTGTAACGTTTAGCTGGCTTGTTGTTTGGCACCCTGGACTCCTCTGGGAGGAAGGGCAGGATAGAAATTTAATCAATCAGTGAATAATAATAATAATAATAATAATAATAATAATAAAACTGGCTTTCTGTGTTTACTTGCCTCTCGCCGGGATTCTGTGATAATATATAATTTTATTTCTAGTCCCCCTCCCCCAGCTCAATGTTTGCAAATTGGGAGAGATCCATGAAAGAGGATGGTGTTTTCTCTTGCCTTTCCAGCTGAAAGACAGAGATAAATCCGTATCGATATTCATGTGGAAGGCTGTTTTTAAGTACAACAAACCCCACGGAGTGGCACTTAAGGATGCAATCTGATGCACAGTTTCTTGGACAAAGCTGCATCGAACACAGTGGTTCTGGCCTCTGTACACTGAGGATTGTACCACAGCTCACTAGTTATTCCAAACATGTCATTTGCTGTTAATTTCTTTATAGGTGAGAAACTCATTTTAGAAAACAGAATACCAGGAGTTGTTTTTTTTACTAAACTTTCAATGGGAACAAGTGCGAAATGAGAGCCCATCTCTCAGATACCTTCAGAAGCAGGTGCTCCCTGGAAACAAGGCTGGAATACTGCAGTCTAACACATTTCTTGCTCTATTAGCTTTATAGGCTTGGCTCAGATAAAACAGTCTATTCTAATCAGCTGTTTAAACAAGACAAATGGAAACCATAACATATCTACAAGCAGCATAAGGTATTGATTTCAACCATGGCTGCCCTTCTTGTTACAGGATACCAGTAATTGCACCTACTTGCTCAGCTCAATGGATGGAGGGTAGTTTTGCGATCATTTATGGCTACCCTTTAAACTGCAGCATAGGTAGATTTTTGCATTGATCTCTCCGGGGCTAAATTGCAGGAGACCCTTTAGATGGATCGATTCGGTACATTAGTGTAAAAGCAGAAAGATAGGAAATGGGACAAAACAGGTGGTTTTATCGCCATATGCAGGGGTAGCCAATACGGTGCCATCTGGATAACATTAAATGTCAAGACCTATCAGCCCCACCAACATTGGTCAGTGATAATGGGAGTTGTAGTCCAACAGCATCTAAAGGGTGTCTCGTTGGCTTTCTCTTGCTTAAAGGGGATATTTTCATCAGGCCATTGGTCCATCTACCCTCATTTTCTACTTTCCAACTGGCTGCTATTTTCTGGACCTCCTTCCCAGTATTGCTGCATGAGCTGTTTCAAACAGAGACTAAATTTGTGAACCTATATGTGCAAAGGATGTGCTCTTCTTTATGCCTGATTGATGGCCTCTTTCTGCTCAGACTGTTATGGACGCAGCCTACCCAGCTCTACTGCCCCACCCCATCTGCGAAACAGACAGACTATACTAACACAGGCTGCATCTGTGGACTTCAAGCTATGCTCTGCACCTCCGCAGTCCCTTTCAAACAGATGCAAGGTGGGTTCTTCTTCTTTTGGTCCTGCGCTATGTCAATGAACGATGGCTTCAGACATTGCATTATGAGGACAAAGCAAGCACTCAAATTGCCCACATTTCTTCTTTCTACTACGCATGGGAGCATCCACAAAGGAGAGCTTACACACATCTTCCTCTGCAGAAAGGTACTCGAAGAGCTCAACCTGCACCAGAGGCTTGCCCATCTCACAGCTGACCTCTTTGGATAATGCAATGCAAGGCGCAAAATGCAATCCCTGGGGAGTTGTTAACTCCCCTCCCCGCCAGGGTTGTAACATCCGAAGCTGTGTTGGGTGCAGAAAAAGCACATTTCTTATTGCAAGCTTTGCCAAAATGCCCCCATCAAGAGACTAAATGCAGAGTCGCTTTAGAAAAGGGTTCCACACACTGCTGTGTAGCACTGCCAGCAAATATCAAAATATATTATTAAAGAAATGATTTACTTTTACTGTTCACTTCCCAGAGCTGTGATAATATAACTGCTTTTTCAGCTACCTCATCTTGGATGAAATTCATTCCAGCTGCCAAGGGACCCATCTGTGGATGCTTATTCTCGAAGAGCTTTTCTTCGTAGGAATATTCCTGCAAGATTTCCTGATGCCTTTAGATGCTGTCATTGCCAATTTGTGGCTTGCCGGGGGGGGGGGACCCTCCTCCACCGAAGACTCACGGGATATTTGTTTTATATAGCTGTGTGCTTGAACGATCCTTTCTCCCCGTCACAGTATAATGCTTCCATAAAGATAATGTATAATGTTGCTTGTCAAATGCAGATGGGTGACTGGTCGTACCCAAATATGGAATTAAATGAGAATTCTTGTTATTTTTACCTTTGGCATGAAGACATGGCTTAGTGACCCTATAATGCTTGCTAAAGTTTTTGGGTCTCGTTTTCTCCTGGCTGAGGGTAATCAGTAGCAAGAGCTATGAGAATGTATTGTTCAAGAAACCTTCCCTCAGCATTTTAATTGAATGAAATCTTGATATGATATTTAGCCAAAGCCAGGGCAAGAGAAGCTTCTTGCAGAGCACTCACAACACTTTTTATTCAGTTCCTTATTACCACAACATTTCCCTCTGGAACTCCATACCCATAGCTGCCAAGTCTCCCGTTTTTCGTGGGAAACCCCCCCCCCCCCGTATTTAAACCCGTTTCCCGCTGTTATCCTGAATAGAGAAAAATCCCGTAAATCCCCTGGATTTCCTACCTGCCAGAGAGGCTCCTGCGCATGTCCAGACATGCGTAGAAGCCACTTCCGGTGCCGCTCTGCCCGTGTCTGGGCACCGGAAATCGGGCAGCGCTGGAATCTGAAGTTGCTTCTACGCATGTCCAGACATGTGTAGAAGCGACTTCCGGTGCCGCGCCGCTGCTGATCCCGGATTTTTCTTACCGGGAGTTGGAGGGTATGTCCATACCACAAGCTCATTATGGGACAAAAGGAAGGGAACGTGGCAGCAACAAAGTTACTCCTGAAATGTGACTAGACTCAACAGAGCCAGGTTGTGTCTCTGACCTAACTACCGGTATCCATGAGGGCCTATTCTTTTCTTGGTTGGCATTTCATTGATTATATGATCTGCTTTAATAACATAATGTTACCTCATACAGTCCTTTGCATTTGATGGGATAATATGGGATTGTGAGGTGAAAGTAGAAAGTAGAAATTTAGCCAGAAGGCCACAGGGTTCTATTCACCAAAGAAAAATATTCTCCTATTAAAAGTGTTCCAAACACTGTGTTTAAAGAGGTTTAGCATGTTGCTGTATGCATAAGAGAGCAGAGGGCACACACCGCAATAGCAAGAGTCTGGCTAATTGATGGCTGAAGGTACAGGAATCAAGGAAAACAAATTATTATATTGTACCCTGAGGCTTGCAATGGAAGCCAGCAAGATCTGTACAACAAAGGGTAAGAGAAAACAAGACTGAGTTGTGGGGAGGGGGGAATAATAATCAAAGTCTGCACTACACATCAACTGATCTTTAATCTGGCAAATCCACATGGTTTCATGGACCACCAAGAATAGCCTTTGCCAACCTGGTGCCCTCCTGGTGTTTTGGACTGCATCTACCACAGGCTCTAGCTAGCACAACCATTGTGGGGGCTGAGCTGTGGGCCTCCAGGGGGTGGAGTCAGGAAAGTTTCCCTATTTATCTTCACAGTGGAGCCCAGGCAATGGGTCTGTACCTTGTCATGTCCCTTGGCTGGACAAGGTTTGCCTCACTCAAGTCAGTTAACTTAGAATAGTTTCCCAAAGAAGTCTGCCATAATAAATTTCATCCAAGTTCAAGCCTTTTCCTGTTTCTTAACTCTTTGTTCCTCGTTCTGGTCACAAGACTTGACTCAAAACATGGGAATTCCATTTAGCCAGTCAGTTCCATCACTCGGGGGCCAGGTGTTGTAGCCAGAAGTTGCTGAACTACAATGTCCATCAGCCATAGCTTGCATGATCAGCTGTTAGGGATGATGGGAGTTGTAGTCCAGCAACAATAGGAGGGCTTCAAATTCCCCATCCCTACCATAGTTATTAGCTGGTGATATATCTATTCTCTATAGCAACCCTCCCAACCTGGTGCCATCCAGATATTGGACCACAGCTCCCATCAACCCTGAACATTTGGCTGGGCCTGATGGCAGTTAGAATCCAGCAGCATCTGGAGTTAGTAAAGGCAGTGGCAGAGAGCAAACGGGGGTGTGGCTAGTGCCCCCGGTGTGTGTGGTGTGCAGCCAGGGGCGTGGTGTGCATCCCAGGGGCGTGGTGTGCATCCCAGGGGCGTTGCGCGCATCTTGGGGGCATGGTGTGTCGCCAGTGGGGGCGTGGCACCCGGCACATGGGGGATGCGCGTCACGTGTCTGGGGGGTGTCGCGATGGCACCCTACTGGAATAGTGGCACCAGGGGCAGTCTTCTCCCTCCGCACTCCTGTTCCTCTGCCAGTGGGTGAAGGCAACTTCATGGGTCATCTTCCGACTTCCTATGAGAGGAGTTTTGATCACAGGAAGCTCCCACCGAAGGAAGTGGGGAGGCAATTTTTGCTACCTCCCTCTTCCCCTGCAGCCCCTCCAATATTTCCTGGTGGGTTGGAAGCCCTTCAGAGCTGTGGCTGCAGGAGAAAACCATCTCCTTGTCTTCCTCCAGCATAGGTGTGGGGAATCTTTAGTCCAGCAGATGTTGCTGAATATAACTCCCATTATCCCTGGCTATTTTCATGCCTGCAGGGGATGATGAGAGTTCAGCAACATCTGGAGGACCAAAGGATTTCTACACTTGTTCCAATGGTACCCCACACTGAATTGGAGTCTCTTCTGCAGATGACTCCAAACTTATGACTATGTCTTTAAATAGATGGCTTTAATTAAATATTAAAGCCATTTAAGCCAGTAGCCATCACCACTTCTTAGAGCAGCAAATTCCATAAGTTAATTCTGCATTTCCTGAAGATATGTTTTCATTTTCCTGCCTAACTCCTTTGCCAGTCAATTTGATTTGATGACCCCAAGTTCTAGTACTGTGAAAGAGGAGGGTGTGTATCTCTTTTCACTCTCTTCACTCCATTAATAACTTTACAAAACCATCATATTTTTAATTAAAAGCTTCTAAACACTTTAGCCTTCGTTTGTAGGGCAACAGGCTTCAACATCCCTTGATTGTGTTTCTTTTCCATGGTAGCCTTTCGGATTTTTTAGATTGGTGCATGGTCTTCCAAATGCAGCCACACCATCAATGTTCATAAAAGCTGGGGAAGGGCCATAGTTCAGTGGTAGAACATCTGCTTTGCATCCAGAAAGCCCCGGGTTCAATATCAGGCATCTCCAGTTTGGGCCGAGGTTGACCCATCTGAAATCCTGGAGAGCCAACCAGTGTTAAAAATACTCCAGTAGTGGGAGCTATGTGAACATACATGGTCTTATAGTGACAATGGACTCTCCAGGAGTTTCTCCTAGCTTTCCCTGGTGTGTCTCTTCCAGAGAGATGCCTCTCCAAGCTGTACCTGGAGATGCCAAGGATTGAACCTAAGACTTTTTTTTGCATGCAAAGCATGTCCCCTGAGCCACAGCCCTTCCCTTTTATCCTGGCTACTGTGATTCCTACCATGAAACTTGCCCTTCTCAGTACTACTGAGACATTGATGTTTTCATTCTGTGGGGCACCACAAAATCAAGATCTCCTTCCTAGATAGTCATAACCTTTTCGGTTCCTACATATGCATAAGATCTTTTGCCTTAATGTGCATCAGTTTAGGCTTACATTTTGTTTACCATTTACCCAGCTTCAGCTGTGGCTCATGCGGTGAGTCAGAACCACTAGCTTCACTGCAGATGGCCTGCTGTTGCTTATTGGGAGGCATGGGGTGGAAGAGAGGTTTTGGTGGTGCAGATGAACTGGCAGGAAGTACACTTGCACCACATCAACCTCCCCTTGTCTCACCCCTCCCAGTGCCCAAGAGATAACCACCTGCTGAAAGGCTAGCATAGTGGCTCACCTGGAAGTCTGCTTCTGCCCAGTTTGGGGAGATCCCTTTCAAGCTTTTTTCAATCATCCTGAATGATTTGGTGTCATCCACTAACTAAGGCCCGTCCTTTCTCACTCCAATATCATTTCTTTGAAGGTGAAAGAGTGATGGTCTCTTGGGGAATCTCACTGCTTATTTCCTTCCATTGTGAAAAGTGTCAGTTGACTCCCATTTCATTGTCTTTAACCAGTTATTGATCGGCAAGAGGGCTTGTCCTCTTATTCCCTGGCTGCTACATTTCCTTAGACTCAGGAAGGGACTTTGTCAAAAATCCAAGTTTATAATGCAGCCTAGGCAGTTCTTATGAGGCTTTAATGTTGAGTAATATTGTTATAGTTATAGTCATTATCATTTCAGCATGAGTAGCCAGTACTGCATAATTTAATAATATTACATGTCTTTAAAATATTATTCATCCTCCAACCGTGAGTCATGACATGAGATTTTATTAGGAGAAGGACAATAGATTTTTTTGTGAAATCTTTGCCGTGTTCTAGGAATTCTGATTTTTAAATAAGTTTTCTAGACTGCACGGAGGCCTGCCATGTTTTGACTATGGTTGCAGTATATTTCTTCACTTTATTTATTTCAAAACAATGCAGTGAAAGGAAGCTCCCAGTACTGCTGCTTTTTGAGTTCTTCTTTTCAAACAATTCTTTCCCTGTATTTGAAGAATTCGACAGCTCCTTCCACACCACCAATGTATAGTGGTGGAAGGGAAGTGGGGCTGTGGTGCTAGTCCTATCCCAAATCTCATGCCCTCCTTGACTCCACCCCCTCCACATCTGTACAGGAGCTGTAATTCAATTTTTTCTGACCAAGCCTACCACACATTACCAGGGATAAGCATCTTCGCATCTACACATCTAAACACTTTCCAGCTTCTCCAGAGATGGAGCCAATACTTGCAGTTTCGGGATATTTCTCAGCAGTTGCTGTGGAAGAAAAAAACTAATAAGGCTGGGCTCCTGCATTGGCTATCTCCAAATTTCCTATGTTGTTTTAAAACTAATCTAATTGGCTGGCTGTCTCAGGAATGGATGTCAGGATTCTGTGTAGCAGAAGTCAACTGAGGAATATCTTTGACAAAGTAGCCACTTCCTTATGGTTTCATCCTCTAGACTGTGGATTGGCAAACCAGATGTTCAGAGACCTTCAGACAAATCCCCTCAGCTGGATCTAGACATTACCACTAACAGAAAAGATCTGTATTTGGCTATGATTAAACTCAGCAGGAAGAGTCACAACGAATTGCACTAAATGAAGCATGACCTTACAAAGTCTTACTACAGATCAAACCGATTTAGGTTTTTGCTCTTGTTTCTCCCTTCATGGTTCTGCACAAGAAGCACAAAATAGACAGGAAGGTAGGGGAAAGGACAGAAAGAACATTACAATAATGTGCCTACGTATCTGTGGTTTCAAAGCTAATTTAAAACCTTCAAACGAAAAGCAAATGGTAGTGATTGTTTACTACTGCCATAATCTTTCCAGCGCCTTCAGCAAGTTTGTTTGGATCAGGTTCTGAATGTCTGCTAAGAAATGGTTTGGAGAAGGATAGTCAAGTTAATTAAATAAAGATGGACATGTGAAAATAATGGAAATCTGCCATGGAAATGGCCTTGGGAACTGTGGCTTGCTTATTTTGAAGTCATTCTAAAAGGACGTTCAGTAATGTATCAAAACAGCTAGTACATCAAAGCTCCGTACAGGAGTTGTTTATAAGACTACGGTATATACTCTCCTGTGCAAAGACTTTGGCTAAAGTCACAAGTAGGGATGGGGAATCAAATAGATTCAGTTCACAGTTAAAGGAGAACCTACCTAATTCACACATTCTGAAACAATATGTGCACTGAAGCACAGCTATTTTTCAAAATTTACATTTCTTCAAATTTTGCAATGCATTTCTCCAGACAAGCAATGTGTGCAAAAATGTATGTAAGGGCCAGGTGTGCATAAAACTGTATATATAGCTTAAAATAGCATACAAAATGCATTAGATTTGGGGAAATTGCATTGCAAAAATGTGTTTATTAGGCAAAACTGTGTACAAAAACGTGTCTATTACAATAAATTTTCACTAAAATGCAAATAAAGTTTCATGAGAACCTTCCCGCCTCCAATTTTTTTTTACAAACAGATATGGAAATACGGAGAACTGAAAACTGGCAGCCATCGCAGGTCAGCTGGTGGTAAAAACACCCCTTCCCCAGTTGAATGAACTTCCAGCTTTCTCCACACAAACATTATTTCCCAAACCTGAAGAACAGCATGGTTTATCTTACATTACCTACTGGAGCTGCTTTTGGAATACCACTTTATAATATCAATGAATATTTGCATGATTTGAGAGCATTACAAACCCTGCTGGAAATCATGAATGTAAATGAGTTAATAAAAAAAGGCAATATATTATTTATTATTTTTTCCAGTGGGTTACTTTAGAGCTGGCCATTAATAAGCATCAAGTAATTTAAGGTTGAGGGGGAACAGAAAGCACATTATGCCTCCTGATGAAACACATTTTCAGTCAATTTCTTCCTCCCCCCCCCCTTTCTCGAAATATTGCCAATCAAGCACCAGGACACTGCTGACTGTTAATCATTGCCAAGTGTTCAGAGCTGATAAGCATAATGGCAAGGAGAGGGGGAAAGCATTCATTCCTAAAGAGAAAAGATTAAATTCTGTACTAACAGAAGATGAAAACCCATTATGATCAAACTGGATAGATTCAATCACTGGCTGATTCTGAACAAATTATGCAAAATAACACATTGTAGAATTATGCGTAATTTATTCAGTTTGCAGAATGCAACTTCACACAGAATTTTGAAAACAGAATACACACTTTTCTTGAAGTGTTAAAAATAATGTTTAACCAGACAAGCTGGTTTGCAAGCTGTTCTGAGCTAAGAAATCAACACACACACACACACACACACACACACACACACCCTGGGGTGTGCTATCGTAACATTTAAAAATGTTGTCTGGATTGGTTTATGGGAGGTGCATTAGCAGATAACCTTTTATATGAAAGATTTGACAATCAGACATGTATTTATTTATTTAAACCTCTTTATGCCACCTTTTAACCCTAGCAAATGCCCCTGAGGTGGTTTAGGCGAAAAGAAAATGCCACAACACCAGTTTAAATGATAGCAGAGTTGAGAGAGAGAGAGAGAGAGAGAGAGAGAGAGAGAGAGAGAGAGAGAGAGAGAGATGAGCAGAGTTAAAACCCATAGGGTTGCATCCATCGCTGCTGTTCTGTCTGTGCAATAGAACTTATTCGCCCCCTGTATGGGTTGGCATACTTTCTTGAGCAGCTGGAGAAAGTAAGAGGAATGGAGAGGAAGGGGAAGTCTCATTGCACAAATGGTACTCCGCTCATCTGAAACCCTCTATCTCGAATGTTAAAAACACGTTAAAATTCAAGCGGTATAAAAATGTTTCCATTGCTTGCTTTAAACGTCACCACGGATGGGGCAAGTCTATCTTCTCTAGGAAAAGAATTTCATAACTGCAGAAGACACTCTGTCCTGCATTCCCACCAACCAAATCTCAGAAGATGCTCTTGACCTATGGACAGGTTTATATGGGAGGAGTCTGTCTTTCAGATATCCTGGCCCTGAGACACTTCAGACTTGAGAAACAAGCATCAGCACCTTGAATTTGGGCCAGAAACTAATTGCAAGATGTTGAATTGATCAGGGCTATGAATTAGGGTTTGAAGCAGCCACCTCGGGTGACAGAAGCCCCCAAGGCGGTGCCCCCATGGTCACCCCTGCCCTGCCCTGCCACCTCCACTTCTGATTTCCAGAAAGTTGTAGACAGAAACGGGCAACGATGCTCACATTGCTTCTCTGCCAGTGGTGGTACCAGGGGTGGTGAATGGCCCAACGGTAGAGGTGGCATGGCACAGAGGGATGGCGCTTCAGTGGATACTTGCAATTTATACAAGATTGGGATAATATAATATCGTCTAAAAAATAGTACACCAGAAAGCTGCTGCATTTGGGGGAAGCTGCCGTTTCCAAGCAAATCTTGTGCACATGAATTTGGTTTGTTATTCAAGGCATAAGTGACTCTCAGCGGCTTTTGACACCATTGACCATAACATCCTTCTGAGCTGTCTAAAGGGGTTGGGAGCTGGGGGCACTGTTATACAGTGCTTCCGCTCAGTCCTCCTGGGCTGTGTTCAGAACGTGGGGGGGGGGATGAGTGCAGACCCCTGAGCTCTCACTTGTGGGGTGCCTCAGGGTTCTGTCCTCTCCCCCATACTTTTGAACATCTACATGCAGCTGCTAGGAGAGATAATCAGGCGGTTTGGGCTGGGTGTTCATCAGTATGCAGATGATACCCAGCTCTACCTCTCAAATCAGAACCAGTGAAGGCCGTGAAGGTCCTGTGTAAGTGTCTGGGGATGGTTGGAGGATGGATGGCGGCTAACAGATTGAAGTTGAATCCTGACAAGACAGAAGTACTGTTTGTGGGGGACAGGAGGCGGGCAGGTGTGGAGGACTCCCTGGTCCTGAATGGGGTAACTGTACCCCTGAAGGACCAGGTGCACAGCCTGGGAGTCATTTTGGACTGTCCATGGAGGCGCAGGTCAATTCTGTCTCCAGGGCAGCTGTTTACCAGCTCCATCTGGTACGCAGGCTGAGACCCTACCTGCCCACAGACTGTCTTGCCAGGGTGGTGCATGCTCTAGTTATCTCTCGCTTGGACTATTGCAATGTGCTCTATGTGGGGCTACCTTTGAAGGTGACCCAGAAACTACAGCTAATCCAGAATGCAGCAGCTAGACTGGTGACTGGGAGCGGCTACCGGGACCACATAACACCGGTCTTGAAAGACCTACATTGGCTCCCAGTACGTTTCCGAGCACAATTCAAAGTGTTGGTACTGACTTTTAAAGCCCTAAATGGCCTCGGGCAAGTATACCTGAAGGAGCGTCTTCACCCCCATCATTTTCCCTGGACACTGAGGTCCAGCGCTGAGGGCCTTTTGGTGGTTCCCTCATTGCGAGAAGCCAAGTTACAGGGAACCAGGCAGAGGGCCTTCTTGGTAGTGGCACCTGCCCTGTGGAACACCCTCTTATCAGATGGCAAAGAGAAAAACAATTACCAGACTTTTAGAAGACATCTGAAGGCAGTCCTATTTAGGGAAGCTTTTAATGTTTAATAGATTGTTGTATTTTAATGTTTGTTGGAAGCCGCCCAGAGTGGCTGGGGAAACCAGGCCAGATGGGCAGGGTATAAATATTATTATTATTATTATTATTATTATTATTATTATTATTATTATTGACATCCAAAAAGTTCTTCTGTGACATGTATTTATGCCAAAGTTAGGGCAAGTGTCTGAGGCAAATGTTATCATTGGTGAATATTGCCTAGTCTGCTGAACAATGACCCTCTGAATTCTGGAGAAATCACAGTGGGTAAATGTATCTGATTTTGCTTCTGGAATAGCCCTGACGTCTATGTGTTCTCTTTCTGGGTTAAAAATGTGCATCAGTGCATAGGCACTTTAATTAAACCACAGCAGAGAAATACATTTTGATGTGAGCACATTGATTCCTTTTTGTGCTGTGATTGAATCAATGCTCAAATGCATTGGTGTATTTCAGTAACCTATAGGAAAAGGAAGAAAAATGTTGCTGAAAACTGCAGCAAACTACATGTGCCCCAGTTCTGAAATTACTTTTAGAAATTCTGCAGCTCATATCAGAAGCAAGACAAGGAAGAATGAGGGGAGAACAATAACTGAACTAGCAGACCTTAGCCCTGCTTAATAGGACAGAACAAAAATGAGCTACGCATGAACTGCTGTCTTGATCCCAAAGAATCTTACGTTTTAAGCACAGTACCCAAAAATTATCTATATTGTAGTCTGCTTGTGGCAATCAAGCCTTTGCAATCAGTTGGCTGAGCTGGTATGATGGGCCTGAATGTTCACAAATATCTCAGTTACTTAGGATTCCAAGCTGTCAGGCTGTTTCGAGTCCTTCTCCAGCTTCTGTAAGAGAGGGGGAAGTCACAGAAGCTTCCAGAGGCAAGAGAATGAGCGTAGAATAGCAAAGAGGGTCAACAACAGTGATGTTTAGGACTGGATTTCATATTCTTGTATCAGTATATTATTATTATTATTATTATTATTATTATTATTATTATTATTATGCTTGCAACCAAAAAAGTCTCCAAACAAATTATCTCTATTAATTATTTGTATTGTATAGTGGGGATTATTAATAGCAATTGAAGCTGAGGCTCCAATACTTTCGCCACCTCACGAGAAGAGAAGACTCCCTGGAAAAGACCCTGATGTTGGGAAAGATTGAGGGCACTAGGAGAAGGGGACGACAGAGGACGAGATGGTTGGACAGTGTTTTCTGTGAAATGAAATCTTAGTAGTCCAGTAAACAGTATCTCTCTACCTGTCATTTTATGGACTGATTGCACCTGGTGTGATCTAGAAGGGGTCACTCTCAGACTAAATGTCTATTGCAGAAAATATTTCAAAGTCATCATGACAGGTTGTAATGAAATAACCTAAACTCTGTTTGAATCGGAATGTCGTAATGAAGGCTTGAATATCACTCTAGTCCAAACCTTGAACGGAAGGTAAATTCAAGCAAGGCAGCCATATAATGAGTGATGTAAATCACAGCAGGCACTGGAAATGAGATGCCCCACTTTCTCTTTGGTCTCTTGTGAACTCATTAAGGCAGCAAATATGTTTCCGAGAGCAGCTGAAACCATGTAAAGAAAATATTGGTACCTATAACATGAAATATTTTCAACTGAAAAGACAATTATTTCAACATTAGGCACTGTGGCTGGTTTTCAGCACAGGGCTTCCGTCACCGAAAGCTTCCAAATCTATGAAGCAAATTCTGTTTTAAATTAATTGATACATGGTGTTTCATGTTTTTAAATGATATGCACTTCATCTTGACTTACCACAAAGTGAAAATTTGTGGTAAGATTAAGTAGTACAAGCAGCTGATCAGCAGAGTGGGGCAATCAGTTTAGGTAGCAAGTCTGTGCTAACAAAATTCAGTTTTCTCCAGTATTTGAATTCCTATGTATAATAATAATAATAATAATAATAATAATAATAATAATAATATTTATATCCCACACATCTGGCTAGGTTTCACCTGCATGCCTGAAGGAGCGCCTCCAACCCTATTGTTAAGCCTGGAAACTGAGGCCCAGCTCCAAAGGTCTTCTGGCGGTTCCCCAATGTGAGAGGTGAAATTACAGGGAAGCAGGAAGATAAACTTTTTGGTAGTGGCTCCCAGCCTGTGGAATGCCCTCCCATCAGATAAATAACCAATTACATGACTTTCTGAAGGCATCTGAAGTCAGCCCTGTATTGGGAAGTTTTTAACGTTTGATGTTTAGTTGTGTTTTTATATTATGTTGGAAGCTGCCCAGAGTGGGTGGGGCAACCCAGTCAGATTGGCAGGGTACTGTATAAACAATAAATTGTTGTTGTTGTTAAAGCTTGGTGGAAACATTCCCATCTCCCCCAAAAAAGGTCTCAAAAATGGTCAAACATAGGAACCTTTAAACAGCCTTGCAGAATGACATAATATTACCAGCTCTTTCAGGCCATGCAGATTAAACATAGTTTAAACAGATAGACAAAAAAGGTACCTCTCTTTGCCTCTCTCAGCAAAATCAGTTTCTTACACTGCAATTCTTTGCATACAGTGGTACCTCGGTTTAAGTACACAATTAGTTCCGGAAGTCTGTACTTAACCTGAAGATTACTTAACCTGAAGCAAACTTTCCCATTGAAAGTAATGGAAAGTGGATTAATCTGTTCCAGACGGTCCGTGGAGTACTTAACCTGAAGCGTACTTAACCTGAAGCGAACTTTCCCATTGAAAGTAATGGAAAGTGGATTAATCCGTTCCAGACAGGTCCGCAGAGTACTTAAACTGAAAATACTCAAACCGAAGCGTACTTAAACCGAGGTATGACTGTATCTATTCAGAAGTATGTCTCTGGGACATGTGAACTCCCAGGTAAGTGTGCACATATAGCAGGGATGGGGAATAAGATGCATTTCACATGTCATCAGACTACAACATCCATCATGCCTGGCCATCCTGGTTGGGGCTGATGAACAGTGTGCCAACAGTGTGATGCAGCAGCTAAAAAAGCCAATGCAATTCTGGGCTGCATCAATAGGAGAATAGCATCTAGATCAAGGGAAGTAATAGTACCACTGTATTCTGCTCTGGTCAGACCTCACCTGTGAGTACTGTGTCCAATTCTGGGCACCACAGTTCAAGAAGGATACTGACAAGCTGGAACGTGTCCAGAAGAGAGCAACCAAAATGGTCAAAGGCCTGGAAACGATGCCTTATGAGGAATGGCTTAGGGAGCTGGGTATGTTTAGCCTGGAGAAAAGAAGGTTAAGGGGTGATATGATAGCCATGTTTAAATATATAAAAGGATGTCATATAGAGGAGGGAGAAAGGTTGTTTTCTGATGCTCCAGAGAAGCGGACACGGAGCAATAGATTCAAACTACAAGAAAGAAGATTCCACCTAAACATTAGGAAGCACTTCCTGACAGTAAGAGCTGTTCGGCAGTGGAATTTGCTACCAAGGAGTGTGGTGGAGTCTCCTTCTGTAGAGGTCTTTAATCAGAGGCTTGACAGGCATATGTCAAGAATGCTTTGATGGTGTTTCCTGCTCGGCAGGGGGTTGGTCTCTTCCAACTCTATGATTCTATGATTCTAAGTTGGCCAACAACATCTGGAGCACCACACATTTCCCTCTCCTAGTGTATACAGTTACAGCATTTACAAAACTCAAGAATTTAAAGGCTAGTTAAAGGTATTTTCCACTAATTTCAGCATAATAACCACAGCTTTGATAATGTCTAAAACTTTGGCTGGAAGCGGAAATGATAAAAATCTGACTGATCTCAATAGCAAGGAACACCACCTTCAGTTTGTGGGATAAATGCATTCCCTCAAGGGGCCCCATCAATGTTCTTCCTTAGTCTCATCTTGTCGGCGAGTAGAAAACCTTTTAATTCTACGACACATTGGGGAATTTAACAGGCAATGTGCTTCTGCTACTTCAGTTGCATTTGAATTGTGTGCTATTAAATTATTTTATAATTCAATTGTATGTATTGCATTTTTTTTACATTTTGTTTTTGCATCTTAACCACTTTGGGAACATTGATGTTCATAGGCACAGCAACAATAAATAAATGTGTACCTAAAGTCAATCTGCACACTTCAAGAAACGTGGAGGGATTTTGAAATTAGATTCAAACTCTGCTGCGTTGCGAAAATGTCTTTTCTACCAACCTGCATCAACAGTATTTTATTTTTAAGACATTAAAAAGGTTATATTCCATATGGCACCCATCATTGAATAATAATTAACTTACTAATTTGACTATATTCAATCAAAAACAGAGTCCACTATAGACAACAAGGTCTTAGGGGCAACTATAGAGTCCTATATTCATGTCCAATCAGATGTCATGGCAGCCATTCTTAAAGGATAGCTGAGACATCCACATCTGCAATGAAAATGGTTTAATAACTTTTAGCGTCATAATTTGTTGGCATTAATCAGGAGAACAAGCCATGTTCTACAGTAAGTGGAAACTCTTTAAATGAAAAATACAGAACTCTTTGTATTCTTGTTCTTTGTTCTTGTAGAATGAAATATCATGTTTTTGCCCACCGAGGTGTAGCCTGGGGAGAGGGGTGTGGTGTCTGGTATATGTCCTGAAGGATTGCATTTGAGCCCCAGGTCTGAGGGTCTAGTTACAGGGAGGTAGCCGTGTTGGTCTGCCGTAGTTGAAACAAAATTAAAAATTCCTTCCAGTAGCACCTCAGAGACCAACTAAGTTTGTCATTGGTATGAGCATGCGCATGAAAGCTCATACCAATGACAAACTTAGTTGGTCTCTAAGGTGCTATTGGAAGGAATTTTTTTATTTTGTTTCGGCCCAGGCCTGAGGGTTCCTCATCCCTGAGCTATAACAAGCTTAGGATATTCAAGTGTTAACCTCTGACGACTCTTTCATCTAATATAACCCAACGTTCTTGGCCATTGGTCTATGGTAAATAGTCAGCCACATTATTTCAGGAGAGGCCTCTCAATGGCTCAGTAGCGTACAGCATACTGTCATCTTTGCAGAGGACAACAGATATTCATAGCTTTCACAATGCCATCTGGTAAGACAGACGATTGCTTCCTTCCAGAAGCAAGCACAATTATAAGGTTCTGTACGCAATGCAAAAAGAGCCATTCATGTCTGTTCCTATTTATACTCTCAGGCAGATTATCCGAGGGGTTACTGGCAGTTTGAGCTTTGATTTGAGCCTAAAGAAGAAGGAGGCATTAATCCATAGAAACCATAAAATCTACAGATTCAACATTTTTAGCCACCTATGTGCCTCCAAAACTTCAATAAGCAAATTTTCATCAATTCAAAAGCTTTCTTGGCATTCCCCCATTGCATTAATGAATCAGATTTTTGAATTTCAGAGCCAGTGCATTAACTGGTTTGTTTGTTGGCAGAGTGCAGGGTTTTAGTGAAGCTTATTTACTCTGTGGAAATAATGAGTTATAAGGTAGAGGAAGTTAGTCGTAGAGGCACAGCTTACTTGCACTGGAGAATGGGGTAAAGGTAAAGGTACCCCTGACCGTTAGGTCCAGTCGCGGACGACTCTCAGGTTGTGATGCTCATCTCACTCTATAGGCCGAGGGAGCTGGCGTTTGTCCGGGTCATGTGGCCAGCATGACTAAGCCACTTCTGTCAAACCAGAGCAGCGCATGGAAACGCCATTTACCTTCCCACTGTAGCGGTCCCTATTTATCTACTTGCACTTTGACGTGCTTTCGAACTGCTAGGTTGGCAGGAGCTGGGACTGAAGACAGGGAGCTCACCCCATTGCGGGGATTCAAACCACCGACCTTCTGATCGGCAAGCCCTAGGCTCTGTGGTTTAGACCACAGCGCCACCCGCGTCCCTGGTGAATGGGGTATTGAACAGGTCATCTTTACACCTTATTGTTAAAACTGCAAACTAAGAAGCACCTAGTTGAGAGCTATGAAGTCATTGGTTGGCCTCAGGCACGCCACACTTTGAGCCAGGATTACCCTCACTACCAAACATTTTCCTTCCATTTATTCATCTAAGGATCCAAGCTACTGAGTAGGAAGAGAGCGGCACTGAGTTATTGGAACAGCAAGATTGCATTTTTATCATTGGGAAAGGGTCACAGCTCATCTGCTTTGCTTGCAGAAGGTCCCTAGCTCGATCCAGATATCTCAGATCTAGGGAAGTAATAGTACCACTGTATTCTGCTCTGGTCAGACCTCACCTGGAGTACTGTGTCCAGTTCTGGGCACCACAGTTCAAGAAGGATACTGACAAGCTTGAATGTGTCCAGAGGAGGGCAACCAAAATGGTCAAAGGCCTGGAAACGATGCCTTATGAGGAACGACTTAGGGAGCTGGGTATGTTTAGCCTGGAGAAGAGAAGGTTAAGGGGTGATATGATAGCCATGTTCAAATATATGAAAGGATGTCATATGGAGGAGGGAGAAAGATTGTTTTCTGCTGCTCCAGAGAAGCGGACACGGAGCAATGGATTCAAACTTCAAGAAAGAAGATTCCACCTAAACATTAGGAAGAACTTCCTGACAGTAAGAGCTGTTCAGCAGTGGAATTTGCTGCCAAGGAGTGTAGTGGAGGTCTTTAAGCAGAGGCTTGACAGGCATATGTCAAGAATGCTTTGATGGTGTTTCCTGCTTGGCATGGGGTTGGACTGGATGGCCCTTGTGGTCTCTTCCAACTCTATGATTCTATGATTCAAGAGAATGTTCCCCATCTGAAATCCTAAAGAGCTGCTGCTGGTCCGTGTAAACAATACTGAACTAGATCAACCAATGGTCTGCTTCACTTTAAGGCAGCTTCCTATTATCCTGACTTTAGGCCGTGTCGGTTAGGACTAGGGGGGGATTTGGCAGCAAAACACATTATTTCCTTCAAAGAATTCCTGGCAACGTTGTTTTCCTCTCACAGCATTATAATCCCCAGCAACCATTGCTAAACTATAGTAATCAGAATTCTTTGAGGGGAAGAATATGCTTTGAATGTGCATTAGAGGTATTGTTTGTGCGCAGCTTCCGATACCAGGTGTGCAGCATTTCTGTTGCCCAACCAATCAGTGATCATCAGGACTCGAGAAGCCTCCTTAGGCCCAGCCAAGCCATTCTCCACACCTGACATAATATATGGTCTCAGATTATTGGCAGGTGGGTGCGGCTTGGTCAAAATGGTTTGGCACACCTAATTAGGCCCGTGGGCCAGAGGTGCCCTACCCCTGGTCTAGCCTATTTCCTGCACGCAGCGACAGAAGCTGCCAATTGAGAATGTCACTAAACTTTCATGTCAGCTCTTCAAATAAATGTCACATTCGTATATTGAACAGGGTCTGTCAACTCCAACCCCAAATATGGAGGAGGGAGGAAGTGGGAGGGAAATTATTGGCAAACAGCTTCAACCATCATTAAAAGCTGCCCTTTTAGCTGCTTATGTGAAGTTTGCTTATATGATTATTTTGCCACATCATTGCTACTGACAGCCTCAATTGGTGTGCCCTGAGAATGCTTGGCAGGCACAAATCACAGGCCATTTGTTTGGAAATGAAGGACAGAATGTTATTCAGGGGGTGGGGGAAGAACACAATTTAACAATGTAATTATAACAGAAGTGTATCGTGTGCAAAGAAAACCATGTTCAGTTCTGTTCCTACATTGCTGTGGGGAAGGGCAGGGTGATGCATGATACTTCGTTGTACAGCAGGTATCCTTGGTTTCTTTCCTTTTTAAAGGAACTGTAAAATGAAACTGCTTCACCTCCGTCTGCCCAGTGGGGGTTAAGATTGCCCTGGTGACTTGTTTAAGCTCATTTGCATTAGCCTCCCATGTATTAAGTCAAAAACTTCATTGGCATTTTTCAAAGCATCTTGTGCTTCATTCTTCATCTTGTGTCAAATCATCTTTGAAAGCCCTGTTGCTAGGTAACTTTTACCTTTCTCTGTGCCTATCCCCAGAAAGCAATAGTACCCCCTTCATTCTTCCTAATCCTTTACTCGTGTGTGTGTGTGTGTGAGAGAGAGAGAGAGAGAGAGAGAGAGAGAGAGAGAGAGAGAGAGAGCGATTTGAGGGCTCTCTCTGTGTGTGTGTGTGTGTTGGGGGACGATTTTCACATGAATCTCTTCATGCACTGAATTTCATGTCATGAAAGGAGCTCCTCTTTCTCAAAAATGGCAGAGCTTCTATCTGATGTTGCATCTAATTGCCACAAATAATAAGATGCTCCCTAGGAATAGCAAGTTAGCTCCAAGTAACAGATAAAAAATGAGGGCATGGTGAGAAAAGGAATTTAATTCTGGCTATTTATGGGGTTGAGTATATTCTTCACACCAAAAGCATCATAAGATCTCAGTTCACTTTATTTCGAGGCTAAAGGATATACGTATGGTAAGATTGTAAAAAGGGGGGAATCCTGTTTTGTTATGGGTGGGAGGGACTGCTTCTGAAAATTGACCTTAGTAGCACCGCAATCCTATATATTATTATATATTACTCTGAAGTTCTGCTGAGTTTAATGCAGCTGATTCTTAGGAAAATCTGCATGGAGTTTCATTCTTAGACTTCAGATCTTATTTTTCTACTTGGCTCTGTCTTTTCTGGCAGGTTTGTATATACGTATATACCTGATGTATCAGTGCGCACACACAGACCCTGACAGCTTCTTATTCAACAGATCTTTCACTCAGGTTTCACCTCCTATTCAGCTGCCAGATATATAACATGCAACAATCCAAAGACTAAAGCAATAGAAGGCCAATGTGATACACAGCAAGCTGCCATATACCAAGTCAGACCATTGGTCCATCTAGCTTAGCATTGTTGACACTGAATGCCTGGAAGCAGCTCTCTAGGGCTTCAGACTGGGGTCCCTTCCTGATCTACCTGGAGATGTCAGAGATTGAACCTGGCGCCTTCTTCTTCGGGCAACGCTGGTGCCGTGTGTCCCTGAGCTACCACCCTTCCCCACAACAGTGCCTAGTTGTGTCACATTTAAAGGTAGGAAATTCAGGCTTACATCCATTCTTACCCACAAATTTCAGTAACAGGGCTGCCATCAGCACCTGCTACCCTTGGGCCGCTGCCAAGGCCCCACCAATGCCAAGCTTTCTCCTAGCAGCTGTGAGCTACCTACCATTTAAAATTTCCTGCAGCATCCCATCGGTCAAAGCCACCTGCTGCAGATTGAGGAATTGTCGCTGCCAGCGCTGCCTGCCACCACTGGCAAGCCCACCAGCCAGCTCTGCAGATATCACCAGGCACCAGATGGTACGTAGTCAGGGGTTGAACCCCATGGAAGCTCCCCTGTGGAACTCATTCCCTCAGGAGGCATTGATGGCCACCAACTTGGATAGCTTTAAAGGGGGATTCAACAAATTCATAGAATCATAGAGTTGGAAGAGACCACAAGGGCCATCCAGTCTAACCCCCTGCCAAGCAGGAAACACCATCAAAGCATTCTTGACATATGCCTGTCAAGCCTCTGCTTAAAGACCTCCAAAGAAGGAGACTCCACCACACTCCTTGGTAGCAAATTCCACTGCCGAACAGCTCTTACTGTCAGGAAGTTCTTCCTAATGTTTAGGTGGAATCTTCTTTCTTGTAGTTTGAATCCATTGCTCCGTGTCCGCTTCAATGGAACAGCAGAAAACAACCTTTCTCCTTCCTCTATATGACATCCTTTTATATATTTGAACATGGCTATCATATCACCCCTTAACCTTCTCTTCTGCAGACATACCCAGCTCCCTAAGCCGTTCCTCATAAGGCATCGTTTCCAGGCCTTTGACCATTTTGGTTGCCCTCTTCTGGACACGTTCCAGCTTTTCAGTATCCTTCTTGAATTGTGGTGCCCAGAACTGAACACAGTACTCCAGATAAGGTCTGACCAGAGCAGAATACAGTGGTACTATTACTTCCCTTGATCTAGATGCTATACTAGATCAATTTGTGCAGAATAAGGCTGGCAATGGCTACCAGTTATGGTGGCTATACTCTGCTTCAACATCAAAGTGTAGCTTCTGAATACCAGTTGTTGGAAACTACGGGTGGGGAGAGTGCTGTGGTGCTTGGAACCTGCTTGTGAGTTTCTTATAAGCATCTATCTGGGTGTCCACTACGATCACAGAATGTGGAACTAGATGGGCCATTGGCCTGATCCAGCAGGCTCTTCTTATGTCTTATGGTCTTAACCTGTGGCCACACTAATCCTATAGCATGAACTGTTCTGGAACATCAGTGAGATATGAATTCTAAAGTACTTTGCACTTAAAAAAACCCACAGAAATAATTCCTATGAAATTGTTTCATAGCTACTAAGACCCTCCAAGTATCCCTAATTCCCAGGGGTGTCCTTGATTTAGAGAAGCTGTCATGGTTTCTGATTTGATCCCAGAATGTCCCACTTTTCCTTAGCACGTCCCTATTTTCATTGGAGAAATGTTGGAGGGTATAGAGTTATCCAACCCCCCCGAGCCGTCTGAAGACAATCCTGTATAGGGAAGATTTTTTAAAAAAACGTTTAATCATTTATTATGTTTTTATATATGTTGGAAGCTGCCCAGAGTGGCTGGAGCAACCCAGTAAGATGTGTGGGGTATAAATTGTAAAATTATCATTATGGAATGGGACATCTCTATTTTCATCTAATAGAGACAAAAAAATGGGTGGGATGTTTTAGTTGTGCTATTTAAAATATAAATATGAGTTTTTCAAATATTTTGTTACATTTTAGTGTATTCTGGTAAAATGTATGTGTTATTTATTTGTTGTTGAAAGTAACATTGAGTAACTTTTGTAAAATAAGTGACTGATAAGTTTCAGTAATAATATTTCTAATTATTAACATTACTCCCAAGGCAAACCAAACATACAAAATGGGTAATTAGTGGAAGGGTGGAGCCAATGAGATGTCCTGCAGAGGTTGCTGGACTACGTCTCCCAACCCTGTAACATGGCCAGCTGGTGCTGATGGAAATTGAGAGTCCAACTACATTTCATACAATCATAGAGTTGGAAGAGACCACAAGGCCCATCCAGTCCAACCCCCTGCCCAGCAGGAAACACCATCACAGCATTCTTGACATATGCCTGTCAAGCCTCTGCTTAAAGACCTCCAAAGAAGGAGACTCCACCACACTCCTTGGTAGCAAATTCCACTGCCGAACAGCTCTTACTGTCAGGAAGTTCTTCCTAATGTTTAGGTGGAATCTTCTTTCTTGTAGTTTGAATCCATTCTTCCGTGTCCGCTTCTCTGGAGCAGCAGAAAACAACCTTTCTCCCTCCCTGCAGTGCATTTGGAGAGCGCTGCATCGGCTTCCCTTGGTTCAGGAAGAGAGAGAGGGTGGCAGTGCTTTGAAAGCACAGCTGTGCATTGGCCATGTTTCCTATGAATGATAAAATGGAATTCTGGAAAGCTTACCAATGTCAGGAATCTTACCGCTAATCTCCTTCACATGGTGTCAGACCAAGCAGTAAATCCTATTAGCATATATGGGATTCTCTGGATTTCCGTGTGTTTGCTTCCTCCGAGCTCCAAATCTAAAAGCGGCTTCTTGAAGAGCCTTTTCTCTGTCTTGGGCTGTCAAATCAAATTTGAGTCTTAGTACAAATTGTTAACTAAACACAGTTAGTATAATTTAATATTCTGCTGGTAGCAAGAGAGAGATAACAATACTCTCACAGTCTATGATGAATTCTATATAACATTTGAACCGAGTCATTTCAGCTCCATCCTTGCTTTTTTCCCCTTCCTTTCTCTCTTGTCCTTTAAATTGATGTAGGTGATTTTTGTGAAGAAAGAGATAAAGAATCCCAGTGATGAACAAACAAACAAAAATGTGTTGGAGATTGTGGAAACTAAGCCTTGACCTATGTTACAAAAACCTACCGCCCCAGTTGACTGCATTGAGGATAATCCAATGAAAAGATATGCTTTGCTTCCCAATCCTATCTATCTTTAGTCTGCTGTAAGTCCCAAAAGTTTTGATGGAACTTATTTCTTCAAGCTTACAGCTTTGAAACCCTCAGAGCAACAAACTGTGACCACAAGCAAAACAAACAAATACTTTACCAAGGTGTTTATTTTCCTAACAAGAGAAAGAGTATTGAATAATTCTGTCTGTGTCCCATCATGCCAGTCATCTGGAGTAAACTCTGAAATTGGGTCAGCAAAACACTTAATGTACTTGCAATGCAGATAACAAATCCTGTTTGCCTAACATCATCATACTGAAAGTTAAGCATGCCTACTCAAAAGTATGCTAGAAAGAGAGGTGAAGCCTGAAACAGCAGTTCTGGACAACATATGTGGCCCACATTCATGTCAATAACATATGCCATGGAATGTACACAGAAAATCACCAAACTGAGTATGGCAGACAATTACTGCTCACATATTGGCACTCTAGATTCTGTTTCTAGGCTCAGGTTTATCATAGGAATGGGTCATCTGTCTAACACAGAGGTGGGAAAGCTATGACCCTCTTAGATATTGTTGGATTACGGCTCCTATCACCCCTGGCAAATGGTCAGGGATGATGAGAGTTGTGGTCCAACAACATCTGGAGGGCCATAGGTTCTCCAACATAATGCTTCAGCGGAGCCACATTCCACAGAAGAAGATATAGCCTATTCCAACATCCATGGCCTTTCCTATAAAATAGGTAAGGCAATAATAAAGTACAGAGTTCTTAGAAGCACTAAGCTGCTTGTCCCAGACTACTGTCATTAACTTCAACGCTTCGAATTAATTTGACAGTTCTGGGATCCTGGCCATTTCAGCTGACTTAGAAGATGCCACTAGCACACATTTAGGGGAAACTTTTCGTCTCTCTTCCTCCACTTTCCATATTGCTTTCAACATTTTACAAATGCTCACAAAATAAACCACAGAATCACTTCTCTTCTCCCCCCCCCAATCTTACCCACCCTAATCCACAATTTCCCTAAGGACTAATGAGGAACCAAGAGTAGGGAATGTGAAAGGAGAAAAAGAATAAAAGAAGGGCAAGTCAGAAGGAAGTGAAAGAAGGGAAGGGAAAGAAGGTGGGAGAGAATATGAAACAAATGGAGAAAAGTATGAGGTTAGGACAGCCTTCCCAAAGCTGGTGGCCTCCAGTTGTTTTGGAGGTTAACTCTCATCATCCCTGACCATTGGCCATGCTAGCTAGTGGTGTTTGGAGCTGAAGTCCAATCACATCTGAAATACACCAGGTTGGGGAAGGTTAGCTTAACCCAAGAACTGGTGGAAGTACATGAGTTTCAGTACATAATCAAATGGACAAATATCTGCCCAATAAAAATGTGTTTTCCAGGAGTCTTTCTCCTATTTCATGACTACAATCCAAAGCATACTTACATAAGAGAAAGTTCACTGAAATCAGTGGGACTTGGTTCTAAGTTGAGTTGTATAGCATTGACTGCAACTAGGGGTGGAGGAAAGATTCCATTCAATTCAGACTTTCTGAAACAATATGACAACTAAACACAGCCCCCCCCTCCCATGAAATTTGCACGTATCTGAATTTTGCAACGCAGTTCTCTAGCTGTTGTTCATGGAGATGTCTTTATTAGGGGAAATAACATACCAAAATGCATTGTATAAAAAGGAGAAATGGTGAATTTTCATGAGGGTTTTTAAAAAGAAAGAAATCACAAATTGCTGAAGAAATGTGAACTGAATTTCAGGATGGAAAAGTGAGACACGGAGAAAACTGAAAATTGCATGTTCTAACTAACTTTCTCTAGTAGAATGAACTCCAGTATACCCATTGCTCAATAGCAGGAGAGTAAGTAGACTGCCAGAGTTTAGTGTCATTTTTCCCCATTGAAGAGTTTTGTTGAACAGGGATAGGAATCTGTGACTCACCAGATGTTTCTTTTCTCCAACTCCCTTCATCCCTAGCTTGCTTAGCCAATGGCTAAGGATAATGGGAACTGTAGTCCAACAGCAAGTAGAGGGCCAAAGATTTCCTCCCCATGCCATAAATAACTCTCAGCAGCCTTGTAGTTCTATGGGAGAAGTCATAACTGTTCAAGTAATAATAAGAATTTATTACTTGTACTGCACTCATCTGACTGGGTTGCTCCAGCTACACTGGGCAGCTTCCAACAGAATATAAAGAACAATGGTACATCAGGTATTCAAAGATTCCTGATGGCCTTCAGATGTTTAAGGAAGGTTGCATAATTGTTTGACATCTGATGGAGGGGCATTCCACAGGGCAGGTACAGCTACCTAGAAGACCTTCTGCCTGGTTTCCTGTTTCCTGTATGTGGTAAGGTAATCTTCAAGGAAACGATGTATTACCAAGTATTTTCAGAATGACCCTCCAATATAAATAAATAGCCAAGGTTCTCTATCACATTATTTACTGTTTCTACAGTTCGGCAGTTTCATGCAAATATTAAGAATCCCAATGAGCATTAAATGAGGGACACATGGAACTTCACCAATAATTCCACCTTAAATGTAAATGTATCCATTATTAAATGGTGGCTTGCATAGTTCCTGGAAGTATTCACAACTGAATTTCTAAGCTCTCTCAATTTGTATGCTCTGCTACATTTTGCACTCTTCTTCCTGTCACTTGCAATGCTCGTAAGGCATCTTATAATTCAATAATTTTTGCTTCCATGCCACATGAAATTATTGCTGAAGAGAGCCTAAACAGTGCGGTGGATGAAAACAGCTGAACAATAATTTATTAATAATGCGGGAAATATTTGTGATGGCAGAGTTCGCTTCGAGATGCTTTTTGCTTTCCATCACAGCTCAATGAAACAGATTAGTCTCAATATGTTTGTTGGTATTTAATAAAACATAAGTTGCCTGAGTATGTTGGGGCCTCGCAGATCCCTGATGTAATCTCATTATGGTTATTGGAGTACACCAGGGTTGAACTTGGCCCATTAATATTTATCATCTATGGCTACAATTCAAGCACATCAGAGATTCAGGAACTCTGTTCGAATTTGAATGGAAACATTTTATAGGAGGCTTTTCCGCAGCTCAACTGAAATGAAAACAATAATTCATTTGTCTTCAGTAATGAAGTTTATTTATTGCCTTTTAATTTCAAGCATGCAATGCACTGCACCATGTAATGTTTATACCAGTGTTACTCAATTAAATTCAGAGGTGGTCTAGTATATCTGTCGAAAGATTTAGGGATGAGCGTATCAGACAATTTCTGGTGGATTTCGCTTTTGGGTGTGTGTTTTACCCATAAGTCTGTGCTGTCCTATTTCCATATTAATCAACATTTCTAAATAACAATTTTAAAAACAGCACAAAAATTAACATTGCAGTGTGTGTATGTGTGTTTCCGCAAAATAAACATTTCTTAACTTACCCTGAGAGAGAAATTGAGCTGAGAACTTGGTTGGAACATTTATGAAACATTAAAGATGAGGTTAAGAGTGTCTGACTAGGGTATTTCTCTGCCCAACCTGCCTCACAAGGTTGTTGTGAGGATAAAATTGAGAAGGGGAGAGCCATGAACTCCATTGAGAAAAGGTGGGAAAGATTAATATATCTATTAATAAACCAATACAATGAGGAAATCATGAACAAATATAAATACTCATTTTTAATCTATGTATCCTTCCTGCTATGTTTTTGGCTCATTGTGTTGATGTTATTTATTTATGTTACCTGTACAAGAATATATATATACTGTATATATAAAAATATCAGATAAACAAATAATTGATTTCAGATCCATAGATTAGGCTGGGAGGTACAGATCAGGACAGCTCATAGTCTCATTCAGAAACATCAAATCCCACAAGTATGCTTTGGAAGAATGGGTGTGTTATTCCGAGTGGCTGACGGCACCCCAAGCCTGACTGCTATGTCTGGTCCCATGAATGAGCACCTTACATGGGAAACATTTCCATTATTAGCATGGAAATTTGGGGCTACAACACAATAAAACATGAATGAAATGTCAGCATCTTTAAACATCCATGCATATTCCATCTAAGAATTATGGCTGGGCCCCAGTTGAGAGCGCATGAGCATTTAAAGATATGTATACATGGACATGGACGCGGGTGGCGCTGTGGGTTAAACCACAGAGCCTAGGGCTTGCCGATCAGAAGGTCGGCGGTTCGAATCCCCGTGACGGGGTGAGCTCCTGTTGTTCGGTCCCAGCTCCTGCCAACCTAGCAGTTCGAAAGCACGTCAACGTGCAAGTAGATAAATAGGTACCGCTACAGCAGGAAGGTAAACAGCGTTTCCGTGCGCTGCTCTAGTTTGCCAGAAGAGGCTTTGTCATACTGGCCACATGACCTGGATGCTGTACGCCGGCTCCCTCGGCCAATAACGCAAGATGAGTGCCGCAATCCCAGAGTCGGTCACGACTGGACCTAATGGTCAGGGGTCCCTTTATACATAGACACAGTCTGCATTTTATTATTTCCTTTATTTATATTTGATTGTTTAGCTGGAAAGTCTCTCAGAGAGGCTTATGAAATCAGTATTAAGACCAGTCCCTACCCTCAGGCTCCCATTCTGAAACAACATGGAACACATGAGGTAAGATGGAAAAGGGCGGAGCAGGCAAAAGCAAACTCAAGCACACATTATTCAAGTTACAGTTCTTATAATGCAGTTATAGACATTATGCCTTGAGAAAGTACTCTCATTGCATGAAAGCACTCTTCCTTCCCAGATCAGATCCAGTAGTAGAACAGGGGGGCCATGTCCAGGCCAGAAAGAGATGGCATCTCCTGCCACACAGTTCTTTTCTCAGGCGACTTGATGGCAATTAAGTTCCTCACAGTACAAGGCATGATGACGTCGCTCTTCTTCCTCACTGATGTCAGTGGTGGCTCTGGCTGTCCTGCCCTAGATTAGAGAGGAGAACCTCTCCAGAAGCAATCTTCCCTCCCAGATCAGATCCAGGAGCAGAGCAGGTGACCATGTCTGGGAGAACAATGCAGCTCCTGCCACACAGTTCTCCCTCAGGCTGCTGACTTGATCGCAGCATGCTCTTGTGCATTCGCTGTGGGAGCTGCCAGTGTGACGCTGGTGCGCATGTGGCAAATGCGCTTGCCACACAAAGTGTGGAGCTGCTCTGAATTGAACTGAGAATGGTTTCTGACAGCACAAATTAAAACATATGCAGGGAAGCCGCCAGGAGAGGACCTCGGAAGAGAGGCAATCTGAAAATTCTCCAGTGAACATTTTCAGTGTGAAATTGATGGGGACGGGGCTGAGCCAAAATAGCCCCTTCCATTTTGGCACTCTATTCACGAGTGTTGGAACGGGTGTGAAATTCTAGCAAGTGTGTGTGTGTGTGTGTGTGTGTGTGTGTGTGTGTGTGTGTAGATGAAATGGGGGTTTACTGGTGGTGGTGGAGGCAGGGAATGCTCTTCCTGTGTCTTTGGGCCAGCAACTTCCCCCTTAGAAGTAACCTAGAAATGGCCTTGGTTGATGATGCTATGGGCTCCTCTGGGGTGGATGGGGGCTGCTTAGCTCCCTCCTCCCTTGTTAATAGCAGCAGAAGCTGCCAGTGTTTTCCCCTCTACCACATCTTCTCCAAGGCCACCTTCAGAATTTAGGAAGGCTGTTCTAACCCAACCTTTGCTGATGGCCTTCACCGGACATATCCTCTGACAGTACCATGCCTTGTGGCAATGAGAAGTTCCCCTAAGCATGTAGGTGTGCACTTTTTATGAGTAGCCATGTCCATGTGGAGGTGTGTAAAAACATTAACAACCACCAATTCTTTAAATTACCGTTTAATTTTTTTTTAAAAAAAAACACCACCAAACACAAAGGGCTAAAAACAGGACATAAAGCGGCACGTACCAAAATACATGTGTTGAAGTCTTCTGTGTGACTGGCAAAGGATTCCCTTTTAGATGGAGGAGTGCTAAGTGCACACATTGTCATATGTGTAAGGTCTCTGCTCACATCACAGAACATGAGGGAACTTATTATTATTGTTGCGTTTATAACCCACCATTTCCTCCAAAAATTTCGAGGTAGCAGGTATCATAGTTGCCAAGTCTCCCGTATTCCCCGGGAAACCCCCATTTTTCTAGCCATTTCCCGCTGGCAGCCCGGATTTTTTTAAAACCCCGTAAATCCCCCTGATTCTTACCGGACTGGGGAGGCTCCTTCTGCACATGTCTGGAGTCTCTGGACATGCACAGAAGCGATTTCTGGTGCTGCTGCCATTTTGGAAATGGGCAGAGCATTTCCAGTTCCAAAATGGCCGCAGCACGACTTCCGTCACTGCAGCCATTTTGGAAATGGGCAGAGCATGCGTAGAAGCAACTTCCAGTGCTGCTCTGCCCAGTTCCAAAATGGCCGCAGCGTGACTTCTGGTGTCGATCCCGGATTTTTCAATCTGGGAATTGGCACCTATGGCAGGTATGGTTTCCCTCCTCCTCATTTAATCCCCACAACAGCCCTGTGAAGTACATTAGGCTGAGAGGCAGTGACTGGCCCACAGTCCCCCACTGAGCTTCACGGTCGAGTAGGGGTTTGAACCCTGGCCTCCCAGGTCCTAGTCCAGCACACTAACCATTACACAACATTGCATGCATTGCCAGCGTTGGCAGTGGGTTTGCTTGTTTGAACATCTTAGTGATTGGTTGAGCTAGCCAAATCGCACACTAGACTGCCTTTGCCTGGGTATCTCATGCAGTGTGTGTCACCCAGAGTGACAGCCCATGCAGGGGCCTTGTAGCAAAGCCTCAATTTACTTAGAAATCAGCTATGCTTGCTCAGCTCGAAGCATTTCTTCCGGGATTAGGCTTAAGCCCAGATGAAAACCAAGCAAGAAGAGTGGTGTTTTTGTTTTGTTTTTCAAAGCGTCTTGGCTCTGAGGTCCTAGCAGAAAGCTGGGTAGATGTATGTAACCATTTTTAGATGCAAGGAGGCCGGCACATTCTCTCCCTGACTTTACAGATCAAACTTTTTTTTTAAAACTTGGCAAGGTTTGTTTGACTGGCTACGTTGGTCCTTTTAATGCTGTAAATTAGTTTAGCCTGGAACTGGATCCACCCTATTCCTTGCAGTCACCCACTTCTAAAGTGTTAATCCACAAATTTAATAACGCATGGTGTTATGTACTGAGCTAAATCCTAGAACAATAGGATTCAGAATCAGCGGGAGCTACCCAATCCAACTCCAGGTGGAAGTGAATCCGCAACCTGATTGGCCTGCTGGAGCAGCCAATCAGGCGGCTGGCAGAAGTGAATCTGCTACCTGATTGGCCTGTAGGAGCAGCCAATCAGGCTGCAGGCAGAAGTCAATCCACAATATAATTGGCCCACAGGTGTAGCCCTGAAGTAGCCAATCACGCAAGGCCCATTGTGTAAATAATGTATATAAGCAGATGGTTTTGGGAAAAGAGCGATTCGTCTTCTCTTCTTCTCCTTGATGAATATGAGCTGAATAAAGAGCATGAAATTCACTCTCGACTCCGAGTATATTTCACTGGCGACGAAGGTGGGATCCTGCTGAGCTGACCGCCACCACGCACTGCACCGCAGCACCGCCACCTGCTGCACCGCTGCATCGCACCGTGCATCCAGGTTTCAGCTCCAGGACCCAAGGAACCCAGAATGGCAACCGACAGCAGCTTCTTGCCATTCAAACCAGCATCAGGAGACTGGGAAGGGTACGCCGCCCGTTTCAACTTCCTCCTGCAAGCGAAAGAAGTCACCAACGATGCCATGAAGAGGGCGACATTCTTCAGCGTCTGTGGAGAGGAGACGTTTGAAATCGCCCGGGCTCTCCTTGCACCTAGAGATGTCGCTACCGTCTCTTACAAAACAATAATGGAACGGCTGAAGGAGCACTTTTCACCACAGCCCTCGGTGGTAGCTTGCCGAAATGCCTTCTACGCAAAGCGGCAAGCCCCGGGGGAAACCATAACTGGGTTTGTGACCTCCCTCCGCCAAGCCGCCCGGTTATGCAACTTCTCGCCCCTACGTTAGCTTACTGGGACTGGCATGGTTTGGACCTCTGGGGCTAGCTGTTACCGGGGTGAACCGCACTAGCTTACAAGTGGACGTGGACGCCATATGCAAAGAGTTTCCAGGGGTTTTCGATGGGGCATTGGGACGATATACAGGACCCCCCATTGCCCTACAGCTAGACCCCGCTGTACGACCCATCAGGCACAAGGCCCGCCGGGTCCCGTTCGCCCTGAAACCCCGCATAGACGAGGAATTGGACCGGCTCGTGGAGCAAGGAGTGCTGGAGCCGGTGCCCAACGCCCCCTGGGAAACTCCAATTGTCACACCCGTCAAGCCTAACGGTTCGGTCCGCATCTGTGCAGACTACAAATGCACCATAAACAAGGCTCTCACGGCCCATGCATACCCAGTGCCAGTGGTCAGCCATGTCCTCGCCACCCTGGCTGGGTCAAAAATCTTTGGCAAACTGGACTTGGCCCAAGCGTATCAACAGTTGCCTGTGGACGAAGCCACAGCAGAGGCTCAGACGATTGTGACGCACAGAGGGGCATTCAGAGTAAAGCGGCTGCAATTTGGCGTTAGCGTGGCACCAGGCATATTCCAGAATCTAATGGACTCTCTCCTTAAAGGGATTCCTGGCGTCACCCCCTTCTTCGATGATGTACTGATCGCCGGGCCCACACCAGAGGAATTTGAGGACCGCCTCCGCTCCGTCCTGCACCGTTTCCAGACGGCGGGCCTCAAGGTGAAGCGGGAAAAGTGTTTACTGGGAGTGCCGCAGGTGGACTTTCTGGGATTTAAGGTGGACGCAGAAGGGGTCCATCCAACCGGTGACAAGGTACGGGCCATTTGTGAGGCCCCAGCGCCCAAGAGCAAGCCCGAACTTCAGTCATTCTTGGGACTATTGAACTTTTACCATGCCTTCCTTCCCCATAAGGCAGCGGTAGCGGAGCCCCTACACAGACTCCTAGATAAAAGGGCCCCTTGGGTGTGGGGCCAGCGACAAAGGGCCGCATTCCAGGCAGTCAAGGACTTGCTCGTCTCAAACTCGGTCTTGGCACACTTCGACGAGAGGCTGCCAGTGGTGCTGGCATGCGACGCCTCTCCCTATGGCATCGGCGCTGTCCTGGGACACCAACTCCCGGATGGAAGAGAGGTGCCGGTGGCATACTTCTCCCAGACGCTTGCTGCAGCCGAACGAAACTACTCACAGATTGACAAGGAGGGTCTGGCAATCGTGAAGGGCGTAAAAAAATTCCATGATTTCTTGTACGGGCGGCCCTTTACCATAGTGACTGACCACAAGCCGTTGCTTGGCCTGTTTGCCCCCGAGAAGCAGACCCCCCAAGTGTTGTCTCCACGTGTCCTCAGGTGGTCAATTTTCCTTGCCGGCTACCAGTATGCACTAATCCACCGCCCTGGGAAGGCGATGGGCCACGCAGACGCACTCAGCAGGCTACCACTACCAGAAACAGGCCCCGACCCAGCGCCTGCGCAAGAGGTTATGACCCTGGAGCTGCTTCCCGACCGACCCATTCAGGCACAAGAAGTTGCACACCATTCCACAAAAGATAGGGTCATCTCCCGGGTCCTGGACTGGGTGTGGCGAGGATGGCCCAGCAGCAGCCCCGGGCCAGAATTCGCTGGCTACACAAACCGCAAACATGAACTGTCGGCCCACAAGGGGTGCCTGTTATGGGGAAGCAGGGTTGTTGTTCCCCAGCCCCTCCGCAAAAGGGTCCTCACAGCCCTACACGAGACACACCCAGGGGTAGTGAGGATGAAGGCCCTTGCCAGGAGTTATGTGTGGTGGCCGGGGATTGACAGAGAGATAGAGGCCTGGGTCCAACACTGCCAGACCTGCCAAGAATCCCGCCCGGATCCCCCAAGGGCCCCAGTCCAGCCCTGGGAGTCCGCCCGACATCCATGGTCACGCTTGCACGTGGACTTCGCTGGCCCCTTCCAGGGAAAAACATTCTTCATAGTGGTGGATTCCTACACCAAATGGCTGGAGGTCGCACTGGTACCGTCCACTTCTACGGCGGCAGCCATCCGGGTACTACGTAAGCTGTTTGCAACCCACGGGCTCCCTGACACCCTCGTCTCGGACAATGGAACCGCATTCACGTCAGAGGAGTTCCAGACCTTCACAGCGCAGAACGCCATCCGCCACATCCGCTCAGCACCATTCCACCCTGCCACCAATGGCCAAGCGGAGCGCATGGTGCGGACCACCAAGGACAGCCTCCGCCGCATAACACAAGGGGACTGGGAATACCGCCTTGCCGCATTTCTTCTAGCACAGCACAGCACCCCAAGCACAACGACGGGCCGGAGCCCAGCTGAACTACTCATGGGCCGGCGCCTTGCAACTAGACTGGACCGACTTCACCCCGACAGAGCTCAGGATGAGGTAGTGGTGGGGAAAGGCAGGAACCCCCGGACATTTGTGGCCCAGGACCCAGTGTATGCAAAGAATTTTGGGGCAGGCCCAGCATGGGTACCCGCCACAGTCACCAAGGTGACCGGTCCCGTGTCGTACGAGGTACTAACGGAAGGGGGGCAATGTTGGCGCCGCCACTGCGACCAGCTACGGCGACGATTCCCAGGAGGAACCCGGGAGGAGAGCGGGACAGAGGGGTCCCAAGGGGACAGCAGGGCAGTGAGGCCTGTAGAGCGAGAGGGGTGGGCAGGGGAAGCAGAAGCAGTAGGCACAGAGGGGCGCCCCGAGGCTGGAAGGACACCGGAACCAGAGTCACAACCTAGTGGTTCAGTGGCGCCAGACCAGACAGCCCCGGCACAGCCAGCAGCCTCGGAACACGAGCCAGAACCAGAACCCCTGACCAAGGAACACCCCAGGCCACAACGCACACGGAGGCGGCCAGCAGACCTTGGGGACTACGAATGCAACTTCCCGGGCAGGACTGGAACTTAGAGGGGAGGGGTGTTATGTACTGAGCTGAATCCTAGAACAATAGGATTCAGAATCAGCGGGAGCTACCCAATCCAACTCCAGGTGGAAGTGAATCCGCAACCTGATTGGCCTGCTGGAGCAGCCAATCAGGCGGCTGGCAGAAGTGAATCTGCTACCTGATTGGCCTGTAGGAGCAGCCAATCAGGCTGCAGGCAGAAGTCAATCCACAATATAATTGGCCCACAGGTGTAGCCCTGAAGTAGCCAATCACGCAAGGCCCATTGTGTAAATAATGTATATAAGCAGATGGTTTTGGGAAAAGAGCGATTCGTCTTCTCTTCTTCTCCTTGATGAATATGAGCTGAATAAAGAGCATGAAATTCACTCTCGACTCCGAGTATATTTCACATGTGTTCTGTAAAATGAAGTGGAATTAATATTAAATGCTTATTCCTGGAAAATATGTTTGCTCATTAAATCTGACAGTCATTCCTTATGTAGTAAATGCTGCCAGTGCCAAGAACACTTTGGCAGGGCTCACCACCTACTGTTCCATTATTCTAATTGCCTTTAACCTATAATCAATATTTACGGCCTTCCCCACGACTTAGATGCGTAGCTAAGCAGTATGAAAAGGGCCTTATTGCGTTGTGCCTCGGCTCCCGCTTCAAGACGTGCAAGATCCAGCGAAACGCATCTCACAGTCACTTTTATCAAATCTATACCAGCATTTGGAGTACCTCCACCCAAATATCTGTGATTCGCTACAGCAAGATTTTGCAAGGGACTAAATGGGCAGCATTACCTCTTAAATCTGCAATGAAATACTGTTAAGCAGAAGCAGCTAGCTGGGTGGGGCAGAGCCACTAGCTTCTTGGCAGGTGAGTCACCGCTGCTTGCTGGAAGGGGAAAGAGTCAGGCAGTAGAGAGACTGGCACAGTGCAAACAGAGCAGCAGGAGTTCCATACTGGATCCGCTGTTGGATCTGCACTGTGCTGGCCTCCCCACCAATTCCCTCCCCCACCCACACACCTGGTAGGCAGCAGTGACCCACCTCCTGGGAAGCTAGCATAGCATTTTATACTAGTTGGAGTTTCCAGAAATTGCTTTCCATGGTAGCTCCACGTGGAGCATATTACAGTAGTCCAGTCTGGAAGTCACTGGACCAGACGTGAGGTAGACACATAGTTACTATGGCAGGCAATGGTATTAGCAACTATGGGTTACATAGATGGTCTCTATAGCCTCCTTCCCTGCTTGTGTGCCATAGGCAGCTGTAGAAGGTCTGCAACCTTGGAGTTATTTGAGGTTGGGAGGGGAAGATGAGCCTTATCAATGTCCATGCCTTTCCTCAAAACCAGGTGCTGACTAAAATCCAACCATGACGCAGGGTGTTTCCGATGCAAAGCTACTGCCTTCCTACTAATTCTCTTACTGTCTAGAAGATACACTCCAGAACCCTGTTGCACGGCCAGCTGGCAAAAATATATTTTTACATGGGATCCACAAGTCTC
Organism: Zootoca vivipara; assembly: GCF_965207765.1. NCBI lineage: Eukaryota > Metazoa > Chordata > Lepidosauria > Squamata > Lacertidae > Zootoca > Zootoca vivipara. The sequence goes on from NC_142591.1 coordinate 61,764,112, forward strand.
TAGAGAATTCCACGTCCATCTTCAAACCATACCTGCATTATTTATCTGGTTCAATAATGAATGTTTATTAATAATGCAGCACAACGAATCATTAGTCCTTCATATTTTAAAAATAATTCTTTTATCTTTTGTATAATAATAATAATAATAATAATAATAATAATAATAATAATAATAATAATTTGTGAGCCACCAATGAATAACTTTCTCGTTTATTTCGGCTGGAGTTGTATGGGAACCCAGTGGTGAATGACAGCTCAGTCAGCCAGTAAAATTCGCTCGTCGTTGTCATGATAATATGATAATGTGGCTGTTATGGTGGAAGGTGCTTCTTGCTCCCTCCTCATCCTCTTCCTGACTCCTCTCTTCTCCCACCTCCTATAGGACTGAAGGCCTGGCCAGGCTGAAGCAGCGGCAGGGAGTGAGTGCTCAGTGCAACATCGATGCCGCTTTCGAGAGCCTGGTGCCCACAGAGTCCTCAATAAGTGACTGGATGACTGCTGGGGCCAGCCTTATTCCATAATGGCACCTTGCTCCATCCACCTCCAGTGTAAGTACAGGTCAGTCTGCCACCTCTTTTATTGGTATAACATTACATTGTAGACCGGTGCCTGATTTATACACAAGCTAAGTAAGTTACAGTTTAAAGCCTCTGGTGTGAAGGGCCTCTGAACAGTCTCTAAAACATGTTCTGATTTGGCATACCTCACAAGCGTCCTGGAAAAACCAGGGCATCCCACTTTTTATCCCAATAGAATGGTGGCCGTTTAAGTTGCTGTGATCCAGCACGATTTCACGGTGCGATTTCCTCGCGCAGCACTCTAAGAAATGTGGTTTGGGGTACTGTGCCGGGGGGTGGCGGGGAACTGAGGCACAAAATCACGCGAGGTCATGGCAACAAAAATAGCTGCCACACTCTCATGATAAAAAACAGGAAAGTGGAGTCCAGGAAGATGGCGTCCTGGATTTTGGCTTCAAAATGTTGGCGAGTATGATATGGCAAAAATAATCTTAATAGCTACACTATTGTTTATCATATTGTGCTTATAAATCTGTGAAGAAATAACTATAATTGATATCAAAATTTCCTTGGGCCAGGTGTACATAAGGTGTCAGGCAGCAATAGTGGGAAGTGATGTTTGGTGTTTACACATTTTGAGGCCTCATAAACTTGATGTAGCTTAATGCCTCTGCATGTAATCCAGCCCTGATGATAATGGAGGTGAGAATCCCTATACAAGTGGAGAACATAAGTAGAGCCCTGCAGGATCAGGCCAAAGGCCGCTCACCTAGGCAGGCATCCTGTTCTCACAGTGACCAAACAGACACCAAATGAAAGCCAAGAAGCAGGACCTGAGTACTTCCCATGCTTGTGATTCCCAGCTCCTGGCATTTGGAAGCATACTGCTTCTGACGCTAGAGGAAAAACCTAGCCATCTTTGACAAAGTGCTAAATGCCTGCTCTTCCCTTTCCACATCCTCAAATTCTGCTCAGTTTTCACCTTGGGCTGCCAGAGTCCCATCAGTGTAAGGGTTAAAGCAGTACTGGGCTCCCACCTGCACCAGTAGCATCACAATGCCAGCATAATCATGAATAGGGTTGTTTGATAAATTGCTCTCTCTAAGATTTTTCAGAAGTTGGCACACCTGAATATACTTCATAAAATGTGCCAAGAATGGTCTGAGGATGCACGATGATATTCCGATGAGAATGCTAAACATGTCTCAGCATAATCAGGAATCAGAGTGCCTGTCAGGCCCACGTAAATGGCTTTGAACATCTCCAATTCAGAGAGAAGTTTAAGTGTGAATGCATACTTCCGCGATTATATTTTTATCAGATACAGTACTATTTTATTATTTCACATTCTAATTACATGCAAAAAATGAATGAAGTCATTTACACATACTTTACTAATATATCACTATTAGACTAATATGAATATATGATGATTTTCCTTGTCTTCTGCTAGCAGGGATCACAGCTTGCGCGTGCGCACACACACACTGCAAATAACTTGTGGATTTCACTCTGAGTAGACCTATTGACTGACTCCAGCTGCAGAAGCTGAGGCTGCTGAAGAGGCCAAAGACCGTCTTGGCTATGAGTCCTGGAACACCTGCTCACTGCCTTGCAGGCCTTTTCCCACCTGACCTGAGGCTCCAGAACTGATTCTTAAACTGGGGTATTGTTGGGGGGGAGGGGTTGTTGCTATTATTGATATCAGTTTTTTGTATCTTTATTTTTATATCTTATTCCCATTTATGCGTAAATCATTCCATTTGGTTGTGTACTTTTTGATGTGTTTTTAATGGTTTATGACTGCTTTTGATGTATTTGTAATTGTGCCATTTTTCTTCATGTTACACGCTGCCTTGAGCATGGTTTTAACTATGGAAAGGCAATGTACAAGTAAAATGATGGAGTGGTGTATAATGAAATTAATTGACCTAATTTAGGCACGTTCATTACTTTCAGTCAGTCTACTCTAGGTAAAACCTAGTTGAATATCACCTAAACTATTGCAAAATATGCAAAATATAAATCCTGTAAAGATAAAATGTAGATTATTGCCTTCCCCCTGCTGACACAAGCTTGCCATACTGTATTGCAGGCTGATACTGAAGCTCCCTAAATTTAGAGGGTTACTTGCTAAGCAATGTAGGGGTTCCATTTATCCCAGGAATGGGAAACCTGTGGCCCTCCAGATGTTGTTGGACTCCAGTTACTATCAGCCCCAGCCAGCATGCTCAATGACCAGAAATGATAGGAAGCTGCCTTACACTGAATCAGAACGCTGGGTTCACCTAGGACCTGGGAGACCAGAGTTCAAATCCCTATACGGCCATGAAGCTCACTGGGTGACGTCGAGCTAGTCACTGCCTCTCAGCCTAACCTCTCAGCCAGCCTCACAGGGTTGTTGTGAGGATTAAATGAGATTGGGGGGAGAAGTACATCATCTTGAGCTACTTGGGGGGAAAGGAGGTATATACACATGCTAAAATAGCTCAGTATTGCTGTCTTGGGTTTCAGGCAAGAATCCTTTTCAGCCCTGCCTGCAGATACCAGGGATTAAATTCGGGACTTTTTGCATGCAAAGCAGCTGTTCTGGCACTAAGCTACTAAAAAAAAAAAGTAGTATAAACACTGACAACTGGGAAACACTGGCCTGCGAGTGCTCCAATTGGAGAACAGCCTTTACCAAAGGTGTCATGGGCTTTGAAGATGCTCGAGCTCAGGACGAAAGGGAGAAACGTGCTAAGACGAAGGCATGCTTGGCAAACCTTCACCATGATCAAGTCCTGCCCGGAAACTTATGTCATCATCATCATCATCATCATCATCATTTTATTTGTATGCCACCTTGAGCATTGTTTTAACTGTGGAAAGGCGGCATACAAATAAAATGATGATATGAAAAAATCATTTTTCATTTTTGTACCACCTTACAATATGAAAAAACTAACATAGTTACAAACATAGCAAAGTAGCCATAACAATGAATAAAACACATCAAAAACTACATAACCAAAACAGAACAATTTCACATAAAAATAAAGATACGAAAAATTAATATCAACAACAGCAGCGAAAACTCCCAATGAAACTTCCTCCCAAATATCCCAGTCTTTGCTGAGCAGCAGCAGTCCTCCAGAAGCCTTTCAGGACCCGCCCTAGGCCAGGTGGAAAGAGGCAGAGCAGCACCATCAGGTTCTCAGCAGGGCAGTCTTCGCTGGGCAGCAGCAGCAGCAGCAGCAGTAGTCCTTAATAGCCTGTCAGGCCCCCACCTAGGCCTTCCACCCACTGTGGAACAAGCTGTCAAGTTTTCCCTTTTCTCGTGAGGAAGCCTATTCAGCATAATGGAATTTCCCTTTTTTTAAAAAAAGGGAGAACTTGACAGCTGTGCTGTGGAAGGACATGTGGATCCAGAATTGGCCTCCACAGTCACAGACTCACTGTTAAAACTGTGATTATGGAAGACAATCTTACTTGGCTACAAGTGATAGAAGGAGGAGGAGGAGGAGGAGGAGAGCTGTTGAGATTTGTAGCCCCAACAAGATTGGGCAGGCACCAGGTTAGCCAACCTAGAAGGACTTGGAAGCCCTGTTACACAGTACAGTGGTACCTCAGTTTACAAACACAATTGGTTCCGGAAGTCTGTATTTAACCTGAAGCGTACTTAAGCTGAAGTGAACTTTCCCATTGAAAGTAATGGAAAGTGGATTAATCCGTTCCAGATGATCCGTGGAGTACTTAAACTGAAAATACTCAAACTGAGGCATACTTAAACTGAGGTATGACTGTAATTCTCTCGCTTGTGCTCCATAGTGAGTGTGCTTCTTCTTTTTCTATCCCTCTGTCTCTTTGTCTCTTTCTGCTTCCCACAGTGAAGGGACTTTGAAGAGGCTGGCTGTTCTTGGCTTTCTGTTTCTGCTGCTGTAACTATAATTATAAAGAGGATTCAGGATTGTCAAGTTAGCACCTTTCGTATTAACTTTAGAAATAGCTAATTCAAGAAACAAGGGGGTGGGGGGAAGTTATCAATTAAAATAAATGACAGTATTCTACTGCTGGCTCTGCAAAGCCGATCATCATGGATGAATGATGGCTTTTTTGCGCAAGTCCTAAGTAATTCTAGCAAACTACTTAGGAAATAGAATTTTGCTTTATTTTAAAACTATCGGCCAAGACGCACAGCAGCCAGATTACAAATGAATCATCCTCATTATGTCTCTCTTAAAGCTTGTGGAAGTAAAATAATAATTTTTGATCCCTATGAAACATGTCTACAGTTGCTGACAAGGCACATGATGTTTATTCAAAGTGTGCCTTAAAACAGATTTTTTAAAAAGAAAGAAAAGGAATAATTTGTATTATATGTATAAGATGACCCAGCAGCAATTATTTCTACTATCCTAAACAAGATAGAAAGCATTTATTTCAAAGTGAGCAACATAGCATGCAATTCCTCATTCTGATCTACCCATTACAGGTCACCCAACTAATACTTGTGGAGGAGGATCCTTGACCATGATTATTTCTGAAATGGCCTCTTTCAGCAACAGGACAACTGTGTAACAGGGGACTCTGATAATATACTGGCTCTTTAGTGTGTATGAATGAATGATAAAGAGATGAAAGAGTAGGGAGCATAAGAAGATAAAAAGAGGCTGCTGGATCAGGCCAATGGCCCATCTAGTCTAACAACTGTGGTCAGGGCTGGCTCTAAGGCAAGGCTGGGTGGCGCAATGCGCCAGGGCGCTATGGCGCCAGGGGGGGCGCCGCGCAGCTGTGTCCGCAGCAGCCGCGCTGCACCTGCCAGACAGCCGCACCAAAAAACAGGGCGGGGGGTGCCGGAGGGATCTTTGCACCACGGCGCCAGGGCGCCAGATACACTTAAGATGGCCCTGACTGTGGTTTCCAGCAGCTAGTATTCAGAAGCATTGTTGTTGTTTAGTCGTTTAGTCGTGTCCGACTCTTCGTGACCCCATGGACCATAGCACGCCAGGCACTCCTGTCTTCCACTGCCTCCCGCAGTTTGGTCAAACTCATGTTGGTAGCTTCGAGAATACTGTCCAACCATCTTGTCCTCTGACGTCCCCTTCTCCTAGTGCCCTCAATCTTTCCCAACATCAGGGTCTTTTCCAAGGATTCTTCTCTTCTCATGAGGTGGCCAAAGTATTGGAGCCTCAGCTTCACGATCTGTCCTTCCAGGGAGCACTCAGGGCTGATTTCCTTAAGAATGGATAGGTTTGATCTTCTTGCAGTCCATGGGACTCTCAAGAGTCTCCTCCAGCACCATAATTCAAAAGCATCAATTCTTCGGCGATCAGCCTTCTTTATGGTCCAGCTCTCACTTCCATACATCACTACTGGAAAAACCATAGCTTTAACTATACGGACCTTTGTCGGCAAGGTGATGTCTCTGCTTTTTAAGATGCTGTCTAGGTTTGTCATTGCTTTTCTCCCAAGAAGCAGGCGTCTTTTAATTTCGTGACTGCTGTCACCATCTGCAGTGATCAAGGAGCCCAAGAAGGTAAAATCTCTCACTGCCTCCATTTCTTCCCCTTCTATTTGCCAGGAGGTGATGGGACCAGTGGCCATGATCTTGGTTTTTTTGATGTTGAGCTTCAGACCATATTTTGCGCTCTCCTCTTTTACCCTCATTAAAAGGTTCTTTAATTCCTCCTCGCTTTCTGCCATCAAGGTTGTGTCATCTGCATATCTGAGGTTGTTGATATTTCTTCCGGCAATCTTAATTCCGGCTTGGGATTCATCTAGTCCAGCCTTTCGCATGATGAATTCTGCATATAAGTTAAATAAGCAGGGAGACAATATACAACCTTGTCGTACTCCTTTCCCAATTTTGAACCACTCAGTTGTTCCATATCCAGTTCTAACTGTAGCTTCTTGTCCCACATAGAGATTTCTCAGGAGACAGATGAGGTGATCAGGCACTCCCATTTCTTTAAGAACTTGCCATAGTTTGCTGTGGTCGACACAGTCAAAGGCTTTTGCATAGTCAATGAAGCAGAAGTAGACGTTTTTCTGGAACTCTCTAGCTTTCTCCATAATCCAGCGCATGTTTGCTATTTGGTCTCTGGTTCCTCTGCCCTTTCGAAATCCAGCTTGCACTTCTGGGAGTTCTCGGTCCACATACTGCCTAAGCCTGCCTTGTAGAATTTTAAGCATAACCTTGCTAGCGTGTGAAATGAGCGCAATTGTGCGGTAGTTGGAGCATTCTTTGGCACTGCCCTTCTTTGGAATTGGGATGTAGACTGATCTTCTCCAATCCTCTGGCCATTGCTGAGTTTTCCAAACTTGCTGGCATATTGGGTGTAGCACCTTAACAGCATCATCTTTTAAAATTTTAAATAGTTCAGCTGGAATATCATCACTTCCACTGGCCTTGTTATTAGCAATGCTTTCTAAGGCCCATTTGACTTCACTCTCCAAGATGTCTGGCTCAAGGTCAGCAACCACACTACCTGGGGTGTACGAAACCTCCATGTCTTTCTGGTATAATTCCTCTGTGTATTCTTGCCACCTCTTCTTGATGTCTTCTGCTTCTGTTAGGTCCTTACCACTTTTGTCCTTGATTATGGTAATCTTTGTACGAAATGTTCCTTTCATATCTCCAATTTTCTTGAACAGATCTCTGGTTTTCCCCATTCTATTGTTTTCCTCTATTTTTTTGCATTGCTCATTTAAGAAGACCCTCTTGTCTCTCCTTGCTGTTTTTTGGAAATCTGCATTCAGTTTCCTGTATCTTTCCCTATCTCCCTTGCATTTTGCTTGCCTCCTCTCCTCCGCTATTTGTAAGGCCTCGTTGGACAGCCATTTTGCTTTCTTGCATTTCCTTTTCCTTGGGATGGTTTTCGTTGCTGCCTCCTGTATAATGTTACGAGCCTCCATCCATAGTTCTTCAGGCACTCTGTCCACCAAATCTAAATCCTTAAACCTGTTCCTCACTTCCACTGTGTATTCATAAGGGATTTGATTCAGATTGTATCTTACTGGCCCAGTGGTTTTTCCTACTTTCTTCAGTTTAAGCTGGAATTTTGCTATAAGAAGCTGATGATCTGAGTTACAGTCAGCTCCAGGTCTTGTTTTTGCTGATTGTATAGAGCTTCTCCATCTTTGGCTGCAGAGAATATAATCAATCTGATTTCGATGCTGCCCATTTGGTGATATCCATGTGTAGAGTCGTCTCTTGTGTTGTTGGAAGAGAGTGTTTGTGATGACCAGCTTGTTCTCTTGACAGAACTCTATTAGCCTTTGCCCTGCTTCATTTTGAACTCCAAGGCCAAACTTGCCAGTTGTTCCTTTTATCTCTTGATTCCCTACTTTAGCATTCCAATCCCCTGTAATGAGAAGAACATCCTTCTTTGGTGTCATTTCTAGAAGGTGTTGTAGGTCTTCATAGAATTGGTCAATTTCACTTTCTTCAGCTCCGGTAGTTGGTGCATAAACTTGGATTACTGTGATGTTAAAAGGTCTGCCTTGGATTCGTATCGAGATCATTCTGTCATTTTTGAGATTGCATCCCATTACAGCTTTTGCCACTCTTTTGTTGACTATGAGGGCCACTCCATTTCTACTACAGGATTCCTGCCCACAGTAGTAGATACGATAGTCACCCGAACTGAATTCGCCCATTCCCTTCCATTTTAGTTCACTGATGCCCAGGATGTCTATATTTATTCTTGTCATCTCATTTTTGACCACATCCAGCTTACCTCCACTCATGGTTCTTACATTCCAGGTTCCTATGCAATATTTTTCTTTACAGCATCGGACTTTCCTTTCGCTTCCAGGCATATCCGCAACTGAGCGTCCTTTCGGCTTTGGCCCAGCCGCTTCATCAGCTCTGAATCTACTTGTACTTGTCCTCCGCTCTTCCTCAGTAGCATGTTGGACGCCTTCCGACCTGAGGGGCTCATCTTCCAGCGTCATAACTTTTATATGCCTGTTGTCTTTGTCCATGGAGTTTTCTTGGCAGGGATACTGGAGTGGCTTGCCAGTTCCTTCTCCAGGTGGATCACGTTTAGTCAAAACTCTCCACTATGACCTGTCCATCTTGGGTGGCCCTGCATGGCATAGCTCATAGCTTCTCTGAGTTATTCAAGCCCCTTCGCCACGACAAGGCATTGATCCATGAAGGGGATTCAGAAGCATTACTGCCTCTGAACATGGAAGCAGATCATAGCCATCATGGCTAACAGCCGTTGATAGCCATTTCACATTTCCCCCAATATTAAGTTAAGTTTGCTATGTGTGTATGCATGTGTTCCTCATGAAAAATATGTTAGTGCATTTCTCGGGAAATACATTTCTTTGAATGCAATTTCCGTTGATTTGCACATGTTAGCAAGCAATTTCCCCTTATGTTATGCATGCTATTTTCACCAACAGATGCAATTAGGTGCCATTGTGCCCACTATTCCTGAGTGTAATTGAGAAACAACTGATAAGCTTCAAGGATCCCCATAGCTCATAGGAACTATGTTGGGAAACCACTCCCTTCGATAAAAGACCCATTCCATTCCAAGCTCAGCCTGGTACTCTGACCTGAATCCTGCCAGGATATTCAGATTCAGCACAAAAAATACCAGTCCCATGACACCAATGTTCTTTTAGAAACAAGTCTGTATGCATGTGCATTCCAAATTGCTTAATAGCTGCAGAAGCTTGCCCCAGTCATAGCAATAAGCAGCAAATTTAAAAAGATGGGGCAGCCAACCCCTGTGTTCCATATATAGATCAGCAGCTCCATAAGGAGTTTCCACAACAGCGTGTCCATTCATTAATGCTTAATTGCAATACAGCACCTATGCAAAAGTGGAGATGAGTGCCACACAAATTCTGACTGATGACTGCAGTTACAGGGAATATGAAGTAACACTGAGATTATAGGACCTCTTTAAGTGTCAGCAGATGTCTTTTATCAGTGTTTATCCTTTTTGATATAATTTAATGGGAGATGATATGTTAATGTGCAGCTGGAGTTAACTACCTTTCAGTCTCAACAAGCCCAAGAAGCATTTCCAGCTGACTTAGTTTCAGCCAGAGCTGTAATTACCAATCACTAGAGAATACGTCTTTTTTTTAATAAAAAAACACCCTAAACTAAACTAAACATATAAACCAAAATTCATTCAAAGTCGCTAGAGCCTGGATCCAACATTTTGAAACTTTGAAGTATGTATTCAAAGTTTGACCTGGGGATTGGGGAGTGAGATTCTATGGAAGAAGTGCAGTGTGGTAAGCCAATGCATGGCACATGCTGCTGAAAGCTCTTAAGACAGGAGCGGACAGACTTCAGACTCGCAGAACCGATTTTGCTAGCTACTAGAACCCTGAGGTCCATCAGCCAGAGCCCCATGCATCCACTTAGAATTAAAGAACTCTGAGCCCAGGAATTTCTTTTGAGTACCCAAGCCCACATTCCCAGCATGTTTGCACTTCTGTCTCAGTGACATCTTCGCTGGCTCGGTTGTGTCCACTGAATGGATGATGGCATGATCCCCAAGGACGTGCTCATTGGCCCACTGGCAGACCAACTCTGCATTACAAAGATGACTGGAAACAAGACATGAAGGCTTGCAACATCAACCCCACCATGTGCAAATCCCTTGCTGATAACTGCATTTCCTGGAGACAGTCAGGTTGTGTATACATAGCAGTGACCAGAGGAGGAATGACCACTGGGAAGAGCACAGAAAGAAGAAACTGTGGATCCTTCATTTGCCCCAGCTGCAACAAAACATGGCTCTCCCATATTGGTGTCTACAGCCACAGTAGACACTGCAGCCTTCCAACAGGTTGACTTCACCCCCAAAGGCACAATCCTCCATTGTCCATTGATGGGCACCAGCAACCAGAAACTGCTTGGAGCTCACAGTTCATCCACCCCAAAATCCATTCCTGGTTACACCTCACCAGTTTTCTTCATTGCAGCATTTAAGGGCAGGGGAATCATTTGGTTGTTGCCATTGTTAAACAATTAGGAGTCGGAAATCCTCATTGATCGACTTCAGATCACCCAGAGGTCTCCTAGTTTATCCCATAATACCTTCTGCCTACCCCTGCTCTAAGAGACAGATTTGCCCAACATTCTCACCCATCTCCAGAGCTGGATTAAGACATGTTAGGGTCTTCAATTCTGTCAAGTTTGAGAGGTTACACAGCATTACCAAAGAGAAGGTGTATTATTCTAACAGGAAGAACAACCAAGAAAGGGGGAAAACCTTTTATATAATACTTGTTCATAAGTGGCTATGCAACTAAAAATTGGTAATCCAACTAAAACACATTTCTTTCAATCAGCCTCTTTGAATCTGAAATACCTTTAAATGAAAAGGCATTATTATCTTATTTGGCATACATGAAAACTTCTAATATACACCAACGCAGAAGCAGTTACACACATAGTTTAACACTTACAGCATTCATTGTGTGTGTTCTGCCCATGACAACATTTAAAACACTTCCTTTCATGATTATGTAAAATTTGAAATTTGGTCCTTTTTTGTATTTAGAGACTGCCTCAAAACCTGAGACCGTAAACTGGAGCTTCCTTAGCTTTGGCATAAATCTGGCACTGTCCACCTCTCATTTTCCTATAGCTTGGATAGCACCAAGCACATGCCATGCCGGTATTAATCTAGCCATTTGTTTGCATTCAAGGACCAAGCTTTGTAATGTATGTGGTCTGATTGCACTGTTAATGCAACACAGTTTTTGCGAAATGGACGGGTATAGCTGTTCTCAGCATATCACATGGAAAACATCTGTATGCTAGCAAGGGAAGATTGAGGGAGACTGCTGACAAAATATTTTGTATTCAAGTGCACATACCTAAGTCCAGCCACATGCACACCGCATTAATAATGAAAGGACGCACACAGGTCTCACATACAAATTTTCCCTTTAAAATACAAGGAAGCAGCACCCAATCCTTTCTTTCCTGTTGCTCCTGTGTATCTTAAAGGAGAAAGATGCACTTGAAAGCTGTATACTCTTAATCACAAATGCAGTATGCATTCAGTTGTACTTAGGTGTCCTTAGCAAGTACATAAAATATCCATAATGCTCCCAGCCCCACTCCTTTTTTAGTTTGAAGGATTGTATTATTGATCGTGCAGGAACCGGATTTTGATTTGCTCACTTGCTTCTTTGTTTTTGTTTGAAAGATTTAAATGCCACACTTCAGAAGAGCTTTCAGGATGACCTACAAAAGCAGGGTAAGATTTGTTTTTAAAAATGCATTACAATTATTATTGTTTGCATTTATATGGCTTTAACCCATCACTTTTGTTCAAGGCAATAATGTGGTCCAAAACTAGCATTTTCCTATAGCAATACTTCTTCTGACTACTGTATGGAAAAGCACATGAATCTGAACTTTGGAGAGCTTGTAAGTAAACCATTTTATAACTTACGAACATGTGATCTTTTCCTATGCTAGAGGAAGTGGGATAATTTGGAAATAACTCTGAAAAGGGGATATTTTGCAGTTCACTAAAAGGGCACCTTTTAAGGTTTTACAGCTTTTATTTCTACACTTTTCTTTGCTCCTATTTTGCCATGTGAAATCTCTGCTGGGGTTCATTCCCCTAACTTGGATTTTTGGCATGCAGAATTTCCACCAATTTCCACTTTCAAAAGACCTCAAAATGACCCCTGTTAGCACTGTGTTAACATTTCTTCTAGAAGTAAATTAATCAATATGGGCCTGCAATACGGGAGAGGATTATGTCACATCCCACCATGCTGGGAAGTCATTCTCCCACCCCCGCCTCAAGATGTTCTCACTGACAAATACCAGATGCTGACAATCTTAGCTATTGACTCAGCAATTCCTCTTAGACAGTGAATCTGTATAAGTTCAAAAATGTTTTAAGCTTTCCATTTAGAATATTATTCCACAAAGCAACAATAACAACGGTTGTTTGCCTTCTATCTTTGGGTAAAGAATGAGCCACCAAAGAAATGATTAATGGGTGCTGTACCTAATTGTTCTTTGCTGGAAACCACAGGAGGAGATAATGCTCTTGTGGTCAGGACCTGCTTGTGGGTTTCTTGCAGGCATCTGGTTGGCCACTGTAAGAACAGGATGCTGAACAAAATGGGTCATTGGCCTGATCCAGTAGGCTCTTCTTTTGTGCTCATGGTGCAGTTATGTAAGCATTGATTTTTGCACTTTAAGCAACGGAGAGCTTCTTTTTGGGGGGGTCCCCTTCCATTTCTGCACTAACTTGTTTGTACTCGGTATGTTAGAATCATAGAATGATAGAGTTGGAAGAGACCACAAGGGCCATCCAGTCCAACCCCCTGCCAAGCAGGAAACCACCTATATTCATTCAACCTATTTTCTGCACTGGACAATACATGTAGTTTGGACAGGGAAATCAGGCCTCCTAAACCCAATACAGTACTGTCCAGCCAACTGCCCCTGGTGAGTTCTGGCTGTAAGGAAAAGCCCTGACTATTACTGAGTTTAACTACAGAAGCTACATTCACCACCACTGTCCTAATTACCGTATTACTATATGATCCAGCTGTAGGTTGCAGGTTTGATCCCCTTATGGGACATCTGCAGGTTCCTGCATTGCAGGGGGATTGGGCTAGATCAGGCACCCCCAAAATTTGGCACTCCAGATGTTTTGGACTACAGTTTCCATCTTCCCCGACCACTGGTCCTGTTAGCTAGGGATCATGGGAGTTGTAGGCTAAAACATCTGGAGGGCCGCAGTTTGGGGATGCCTGGGCTAGATGATGCTCAGGGTCCCTTCCAACTCTACAATTCTATGATACTATAAGCAGTCCTTTAGAAAACCAGGTCTTAGACTGTTTTAAAAGTCAAAGCCAGCACCTGAAATTTAACCCAGTAACATCGGTCCCAGTGTAGCTGGTGTAGGATAGATCTCTATGCTGTGATCACTCCTGCCAACATAACAGCAGTTTCAGTTATTGGTACCAGATCTCTGCTCTTAGCTGTTAATCTTTGTCTAGTCTCTGGCCTTTCAAACCCAATTCTATACATGTTTACTCCTACATTTACTGGACTTGTCACCATATTGCAATCTGAATTAAAAAGCTGACCAATTTAATTTTTAGAGCAACAGATTTGACCTTCAGATCAAGCAATCCAATGGGGAAAATGGATATATTTCTGTTTTGATTCAGATTTAATTCCCTTCTGCCAATACTTTGTAGAACCAAGGTGATCAGGGGTCTGGAAACCATGTTTTATGAGGAACAGTTAAGGGAGCTGGGTATATTTAGCCTGGAAAAGAGAAGAATGAGAGGCAATATGATGGCCATCTTCAAATATCTAAATGGCTGTCACATGGAAAATGGAACAAGCTTGTTTTCTCCTGCTCCAGAGGGTAGAATCCAAAACAACGGCTTCAAGTTACAAGAGATTCTGACTAAACAATCAGGAAGAACTTTCTGATGGTAAGAACTGTTCAGCATTCGAATGGATTCCTTCAGAAGATGGTGGACTCTCCTTCCTTGGAGGTTTTTAAGCAGAGTTTGGATAGCCATCTGTCATGGATGCTTTAGTGGAGATTCCTTCATTGCAGTGGGTTGGACTAGATGAATCAGGGTCCCTTCCAACTCTACAATTCTGTGATCCTGCTGTTCTACCCATAGGTTTTTATCCAAGTAAGAGCAACAAGCAAAATGTCACATGATGACTGCATATATTCTGGTTGGTGAACACTGACAGGAGATTTTATTTTTTATTTTTTTGCAGATCAAGAGTTGCTTTCGAAAGCTACAGTGGAAGAGTTTTGCATGAAAATAAATTTCAGAGTTGAGTAGTTAGTCCGCAATCACGCAAAGGCAAAATCTGTCACTTAATTTGTCACTGGCAACATATTTACTCAGTTCTGTTCTGCTAAATGAGACCCAGCTGCGCTGATAGAACAGACTTTGAGAAGAAAAGAAGGAGGTGAAGAAAGGAGGTCCATGAGAAATCATGCCTGACGCAAAAGTACAAAGCAGTGTGATTAAAATTTGCTTATACAACAGAGTGGAAAAATTCCGAACCAAAAACGTTATGGATGGTGAGATTCAAATTAAAATGTTCCAGTCTAATGGAAATGTTAAATATGAATGAGACTAAAGATACCCCTAGAGAGTCCAGTTTCATTTGTACAACCATGTTCAGGTCCTAAAAGCAGGAAAGGGGGACTGAAAGACAAGCTATCGTTTTCTCAAGTACTGGTGACCTGGGTTTCTTTGGATACCAAAGGAGGAAGGAGCATGTAGGAAGTTGCATTGGCTATGTCAAAAGACTGGTTGGAGAAGAGGTTAAAAGAAATCACTTTCCTGAAGGTTGTTTATCAAAGGTGAAGCCAGCAGGAGAAGCATACAGGGACAGAGACCATTGTTTGCTACTAGAGTAGAATAGAATTACAGAGTTGGAAGGGACCCGAGGGGCATCTTGTCCAACCCCCTTCAATGCAGGAATCTCTTGCCCAACGTGGGGCTTGAACCCACAATCTTCAGATTAAGAGTCTCATGCTCTACCGACTGAGCTATCCCAGGTGCGTACTTCTTTTGCAAGCATATAGGAAATCCCAGGTTCAATACCCAATATCCCCAGTTGAAAGGATCAGGTAGTCAGTGATGGAAATGACATTTGCCCAAGACCTTGGGAGCGGTTACCTGTCAGAGTAAACCACATTAGATGGGTGGGCAAATAAATAGTCTAGCCTGGAATGAAGCAGCTTCTTATGTAACACCATAGAATAGAATATGGATACTAGAATGCATGAATGGTAAGTTAAGGGTGGGGGCATAGAATGCCAGGAAACAGCAAGATGAGCAGCGAGTCAGTTGGTGACAGTTAGAAGAGAAGAAACCCAAGAGAGGACTACAGGAGTAGAGGAAGGAAAAGTAGAGGAGAGAGAGGACATCAGGGAGACGGAGGGTGGAAGCAGAACGACAGAACAGATTCTGCTACAAGAACATTATCCAACTAGCAACTGATAACAGACACTATTCTTGCTGAAACAGCAACTTTTTTTGGAGGGGTAGGTTTTCTTTATGTTTAAGTTTGTTCTTTATTACTATTGTAAGTTGATTATTTGCTTTACTTTTTTTCAGACATTGTATTTTTGTTTTGTTTTGTTTTGTTGAACATCCTATAGGCCAAAGCTTGAATGTGATCCTGCAATTTGAAATTGCAGGTGTCATGCATTGACATGACTAATAAGGAGTGATGACAATATTACTAAGCAAATGTGTGCTAGTCTTCAACTTGGAGATGGGCATGAGAGGGCTCAGATTGATGGATTTAATTTACATCCTGCCCTTCCTCCCGAAAGATCCTTGGGGTGGCTCAGGGTGGAATTTTGATTATGCAGATGAAAAACTGATACGATATAGCAGTTAAGAGCATGATCTGTGAATAAGACAGTCCCCAGTTCAACTTTGTGCTAATTCATGAAGTCACTAGATGTCCTTAGGAAATCCACTATGACTCTGCCACCTGCAGTATGGGTGTAGTGAAATTACAGCTTGAGGAGGGGGTTGTCGGATTAGTCTCCTGCAGTAAAAAAAGTGGCACCTTAAAGACTATTATGGCACGAGGCTTATGCCATAAGCTTTTGTGGCCTACAGCCCACTTCATCAGATGTATGATATGTTATTTTGAGATACAAGTACATATATCCATGGGGCACCGGGGGGGGGGGGGGCAGATAAAAGTGCAGATAGTGTTAATTATATTATTAATGGTGGCCATTCACAAAATCACAGTGCAATCCTATGCATGTCAACTCAGAAGTAAATCCATTGGGTGGAATTCAAAGTTGTGCTATGGAGATTGCTCCATCAACACGAGTGTTTTTGCTTGCCTGGTGGAACAATCTCCTCTCTCCTCTCCCCATGCAGCATGAGCAGTATATCAGTCAGTACTGATACTTTCTCTTTTTTTCACAGAAGAAAATGCCTTTGCTTCTTTGGATTGGGCTGTGGGGCCTCATCCAGCTGTCAGGAAGCGACCAGATTTCTTCTGTTTCGACAAATTGTTCAGAAACAAAAGTAAGTGTTTTCTGCAGCACCTATTGACCTGGGGCAGAAAAGGCACTGCCTCTCTACAAACCATGGCTTGCAAATGAAACACCAGTCCCAGGAATGCAAGCTTCCTTCTCCCCTTTCTGGTACAAATTCCTCCCTCTCTTCTCTAGTTTGCTCTACCCACAAGCCAGGGGGTTTTGTGTTGTGAACCATGGCCCATGCCGACAAGGTCATCCCATGGTTTGTCAACCAACTTCAAAATATACCTTAGACCAGAGCTTTCCAAACTTTTCATGTTGGCGACACACTTTTTTAGACATGCATCATTTGGCAACACAGTAATTCAGTTTTACTAGCAAACCAGAGGTTAAACTAACTCCTTTCCAGCCCCGGAAGGAGCATGGGGAGTGTTCACGTGACACACTGCAGCCGACAAACAATGTGTCGTGACATACAGTTTGGAAGGCTCTGCCTTAGACGCTGGTCAAGTAAAACAAGCCTGCTCAACACAGATTGTTATGTACTATGAATATATAAATCTGAGCCACAGTGAAGGAAATTGGGGGAGAGAATTTACTGCCACAAGCTGTGGATAGCCACCAAGTCATAGGACTGCCAGTGGGGATTATAAAAAATCATGGAAGATAGCTCTGAGCTCCACATTGATAGCTCAATGTAAATTCCATGGTCAAAGCAGTATGCCAATTATAACTCTCAATAACAGTTGCGGGGAGGGCAAACAGAGCTGTCACTTTTAAATGCCACTTGTATAGTTTCTAGAAGCATCTTGAAAGCACTTGGAAACAGAAGAACCTGTGAAAGACAAGATAGATAAAAATGTATAACAAAAGGGATGGGAAGTATCTGTGTACAAAGATAATGAGTGTATATATTCTGTATCTTTTCTTTTTTTCTAGAGGATAGACTTGGTTGGAATGTTTTTTTTAGATAAGGCTTTCTAGCTTTTTTCTTTTTTCTTTTTTTCTGAATTTGTAATTTTGTGTATTCTTCTTATGTATATTTGTGTTTTTATTCATCGTGCTTTTAAACAATAAAATTTAAAATTCTATAGAGATCGTCCGTGGGCCGGGCCAGCGCAGTGTGACGCCGAAAATTGCATGTCTGTGGTGCCGGAAATTGCTTCTGTGCATGCCCAGACACCGAAAATCATGCCTGTGCAGAAGCGTTTTTCGGCATCTGGGCATGCACAGAAGCAATTTCCGGTATCTGGGCATGCTCAGATGCGATTTCCAGTGCTGCTCAGTGAGTCCCCGTGCTGCACTCAGCACGTGGGGGACTCGCCAAGCAGGTGGCTCTGTTTGGGGGTGGCTCATGGGCTGGTAAAACAGTCTTCGTGGGCTGGATCCGGCCCATGGGCTGCATGTTGCCGACCCCTGGACTAGATGACTGATTATCAACTGGTGGATCAGTGCCTACCAGCGGGTTAAGACCTGATCTAAGGTGGTTCACAATAGGAGCACTACCACCATGCAAATATATGGTAGAAAATTAAGAAGGGTTTGGATTAAAAGTGGGTCCTGGGTCTGGATACGTTTGATGGACCTTTGATCAGATCTTCTGTTTGCATGTATTCCTGAAAGAGGAATATATGCCAGTTAAATTAGGGAGGATGTTGTGCTTTGCTGAGCCTGGCTCACTATTTGCAAGGAGGTGATATAGCACCTGCATTGGGTAACAGACATGGCCAGCTTCCTTCCCCATTCATTGTGAATTGACTTTTGGCATTCAGTTCCAATTTTAAATTGTTGGTATTTGTCTCTTTAGGAGGACTCCCTTCTTCCTTCAGCTAATAGGACCATATGTGGAAGAGGCCAACATCTAAGAAGTGGTGATTTGAATATGACTGTACTGAATGCAACACAACTTCCCACTGAATATTTGCAAGTTTTAGAAAATATTCACAGTCCATGTGACCACACAAAGAACTTTCTGAAATGCTTATTACAAGGTCGCACGATTGCTCGTTTCATTATCTTCATTTTAATGCTTTGGCTTTTTGGGAACAGAACCATCTTCTTCTTTCTCCTCTTCCGTATTAGGAAGACTTTCTTCACTGTCTACATCTGGAATTTAGCTGTAGCTGATTTTGGTGCCCTGTTAGTTCTGTGCAGTATCTTCATATTCTTTTGCACTTGTGAGGATTCGAGCGATGCTCTTGTTAAATTGTCCCTGTTACTGGCATACCTATTTTTCTTCATGCAAGGTACTAGCATGCATTTCCTAATGTCCATCAGCATTGATTGGCTCTTGGTTGTCCTCTTCCCTATTTGGCACCGACATCACAGTCCAAAATATTTGTCTGTTCTCCTATCTGCCATTGTGTCTGCTCTCCTCTGGGCTCTGTCTTGCTGGCTGTTACTGTTTTTCGATTTGGGGCTTGACCCGCAGACAATCATTATCATCACCTTAATGATCTTTGCTCCACTAATGGTCATCTCCACCCAGACACTGGTCATCAAGATCTGGCGCAACTTAGAGGATCAAGGAGAACCTTGCACAGAAATTTTGCTTGGGATGTTTTTCTCCCTTGTCACTTGGGCCCCCTTGAATTTGTTCTTTGCCTTGCACCGTGATTTTGCAACCTTCTCCTCACTGGCTTTCGTGTTCACTTCTCTGAGTGGCACCATCAACCCAGTGCTTTACATTCTCATTGGGCAAACACTTCTTTCTGATTCAGGAAGTCTCATGTTGTACTCTAGGTGGGTTCCAAGGAGGGGAGGGGAAATCCACTAAGCAAATGAGAGACTTGCCATTTTGAGGTGGGGATGAATAATGGTGAGGAACTCTGTGCAACAAGATCCCCCCTCTTTTTTTTTAGAAGAAAGGAAGTCTGTATTGGTTCATAAGGTCTTGATGGGTTAAAGCTATACCAAAATGAACAAAGTGTGCCTTAAGAATATTTACTTGATAAATAAAAACTATTGTATGGCATGCACCTCGTTTCACTTATTTAGAAGATACTTTGGCATGGATGATAGTCCTAATTTGTAACAAGGTTAGCCCTTCCTGTGCTTAGCTCAAAAGCAGGAACCTTTGATTCAAGTAAAGAATCAATGGTCCCCATGTACTATCAGAGCCCCCAAGAAATGACATACAGACTTCAGAGAAAAGTCAACTTATTCCTGTTTGACAAAGAAAAAAGAGCATGCCAAATACCTGTACCTATAATGTGGATAAAAGTTCTGGGTTCAGTTAAGTGTTTGGGGGCCCTTAGAGTAAGGTTACCAGACGTCCCCATTTCCCAGCGATAGTTCCTGGATTTACACATCGATCCCCATACAAAATCCATTGAAGTTGAAAAGTGTCCCCAGATTCATGGGGGGGGGGGTGGAATCTGGTAACCTTACCTTAGAGGTTACAGCACTGATTGGTAGTGTGTGTGCTTTGTATGAAGAAAGACCCAGATCCACCCATATCATGTTCAAATAGTTCAGTAAGCAGAGCATGAGACTCTTAATCTCAGGGCCATGGGTTCAAGCCCCACGTTAAGTGAAAGATTCCTGCATTGCAGGGGATTGGGGTAGATAACCCTTGTGGTCCCTTCCAACTTTACAATTCTGTGATTCCATGAAAAGGATTAGGTCACAAGGGACAGGAAAGACCTTTTCTAGAAACCCTGGGTAGCCACCTGCAGTCAGAGCAGACAACCCTTGCCTAGGTGGACAAATAGCCTGGTGTAATGGCATGAGACAGCTTCCTGTGTGGTTCATATGCCATGTGAACATATGCCAGTGGCGTGGTATCCCAGGGTCACAAAGAGGGTGTTTGAAAGCCCATTACTATTTTGGCAGCAGAGCCCCTGTCTCCAACATCCTAGAGCTGCTCAATAAGCATGAAAGGGGAGCTATTTACTCACTGTGTACTCCAATGCTAAGCACAAGGTGCTTCAGTTTCAAGACAATGCTGGACAAGTTTGGTTACTACTACTACTACTACTACTACTACTTATTATTATTATTATTATTATTATTATTATTATTATTACCCCACCCATCTGGCTGGGTTTCCCCAGCCACTCTGGGCGGCTTCCAACAGAAAAATGAAATAAAATAATCTATTAAACATTAAAAGCCTCCCTAAATAGGGCTGTCTTCAGATGGAATTTTATGGAATTTCATGGAAAACACAACTTAAGTCACTCCAAATTGTGGTATTGGAGCACTCCCAATCATTTGCCTCTGTGTGTGTGTGTGTGTGTGTGTGTGTGTGTGTGTGTGTGCACATTTAAGGCAACACAAGGAGATCTGTATTGATTGTTGCAGTGCACCCCTAATTTTTATTGCCATATGATTATGAGATTATTGCATAATCTTAGGAGGCTATGTAATCTTAGAAGGAGCGTGCTTTTGAGGGGAAGTGGCTGTGACAATCACAAAGGGACCCTTCACACCTGAATTTCCCACTACACTACTGAGGGTAACACCATTAGTTCATTACAGGCAAAAGGAAGTTAGCATGTCAGCATGTAGTTTCCATAGATGTCAGCGCCTGGCAGAGAGTCCCCATCAAAAACATTAGCGCTCTGTATTCAGTTAGGGTAAAGAATGAAGCAGCAGGAAGCAGAGAGCAGACAATAGCTCAGAAACTGACAAGAGTATTAAGAGAACAGACAATCTGAGTGCCAATGTCATTCTCCGAACACGCAGGGCACCGGCTGTGACACTAGGAGTACAGACTAGAACTAGGTACAATGGTAGCCGGCAGCATGGACGTAGACCAAGAGGCCACATCAGAGGACAGATGATATGAAGAGACAGGAGGGTCATGCAGGTCCTCCTGCAACCAGTGGCAATTCGTCATTCAAACACCACTGGTGTCGGGCACACAACAAAAACGCAAGTGCACGAAGTGAAAAGAAAGATTGGTGTTATTACAAGTGGGACCTGCAAGCAAATGTTTCAGTTGATACTTGAACCTGGGCACTGGAGATGGTCTGGAGAAGGACAGCAGGAAAATCTGTCAGACCCAGTGATGAAGCTCTAACAGGGGATGGTTTCCCCATGTTGCAAGGAATTCAAAGGCTGGGTGCCAACACGCCTCGATCTGCTGGAATAAGGGAAGCATAATGCACAGCTCCCAGGTATGTGTGTGTGTGTGTGTGAATGTGTGTGTGTTGTCCCCATTTAGTACTCCAGCAACTTCCAGGAGCCCGTCAAGAGCCTGAATGGGTTGGGGATGGACAAATCTGTCAAATTTGGTTTCTTATTCTCCCATTTTTTCCATTCTTAAATTCAGTTCTCCACATTTCTATATCAACTTTTTGTTTTTTAAAAGAAGAAAGTCCTCATGAAAATTCCTCAGCTAATTTCTCCTAATATACATATTTTTGTATGCATATGCAATTTTGCCTAGTGTGCACATTTCCCCCTAATATAATGCATTTTTATGTGTGTTTTTCAGTAATCTATGCAATTTTATGCACACTTTAACCCTACTATATGCATGTTTATATGTACATTACTGAGCTGAAGAACTGCATTGCAAAATTCAAAGGAGTGTGGATTTCGAAGGATGGCTGTTTTTCAGTTCATGAGATGATCTCACTGCCATCACACAATAGCAACAGGCTTGATCTAGGCCTGTTGATCACTGCACCAGTCTGGAACTGATACAGGGATTGGGCCTGGGTTGTCCTACCTGGGCCTAGGGAAGCCCAGCCGGATGGGTGGGGTACAAATAATAAAATGATGGTGATGATGATAATTACCACCTCCCCTCCCACCTTCTGCTGTGGGAGTGGCTGGGCTGCAGATGTGGCCTTAGCTCTGATGCTCTACAGAGTCCACCAGAAAGGGATATGGGCTTCGTTGAACCATTAATGGAGCTTCAAGTTGTCATCTTGATCTGTCATCTTAACCTTGTGCATTGTCTTGATGAATGGTATGCATACCATTCTTCTAGGACTTTAAAGGCCAAAACCAGCTCTTTGACTTAGGTTCAGACAGTAATCAGGAGCCAGTGATGCAGGTAAAACATTGGGATTCTGGGAGCTGGAAAAACGGATTCCCATCAAAACTCTTGTATCTAGCACCATGTGAGGTTTCCGAGTACTCTAATCTGAATGTAAACAAGTTATGTATTCATTTTCAGATAGGGTATTTTCAAGTGGCCCTTTTTCTCTCTAGAACTGAACACCTTGAAAGATTTTGTAGTCTATTCAGTACTTGAAAACATTTTGCTTGGTGGTGCTTTATGAGGGTGGGAGAGAGAGAGTTGGTATGTTAGCTGCTGGTGTGGTTATTTTGACTGATTTTAATTGTATTTATACTATTGTTTTTGTTTTTAAATCAATAAAAGCTGCCTTGGGATGGTTTCTTTCCTTGAAAGCTAGAGCATAAATGTATCTGATGAATGAATAAAGCATTGCTCACTCTGCTGTCCTTATCCATTTACAAACGTCTAATGACCCACAAACAAACATTTGCAGTTCCTGACCTTAGTTTCAGGTCTTTGTGAAGACTTCTCATCTTTGTGAAGACTTCTCATCCCGTACTTAATCACATTTACTCAGAAGTAAGCCTTATTGATTCCCCAGTCAGTATATTTTGGATTGCTGCTGTAATAACCCAAGGTTCTGTTTCATGAAGTCATTCTAAAAGCTGCACAATTGAAAGGTTTACTTTGTTTAAAAAATAAATTGGGATTACTAAACCCTGGTTCTTGTGTTGCTGTTAAAATGTCAATTTAAATGTCAGTTTTGCATGGGAAATATTCCACTTGAATGTAGCCTCAGGTGATGAAAGGTGGCATTTACTATGCCAGGGCAAACCATTCAAACTGGATTTTTCTTTGACAGGAGCAGAGGAGGGGAGGAAACACCCCTCTCCAGTCACAAAGCAAAAACTGGCATTGGAGAAATAATCACCATGTAGTTAATCTACCATGCCAAAGTAAGAAAGAAACACTCAAGCAGGAGAATTAGACCAAAATAAGATGAACGCAGCAACAGAGCCAATGATTTGTCTGTAAACCTCATCTGTCAGGGAACATCCACGTGTGGAAGCAGACATCCATGAATGAATTGCCATGCTGCTTCAGGGAGTTTACATGCAAATAGGATCCTGATATGCATCTGCTTTGGTGGTGCACCCATTATTATCACCCTCTACTGTGTCATTGCACTAGGGATCGGAGAATATGTTGGTTTCTCCTTCTCTCAGTTTCTCATTTTTCTCATCTTCAGTTCTCCACATTTCTACACCATTCTGTGCTGTGTGCTTTTTAAGTCAATACGAAAATCTATCAGCATTTTGTGTGAACTTCTCCTACTGTAAAGGGACCTCTGACCATTAGGTCCAGTTGTGACCGACTCTGGGGTTGCGGCGCTCATCTCGCGTTATTGGCTGAGGGAGCCGGCGTACAGCTTCCAGGTCATGTGGCCAGCATGACAAAGCCGCTTCTGGCGAACCAGAGCAGCACACGGAAATGCCGTTTACCTTCCCACTGTAGCGGTACCTATTTATCTACTTGCACTTTGACGTGCTTTCAAACTGCTAGGTTGGCAGGAGCTGGGACAGAGCAACGGGAGCTCACCCCGTCACAGGGATTCAAACCACTGACCTTCTGATCGGCAAGCCCTAGGCTCAGTTGTTTAACCCACAGCGCCACCCGCGTCCCTTTCTCCTACTGTACACATTCTTATATGCAATTTTGCCTAATTTACGTATTTTTTGCAAAGCAGGTCCCCCAAATATATGCATTTAGCCAGCACTCCATGCCTCACCATTGGTGATCACACACTTGAGGTGGTAGACAATTTTGGTTACTTGGGTTCATCATCACCGTCATTTTATTTGTATGCCACCTCTCTACAGTTAAAAACAATGTTCAAGGCAGCTTACAACATGACAAGATTTACATAATTACAAAAGTCATAAACAATTTTAAAAAACCACACAACCAAATAGAAAAAAATTTCCACATAAATCAAAATCTAAAACTAAGAACACAGCATTAATATCACTGTTTTAAATGACATAGGTAAAAAATAACAGCAATTAAAAACAAAACAAAACGGAGCCCTCTCTGCCCAGCAGCAGCAGTCCTTTATGGAGCCTGTCAGGCCTTCAGGCCTCACCCTAGGCCAGCTGGTGAGTAGCAGGACTGGGGCCCTCAGGCGCTCAGCAGGGGAGTCCTCCTCCACCATAACCAGCAACTTTTCCATTGATGCTGAGCTGGACCAGCGTATTAGCAAGGCAGCTACGGCAATAGCTCACCTCTCCAAAAGGGTATGAGAGAATATGATGCTAACGTCCAGTTCCAAGATGGTCTAAGTTATGTTGCTTTATGGAAGTGAGTCGTGGTGAATGTACAACAGTTTTGTTGCACCTGGGGTAGATGAAGGCAACCCATTGTGCTGCTACAGATGCACCATGGTGTTTTTTCTCTGTGTGGTCCTCCCAATGGTTATTCCTTCTCTAGTCACTGCTGTGGAAGCACAACTTGACTGTCTGTCTCCAGGCACTGCAGTCATCTGCAAGGGCAGGGGTGTCTTAAACTCATCCAGCGCCGTGGCGCAAAGGTCCCTCTGGCGCCCCTCCCATTCCAGCGGGGAGGGCTGTTGGGAGAGAAGAAGGGGTGGCGGAACACCAGAAAAGAAGGCGCATATATACGCGTACTTCTCAATGGCAGGCTCTTCCTTGCACTGCAAGTGGGCTGGACTGGATGACCCTCGGGTTCCCTTTCCCACTCGACCTCCCCCTGAGGCCTATTCAGGGACGCCTGGCCGCTCTTCCTTCCCACTTCCCCTGAAGCCACACAGCCAGCCTCCTCAGTTGGGGCAGGCGGGGAAAAGGGAGCCGAGGAGATGCGCCGCTGCCGGCTGCCGAGTGAGCTTCTTCCTCCACCTCCTGGTGCAACCACAGGGCGCCACCACGGGCCTGGCCGAGCAGCTCCCAGAGGCCGTGGCCCCTGCACCATGCCCGGGGTGTGGGAGAAGATGCTCCTCCCCAGCTTGCAATGCCTCCGATAGAGAAGCCTCTAGTCCTGTCTCTTTCCCTTTCCCTTTCTCCTCCTCTTCTTTCTCAGCGTCCGGCCGAACCCCGCCTCTCAGCCGGGTTGGGTGGAGGCAGAGCCTGCCCAGCACCATGTGCTGAAGGCGCTGGGTGCTGCCTGAGCCCAGCCGCGTCTCCCTCTTCCCCTTCCTCCTCCTGCCGCTGATGCTGTGCTTGCAGACATCAGCTGTCTGGCGGGCGCAGCAGCGCCCCTGGTGGCCAGGCGCCCTGGCGCATTGCACCACCCAGTCCAGGCCTACAGACGGCCCTGTGCAAGGGATTCCCATACAGTGGGGTTGATGTCACCAGCCTTCATGTCATATTTGCAGACATCTTCGCAAAGCAATGTTGGTCTGCCAACAAGCCTGGTGCCTCAAGCCGGTTTCCCATAGAGCGCGTCCTTCAGGATCCTGCCATCTTCCATTCTGTGGACATGACCAAGTTAGCGTAAACCAGAATCTTATGACACCAGCCTTGTGCACAACTGTTGCCTAGGTATTTCAAAGGATTGACATGGTAGTCAAGTCCCTTGGTCTGTGTAGCCCTCACGTCTCTGTCCCTCTGTATTTTATTTGCAGAGTCCACCATTACAGTCCAACTAATCCATGGAAGAACCTTTATACTAGTTGTCAAGATGGCAAATGAAAGATAGTACAGTCATACCTCATGTTACGTCCGCTGCGGGTTACGTCTTTTCAGGTTACGGACATGCCGAACCCAGAAGTCCCAAAATGGATTACTTCTGGGATCGGCACACGCACATGCGCAGAAGTGCTAGATCGCGTTTTGCGCATGCGCAGAAGCTCCAAATTGTGTCACGCGCAACCAGAGGTATCACTGTAAATGAAAATACATAGGGCAGAGAAAACCTATAGGAACTTTAAAAGGAACCAAGCAATACATACGGCTCAGGAACATTCCAAAATTACCATTGTAAGTCTCAAAATCTGCCTTACTATATGCTTTCCTCCTTCTCTTTCTCCACAAACACAGCCTTTCTAAGGAGGAATTACATGAAGCAATGCCATGTGCTTCATTGCCTTCTTGATTAGTAGGTTTTCTGGGTCACGTAAGCTCCCCAAGGCCTCCACCATGTTCTAATATTAAACCATCTGGGATAGACCAAAGAAGATTTCAGGAAGGGCTTTTGCTCTTGCATGGGAAAATGATCACAAAGTAGGTCATTCCTTAAACTGATCAGAGTGAAAATAAGCAGGAGGTTGACTGTGAATTAGGAAAGGGAGATGCAAATAAACAACATTCTCTCGGCCAGAGCAGACATGACATTAATCACACGGGACATATCTGCACCATATATTTAAATCGCTCTTATGCCACTTTAACCAGCATGGCTTGGATTTGAACCCTGATCTCCCAGGTCAGGGGCCAGCATTCTAACCACTACACCATTCTTGCATTGACTAGAAAGCTCCCACCACGGTAAATGGCAACTCATGCCCTGTGTTATCATCACAGAGTATCTTTCAAAGGCAAAATTTGCTCTCTACAGAGTAGATGGATATTGTCAATATATCCCCATTTACTACTTTCCTTTTTAGCCAGTTCTAAGGATTTGACACAGCAAATTGACCTTTTATGTTTGATGGTAATGACAGTGTATGAATCACAGAACAGGAAGCTCATCAGAAGCCTAAAAAAAGAGGATCCAATTTACCCAGAATATCTTCCTTAAGATGTACAAGAAATCGGGGAGAATGAGAGTGACGGAGTCTAAATTTTCATTAAAGATCTGCAACCACTTTTTTCTTTTGCAGATTGCAAAATGTTCTGGCAAGTTTGCCAATGTACAGCATTAATCATATATTTCCTTGTGATACTTTTGATATTTCAGCTAATTATAGAGGTGTGACAATAATGATACAGCTGGTGGTTGTGCAATTGTTTTTGGTTCAGTAACGGCAGCCTTGGTAGGGGAATGAGGATGTCCCCACAAATCTGACCCCACATTGCCATTTACTAAACAAACAACAACAACACCCACACAATTTCCTGAAGCAATGTTGTCATCTTATCAGTTTGATGCCCAGAAATCTCCACAATGTGTATACAGAAGCAAAATAAATGCAAACTAAGTCTCAGCTGTTTACCTTTTCTCTTGCACCTCAACAGGCTAAGATCCATCCCTCCCTGAACTGTTTTTCACAACAAAATTCAACTCCATTGAAAATTCAGCACTTCATGACCTTTGCATTTAATAGTCTCTATATTAGATGTTAAAACCTAATTAAAATTACATGCTATTAAATGCTAGCAGCTTTAGATTTTATAGATACTGTTCATGGGGTTGCTGCATTCAGTCCCAATAAACCTATTTGTGTGTTTAATTATTAACATAAGAGGCAATAAATGTCCCATTAATTCCACTTTAAAAGCACATGTAAAAAGTTCACTATTATTTGTGCTTACTTTTTTGCAAAGGGTGTGCAAGACTTTTGAACGAATCCCAGATCCAGAACTGGAGAGGGGCTTCTTTAGACAGATTTGGGATTGTTCAAGCCAAACCAGTCCAGAATGAAAGCAGGGATCTCTAAAGCATTATGTGGTGGAGATTTGTATCACATGTAAATAAACCAAGTGCAAAATCATATGTAAATGTACCAAGTACAAAAGAAAAATCACTGAACTCATTTGTCTGTAATTTGCTGAGCTTTATTAACATGCCTGCAAATTTCATACAATTCTGTGAAAAGAAAACAGCTATAGTCATCGTCGTCCCCAAAGTAGTGACTGTGGAGGTTGGTGGGATTTTTTTAGTGGGATTTGTATTCAAAGCCCTCGGCCTAATCAGACAGCCTCTGAAGCACTGCAGAATGGACCTTGTTACAGTGGTACCTCGACTTACGAATGCCTCGACTTACGAAGGTTTTGACTTCCAAAGGCCGCAAACCTGGAAGCATGAGCAAAATGGATGCTTCGACTTACGAAGGATTCGACTTACGAAGAGCGCTGCGGAACGGATCGCCTTCGTAAGTCGAGGTACCACTGTATTTTCCAAAGCGGAGTCCAGTCTGAATATTGTTGGTGGTGCACAACCCTACTTTTAATGACTTAAAATATTCTTCATAGTTTACACTATTTGTACTTTAAAAATTACTGAGGCTCACATAATACAATTATACCTATGTATGCTTCCTTCTTTCCTCTTCTTGTCATAGGTCCATACTGATATGGGTCAATCAATATAGGCATCATTTGAGATTTTAAAGTTAGGTCTGAGGTAGCTTGGCTTTGGATTTCGCTGTGTCAGCTCCATGGTGGAAATCTCCAGCATATGGCCATGCCAGGCCCTCAGGGGCAGTTCCAGACTTCCATACCATCACTCAGGAGTGAAATTCTAAATCACCAAAAAAGTAGGCCCCGGGCCCATAGATTATGAGACTGCTATTGTTGTCATCCATCTGTCCTGAGAGGCAATGGAGTGCACATCTGGGGGTGAAGTCAAACCACTGCATTAGCAGCACCTAAGTGACCTCCCCGGAGCACAAGCCTGAGCAGTCTGTACGGAGGTCCTGTGCTGCCCAGACAACTAGACCCCCCCCCCATCCTCAGCCTCACTGATGCAGTCCAAAGGAAAACAGAGCAATATGTTTGGCATCAGTTTGGCTGCAGGAGTTGCTGGAAGGAGGCATACAAGGCACCATCCAACCATCTTAGGGACTCCACTCCAGATTTGTGTAGGGTTTATTGCTTAGCCTTTTCTTCTCCTGAAGATATCCCACAAGCAAGTGGAGGTTTAGGATCAGAGTTTTGCTTCTCCTAGATGGGCTACATTCCCAGGTTGACATTCTCCACCTACCCCTCACTTTCCTCACCTGGTTTAGCTGGCCAGGCAAAGCCGTTCCTGGGGCGTGGCTGCTGTCCTGCTGACAGTTTCTAGGAGCCACAGGTGAGAGTTGAGTGCAGGGTGGGAGCCCAAGGTGGACAAACTACCCCAGAAGGAGCATAACATGTGTCCCAACAGAGGTACTATCCCTTCACTAACACCCCATGCACTCCACTATACGCTCAACTATTAATCTAGAAATACTTGCAGAGCCAAAAATTAAAGCACATGTAACATGCATATATGTAGACACATTATTAAGGAATTAAATACAGTCATACCTCGGTTTAAGTACGCCTCGGTTTGAGTATTTTCAGTTTAAGTACTCCGCGGACCCGTCTGGAACAGATTAATCCACTTTCCATTACTTTCAATGGGAAAGTTCACTTCAGGTTAAGTACGCTTCAGGTTAAGTACAGACTTCCGGAACCAATTGTGTTTGTAAACCGAGGTACCACTGCATAGATAATTTTTTCCTAGCCTGAATACAAGGTAGGCGGGGGGGGGGGATACGCACTTTATACCTGGAGGACACTAGTGAAGTTAAGATTACTTCCAAGACAATGGATTAATCATTGGCAGAGAACTGAATGAAAACATACACAATGCAGCAGATCAGTCAATAAAAGTGAACCAAGGAGGCCTTTACATGCAACCTGAATCAAATTTCTCCTTCATCGCTAATGACCGTTGACTCTTTGCTGTATTGAAATGACCAGAAGAATCTGGCACCACACTCAATGAAAAATGTGAGTTTTCGAAAACAAATATTAAGTTACTTGGCCAGATTATAATTGGTGGTGTAGGGGGAAGGAGATAGCTCAGTGGCAGAGCAACTCCCTTACATACAGAAGTTCACAGTTTCAGTTCTAAGTATCTCCAGATAGGGCTGGGAGAGAACCCCGTCTGAAACACTGATGAGCCACTGCCCGTCAGTGCAGACATCACTGAGCTTAGATGGACCAATCGTCGGAATCAGTATAATGCAACTTCCTAGAAAAGGTCCGAGCTGTTTCCCAGATCCTCAAAGTATCAGTGAGGTTTGCCAGTTCATGGGCATGGTCACACATGTGGAGAAAATTCTACTTCACTTGGCAAAGTCAAAACCGACGAGAGGCCATTTAAGCTGCTGACATTAATGGTATTGGAGTGTGGCACAAGGAACAGCTTTTATAGCTATAAAAAGCACTCACACAGCTCCTCTTTTAGCCTTTCATAACCCAAAGAAAGCCATCAGTGTCTCAGCAGATCTCTCTGCCTATGAATTAGCAGCAGTTCTCCTCCAGGGACAGTCTCCAGCCGGCTTGCAAGTGATAACATATGCGTCATGTTCGCTCGGTCCTGCTGAGCTGCAATATGCCCACAATGAAGAAAAACTTTTGCCGTCACATGGGCTTGTGTGGAGAGATTCAACAACTTCCTTCTGGGGCCAGCATTCCAGGTAGTAACTGATCACAAACTCCTCGATTTGCTGTTGGGTTTGAGATCCTTCACGAACTACCACCGAGGAACCAATGATTCCACATGAGATTTAAGAGATTTCAGTTCGCATTCTTTTATGTTTCAGGAAAGAATCTTAACACAGCAGATGGGCTCCACTTCCTGAGGTGCTTCCAAATGATTATGCTAAATAGCAACGTCAGATGGGAGATTCCCACCCCTTGATTGTTACATCTTTGCTCCTAACAGTCTGCAAGAGAGGAAAAGGGAATAAGAAGCTGGTGTGATATTGTGAAACCACTGCAAAGTTGGTGAGTCTGAAATAACTAATTGAAATGCATTGCTATATCCTTAGTGAGCAGTCTCAGGAAACTTCACATTGAAACAGAGTCTGTTGCTGAAAGTGCCCAGTCTGGCTATTCTACACCAATACATTGTCCACAAATATTGTCGCTTTTGATGAAACAACATCAATGTCATGAAGAGACTTACCTTAGAAGGGAAGCCGTTCCAAAGGTGAGGGACCACGACAGAGGAAACCCACCCACAGGGAATGGGTTCTCATTAGGCAAGGACACACACACACACACACACACAAAAGATCTTATCTCTTGGGACAGTATGGAAGGAGGCATTCTTTCATATATTTGAAGCCCGGGTCTTTGGGAGCCTTAATTATATTATTTCCTGTATATATTTTGTACAATTGTTTCCCCTCCTACTCAGAAATGGTGGTGTGGTCATTAGTTGTATAACAACTGGAGCGGGGGGGGGGGAGCTGGTGTGCTTCAAACTACACACAAGGCAACAAGCCCCAATGCATAGGGACAGTGCCAGATTTATGTATAAGCTAAACAAGCTGTAGCTTAGGGCCCCACTTTCTTGGGGGCCCCCAAAAAATTTAAAGGGAAAAAACCTGGGTGTACATTTCCAAAATATAAAATAAAAAACAAATAAAATAAAACCTACATACAGCAACAGTGTTTTGTGTTGTGTAGGCTCCTATGATGTAAGTCATGGGCCCTGCTAGCCTGCTCCATAAAATATCACTGGTTTGCTCCTTTCTATATATAGGGTGCCTACATTCTGCATGTACAAATGGCTTTAGATACCTATTAGGTCCATAAATTACTATATAACATATATTCAACACAAAAACAACGACAATTTGTTGTTGACCAAGGACAGCTGGATATATAAAGGGCCCCATTACCTTCCGTAGCTTAGGGCCTCATCGAACCTAAATTCAGCCCTGCATAGGGAAGATGCAAATATGGCAGAAGAAGGATAGTGTATCCAGCTTTATATTTTGCTTTGAGATGGGCTTCTTATTTTCCCCACTCCTTGCTTCATAAGTAGCCCAGCTTTGTCAACTGATGTGCATGTCAGTGTGTTGTGTACTGTAACAAAAGACTACGTCCCCCAGCCTGTACAACATTGTCAGTGCTATAAATAGTATTTAGTGTGGCAATCAGATTTTTTTTGTGTAACCTCACATACAGTACATTCTTGAAAAGTATCGTAAATGTCACGTTACTTGGGAAATAATGACAGTTGCTGTGGCTGTATTTCAGCTTTCTAAAAACAGACATGAGAGTATAACATCCATTTTGAACGACAAGAACTCATGTGAAGGCTTGTAATAATGAAGGAAGCATGCAATTTCAGAAACCACTTCCCCTCCCCTTTTGCAACTTTAAACACAAACACTAAAGAAATACTGCCCTCCTACACACAATATATTTTCCTTCACTTGAATAATAGCTGTTTTGCCCAAAGTAAATGATGGCATGCATCCTAAGAAGCGATGGAAGCATTTAGCTATATATAGTTACATTGCATTCAGCTTTCAGGCAGATAAAATAGTCAGAAACTCTTTAAAAAGAAACAAATAGAATTCAATATA
Source organism: Zootoca vivipara (assembly GCF_965207765.1). Classification (NCBI taxonomy): domain Eukaryota; kingdom Metazoa; phylum Chordata; class Lepidosauria; order Squamata; family Lacertidae; genus Zootoca; species Zootoca vivipara. The sequence goes on from NC_142591.1 coordinate 61,796,856, forward strand.
TGGAGTGATATGTCTCGGTGGGGGGACGAAAATACGTTTATGAAAGCTACTATTTTCTTTTTTCCCACTGAATTGCTGATGAAACGTACCCTGTTTCTAGTCTGGCATTAGCTAAAAATAATAATAATAAGTTTCATATATATATTCCTTAAAAGATGTCAAAATTGCTTTCCTCGTTGATTTGCTTAATGCATTTGAAAATATCATTGCCTCTATAACATGAAACTTTACCCAGGATTTACTATAAATCAGGAATGTGGAACCAGGTGTCCTTCAGATGTTAGTGGACTTCCAGCATGCCTGATCATTGGCCATGCTGGCTGGGGCTAATGGGGGTTGAAATATCAGCTCTAAAAAATAAGAAGAAGAAATAGTCCATGAAGATTTCACTTTTAGAAAACTAGTTCACTAATGTGATGTCATTGAAAGAACGCAAGAAGTACATTTTGCTTAAAGTCACACTTAGACTTTTTATCTCATGAGCTATTTTGCTAGTACAGCTCTTCATAAAACCTGATGTAATGGTCTCAGAATGAACTGGCCTCAGTATCAGCATCACAACCACTCTCTTCATGTTGAAGGCAGGATACTATGGCAGCCTCATCTCGGGCAAAAGCCACTCATCCTTAGTGATTTATGAGTGGTCACTTTCTATCACTGCTATGACTTGGAAAAGCTTCCAGCTATGACTTAGCAATCCAGTAGAGCAGACACCAAATGATAATCATAGCCAACAAATAATAGAAGGTTCTGCTAGAAAACCCAACATTGTTTTCAAATTTCACTCTCTTTTAAAAAGGGAGCACCAAACCGTAGCAGCAAGGTGGCATCTTTTCCTTAAATTAGTTCAACTTCAAAATGGTCAGAGATGATGGGAAAGAAGATCAGTGGTTCTTCTTCTTCTTCTTCTTCTTCTTCTTCTTCTTCTTCTTCTTCTTCTTCTTCTTCTTCTTCTTCTTCTGTGATCACTCGTAGCCGAGTAAAATTGTCTTCCATAAACCCAGTTTTAACAGTGGATCATAGCTGCCAAGTTTTCCCTTTTCTCGTGAGGAAGCCTATTCAGCATAAGGGAAAATCCCTTTAAAAAAGGGATAACTTGGCAGCTATGCAGTGGATCCATAAGTGACTGTAGAGGTCAATTCTGGATCCACACGTCCTTCCACAGTGGGGACATTGGTTTCTAGGCGGGAGTTGATCATGGTGAGTGTTTGTCAAGAGTGCCTTCCTCTTAGCACATTTCTCCCTTTCATCCTGAGTTCGAGCGTCCTCAAAGCCCATGGCACCTTTGGTAAAGGCTGTTCTCCAACTGGAGCGCTCACAGGCCAGTGTTTCCCAGTTGTCAGTGTTTATACTACTTTTTTAAATATTTGTCTTGCGTCTTTAAACCTCTTTTGTTGACCACCGGCATTCCGCTTTCCATTTTTAAGTTCGGAATAGAGTACTGTAGTTGCTTTGGAAGATGATCATCAGGCATCCGCATAACATGACCAGCCCAACGAAGTTGATGTTGAAGAATCATCGCTTCAACACTGTTGGTCTTTGCTTCTCCCAGTACACTGGCATTAGTTTGCCTGTCTTCCCAAGTGATGTAGCCAAGTTTCACGCCCTCAGGACTGGTAGGCCAGAAGACCGGGAACTTAACAATTGGGGGAGGCAGAGCCAATGACAGACAAACCCAACTCATTCTAGATTTGTCCCCACTCACCTCCCTGCTGAGTTTTATAAGGACAACAGATAAACTAAGGAGAAGCAAGATGTCACAGGCAGTACCTCCCCCACTCCCAGACTGGTTGCAAATAAGCCAATGGGCAAGTGGAAGCTGACTGAGGGCAGAGTAAGGTTGGTGAGACATTTATTTGCATTTTTAAATATATATTTTTTTAAAAAAAATAAACCTTTCCAGGCCAACGCTCCACAGCTCTAAGTGGATTACACTGTCTGTTAACCATATAGCACTTCAGGCTGTTGTAGCTGCTTTACATACATTAGCTCAGCGACAACAGCCTCATGGAAAACTGGAAAAAAGAACCTGTTTTCCAAATAAAAAGAAAGAAAGATATGAAATGTCTTCAACCTCACAACCTGCCACCCCAGACCCAATGTATTGCAATCATTAGCATATTACTGAGGTCAGCCCACATCTGTTTCCCTTTTCCTTCTTTAATTTCAATTATAACTTGCTGTTTTATATTGCACCATTTATTCCTAAGTGACTGTAGTGCCAGAGAAATGCAGTCAGCCAATTTATTCATTAGATCTATTGTAGTTGAACTGGGGCAGGATGGGGGTGGTGGTGTGTGGAATGGGTTTTATTATCAATCTATTTAATTTCGAGATAGAATTTAGTGGAAATCAATATTAGAGAATGCATAATTGCTAAATCTTCTTAAATTAATAGACTCATTCATTAAGTTTTCCCAAAAAATACTTAGCTGGTATTTCTTGTGACTTTCCCTAATTAATTAGCAAGCAGAAACCAACTGTGAGCAAAAGAGTTTTGGCAATTGTGTGGTAGAATCTGAAGATCAGTTCCCAGAGAAGATGTTTATATGGGGCATTTCAGCTCAAGGGGGGGGGGGGGAAGGGGGGAAAAGAGCTGATGGATATGAGCTGATTATCTCTCTCATTTTTTATATGAGAGCTTAAAAATGGAAAGTGCAATGCTGGTGGTCAACAAAAGAGGTTTAAAGACTGTCTTAAGGCAAATCTAAAAAAAAAATGTAGTATAAACACTGACAAATGGTAAACACTGGCCTGCGAATGCTCCAGTTGGAGAACAGCCTTTGCCAAAGGTGTCATGGGCTTTGAAGACACTTGAACTCAGGACGCAAGGGAGAAACATGCTCAGAGGAAGGCACACTTGGCAAATCCACACCGTGATCAACTCCCTCCTGGGAACCAACATCCCCACTGTGGAAGGACGTGTGGATCCAGAATTGGCCTCCACAGTCACTTACGGACTCATTGTTAAAGCTGTGTTTATGGAAGACAATCTTACTCAGCAACAAGTGATCACCAAAGAAGAAGATTGTACAAGCTCATATGGACTACCTACCACACAACTGAAATTCTGGAGATTTGCCGGTGATTTTCTTTTGACCTTTTACTACTCCTGAAAAAAGCCTTTTAATTAAATCTAAAAAAATTCCTTCAGTAGCACCTTAAAGACCAACTAAGTTTTTATTTTGGTATGAGCTTTCGTGTGCATGCACACTTCTTCAGATACACTGAAATAGGGTCCCCAGGCGCTTATGTAGAGAAGGGGTGGGGAGGGGGTGGGGAGAGGAGGGGGTATCACTCAGAAGGGTGGTGGAAGTGGGTGATTGACTGACTGATAGTTGTTGATGACCGAAAACGACTGCAAATGGTTTTGCATGAAAAAGCAAGGGTGGAGATGGCTGAAGATCGCTTTATCATGTATAATGAGATAAGAATCCAATGTCTCTGTTCAAACCAGGTCCCTCCATGGTTTTGAGCTTGGTGATAAGTTGTAATTCAGCAACTTCTCTTTCCAGTCTATTTTTGAAATTCATTTGTAGTAAGACAGCTACTTTGAGATCTTGTATAGAATGTCCTGGGAGATTGAAGTGTTCTCCTACTGGTTTTTCTGTCTTCTGGTTCCTGATGTCAGATTTATGTCCATTTATCCTTTGGCGTAGGGTTTGGCCTGTTTGTCCAATGATTATTAAATCTAGATTATTGAATAGATTATTAAATCTAGTGTGAATTAAATCTAGTAACTTTATATTAGATTTGACATATCAACTATGATTCACTGGGAATTTCTATACAAAATGGATTGAAAATGCAATGCATGCAAGTGAGGGATGGAGGTTAGCATAGCAACTAAATTCCATTGGACTATGTTCCACTGAATTCAAAGATACTTATTCCTAGGTAAGTGTATATAACTAGCCTTCCCCAATCCCAGAGCCTTCCAGATGTTTTGGATGACAACTCTCATCAAAGAAAAGTGGCTGTGAGCTCCTCTCCAGGAGCCTGCATGACCACACAACCACAGCAAGTCAGAGTTTATAGTTTACCATGTCATGTGAATCACCTCCAGGGAAAAGGCAGGGCATAACTAAATATATAACAAAACAACAACAACAATGTAATTGTGAAAAATACACACTGATTTAATTCAGCTTATTTCATATTGGCCTTTTTTTGGTCTTGGTTTACCATTTCATTCTTAAAACATGTAATTGACATCCAATAAGAGATTTCACCTCTAAAAAAAAAAGAGAGAGAGAGATTTCACCTCTTTGATAGAAACATTCGCTCATTTTGATCTGTTTGTTTGTTTTCTACCTCGCCTGCATTTTCCATATTGACCTCATTCACATCACAGCAAGATCTAAGGGAGAGCGCCAATTCACTCAGTGGGATGGTATGTGTTGTCCATTTGGAATGAATTCAAAGAATCTAAGGTCTTCAGGGAAATTTTCAAATCATCCTGTGATCACCACCTGCCAGGAATACAAGGGCAGCTGCAAAACATCACACATGCTTTTGCTTTTGAGCACGCAAAAATGCAAGATGCTTCGTATTTACCTCATTCTTTAGGGGAAATAAATTTGAGAAAGAGATGAAAGATAGTTGTGCTTAGGACATTGATAACAGTTCTAACATTTAAGGTTTACAGATTAATGGAATTAGGAATTGGGGGCTGCAGTTGTGAGATGGCAGTGTACAAATGAACACACAATCCTAGTCACTCACCAAGGCCTTCTCTACAATTCCTCTATAAAGACATGTTCATGGTTTTTTTTTTATACAACATCCCACAGTTCACACAGGGACTCACACTGGCATTTTGTCACATTCACTAAAATACTGTTCATTTTTCATTTGTAGCTTTACTACATTTTTTGTATGGTTGGACAAATCCATCTATTTCTGGTCTATACTAATTCTGCACAAGTCCATTCCATTAATCTGCAACCTATTTAAACAAGAACCTATATATATATATATATATATATATATATATATATATATATGAGAAAAAATACACATTTTGAAACGTATATTCTTTTAAAAAGACATGTTTCTAAATATATTTTCACTTTTTTAAATAGGCATTTTTAAACAGAGGGGGTTTTTTGGCCAGTAACTACATTTGAACATCTGAGAAGTCTAAAAGCCAGTAGATAATGATCCTAACCATGTTTCTCAGAAGTAAGTCCCACTGAATTCAGTGGGTCTTATTTAGGTAAGTGGATTTAGGATTATAGCTTATGATCTGCACCTTAGTCCTCAAGTACAGTACACCTAGTTTTGGGACGCAGGTGGCGCTGTGGTCTAAGCCACAGAGCCTAGGGTTGGTTGGCAGTTCAAATCCCCGTGATGGGGTGAGCTCCCATTGTTTAGTCCCAGCTCCTGCCCACCTAACAGTTTGAAGGCACGTCAAGTGCAAGTAGATAAATAGGTACCGCTCCGGCGGGAAGGTAAACGGCGTTTTCATGCGCTGGTCTGGTTCGCCAGAAGCGGCTTAGTCACATGACAAACGCCAGCTCCCTTGGCCTATAGATAAGCCACAGACAGAACCTTTCCTCATTTTCTTCACTCTTTGGGGTGTATGTTGCATATCACCTCTGGATTTGGCCAATTTTATCTACTGAAAGAAATGGAAATCAGTTTAATGTGTTGGCCAGAGTGACGGCATAACAGAGTGACGGCATAACAGTCTTAAAACATAACAAGCAAAGAGGCAACCAAGTAAAAACATAAACATGGACTTGATCAATGCAGGTGTATGGAATTGTAACAGATATTGGTATGAAATATAATTGAAACTTGAAAACAATTAATAAACTAAGTCAGCATGCTGGATTATGGGACTATTCCTAGACTACTAAAAAGTTCTGTGTCACGAAGCAAAGCCAGAATACCTGAAATATCATCTCACTCCTAGGAAAGTGGGATTAGGGTTGCAGTCACAGCTAGTCTTTTAGACTGCACCCATGACACTTACCCTGACAATTTTGGGATGTACAACTTTTGACAGGTTGCTGAATAAAGCCAATAGGCTATGCGAATTTTTCTTAACTAACACATTTTTAATATTATATATTGCCATATTTGGGTTTGTCTATTGTTTTGGAAAGTTCAAATTGGGTAGGTTCGTCTTTAAATTATACAAATTATTATTATCATCATCTGATTGCCGAAGCACTCTACCATATTGTGTGGCTGCTTTAAACTGACAGTTTTATGGATTTTACTGCTTCTACTGCTTGATCTGTTTTTTATTGTTTCTACCGATACTATCTTAATGTATTTTCATTGCTTTTTTATCTCAGACGTGAGATGCTCTAGAACTTTTTAAACTGAAGGGCAGTGTATAAATATATTAGATGAACAAACAAAGATGCTCTTCAGCTTTAAAGTGGCTTGCTTCCCGGAATCTGCAGAGAAGACTCCAGCCAAGCCACAACAGGGTCCTGATTTCCTTGCATGCAAGTTTGGTCAGTGGCCCCTTTGACAGAGTCCCAGCTTAAGAAGAACATAAGAAGAGGCCCATTGGATCAGGTCCAAGGCCCCAACTAACCCACAGTGGCCAGCCAGATGCCAATAGGAAGCTCACGAAGCAGGACCAGAATGCAACAGTGCTATCCCCATTTGCTATTTCCAGCACATGGTATTCAGAGGCTTAGTGTCCCTGACAGTGGAAGTGGGACATATCCATCATGACTAGCAGCCATTGAGAGCAGAGGTGGATTTAGAGAAGCATGATTAGTTCAGTCGCATTGGGTGCAGAGCCTCGAGAGCACTACTAGGACTCCATGTCTATGATTTACAACAGAGTGCTAAATTCTGGTGTTGCACAAGGTGCCACTGAAATTTGAGACCCCAAAGATCTGCCCTGTTGATAGTCTTATTCTGCATGAATTTGCCCAGACTTCTTTTAAAGCCAGGTTATTGACCATCACTACACCTCATAGGAAAGATAATTCCATAGTTTAACTTTCCCACATCTTCCCCACATTCAGTGGCGGAGAGCAGGCGCACTGCCCCCAGGGACATGGCATGTGATCTGGGGGCGGAGTGTGGCACTCGTTTTGGGGGGTGGGGCATGGGGGCCGGGTGCACGTTTTGGGGCAGGGCACGCCACGTGCAGGGGCCGGGTGCATGTTTTGGGGTGGGGCGTGCCGACTGCAGGGGCAGGGGCAAAACAGATTTCCTGACCCCGTGTCTCCTACCACAGCAAGAAAGATGCATCTCAAATGGCCCACACAGCTTCCTCAAAGCTGATAAACCATGAACAAAGCAGATCGCTCCTCAAGTGCAACATTTCGTACATGACCTGAAAACAGCTTCCTCTGCCACCACACAGGCAAGACATTTGTTGAGCAGATCACAGGGGCGAATGTGTGTAGTGTTCTGTGAGGGGCTTTTTGGATAATACCAACAAAATGTTGAACAATAAAAGCCAGCTAACGGATGAGTGAGTCGCTTCTGGAGTGGATTTAGGCTTTAGTGACAGAAGACAGAGTGCTGACCCAGAAAATCACGGCATGTTCACATGCCCCTTGGGAGCACACAAGATGGAAGCCTGGGCAAACAATTCAGGTGGAAAGAGGAGCTCCTGTAAAGTGAAAAGGATTTTGTATCGAGGAGGAAATGAGCATTGGAAATATTTTGTTAAATAAAGAGGGACTTCTCAGATATGCACTTCAAGAGTTCCTGTGGGGTGAGGAAGAAGAGGAGGAGGAGAGGGGGGAGGAGGAGGAGGAGAGGAGGGGGGAGGAGGAGGAGGAGGAGGAGGAGGAGGAAAGGAGGGGGAGGAGGAGAGGAGGGGGGAGGAGGAAAGGAGGGGGAGGAGGGGGAGGAGAGGAGGAGGAGGGGAGGGGGAGGAGAGGAGGGAGGAGGAGGAGGAGGAGGAGGAGGAGGAGGAGGAGGAGGAGGAGGAGGAGAGGAGGGGAGAGGAGGAGGGGAGGAGGAGGGGGAGGAGGAGGAGGAAAGGAGGGGGGAGGAGGAGAGGAGGGGGAGGAGGAGGAGGAGGGGAGGGAGGAGGAGGAGGAGGGGAGGGAGGAGGAGGAGGAGGAGGGGAGGGGGGAGGAGGAGGAGAGGAGGAGGGGGGAGGAGGAGGAGGAGGAGGAGAGGAGGGGGGAGAAGGAGGAGGAGTTTGGATTTGATGTCCCGCTTTATCACTACCCTAAGGAGTCTCAAAGCAGCTAACATTCTCCTTTCACTTCCTCCCCCACAACAAACACTCTGTGAGGTGAGTGAGGCTGAGAGACTTCAGAGAAGTGTGACTTGCCCAAGGTCACCCAGCAGCTGCATATGGAGGAGCGGAGATGCGAACCCGGTTCCCCGGATTACGAGTCTACCACTCCTAACCACTACACCACACTGGCTCTCAAGCTTGGAAGAGATGCAAAGAAAAGCAATTGAAGGAAAAGGCAGAGAAGGAAGCAGGTGCAGAAACTCGCAGCCCTCCTACTGAACATCCTTTTGGTGCCCAGGACTTGGAATGAGACAAGTAACAACATATATAGTAGGAAAGAGATGGCGCAGATGCTATTGCCTCTAAGAGAAATGCTGCATGCAGTATCACTTTCCTGCCAAACTGAGGCTTGTAGTCCTCAGTGGGAGAAAGAAACTCAGTGGGTGGGGGGGCACGGAGGACCTGCAGCTGCCACCTCCTCCAACTTTTCATTCCTCTGCCCAAATGTAGGTTTAAATTTATTTGCCTTTGGGCAGGAAAATCAGGAAACAAAGGAAGATGCAGGAACTTATCAAGCAGTGTGCTGGTTCTATCCTCAAGGATGAGGCCATGTGGTGTTAATGTGTCTAGCACGTGCATCCAGAATTCTCCCTTTTCACAAATGTTGTTGGATCTATTGGCATAGATAGAATCATAAAATTGTAGAGCTGAAAGAGACCACAGGTGTCATCTAGTCCAACCCCCTGCAATGCAAGAATCTTTTGCCCATAGGAAACACTGCATGGCCTCAAGCTAGATAATAGTACCAGGATTGCTTAGCTTCAGCAAATGAACGTCTTCTGAGCATCCTCAAAGCTCTATAATGGCCACCTTGGAAGCAGCAACTGATGATGGTGGAAGCTGAAACATTTTGCTATTTAAAAATTCATTTTTGTTAGCTGGCTTAGTCTCTTATACTGGCCCTTAAAGACAGAGTAAACTTTTTTCTCCTTCAGAAAGTTTGGAGGGGAAAATGTGAAGTGTAGGTGAAACTTGAACAGATTAAAGCTTCAGACAGATCTGCCTTCCTTTAAGCGTGAAAGACACCTTTGATTAATGGTTTCCTATACCTCTGCTAGCATTACAAATCTTGAGTAAATATGCTACTAGGACATTAATGTGTGGAATGTGTGTGTATAGGAAAGGCTTTATATTCAAGAAACATTGAAGAATTTCCATGGGCCATGGAGCAGAAATCTAAATGATCTTCATCCTCCCATCAGCCACACTTTGCAAATGGACTTGGCACAGAGATACAAGCGATATTTCAAAATAATTTACCTCTACTTCAGGGCTCTTAAATGCTTTGACAACATTGCTGTTTCTTGTAATAGCTTGAAAGAATGTTTTTTCTTAGTGTCTTATTATCTGTTTTCCAGCATGTTGTATTTTACTTATTGACTAAATCCATTATCATCTTAAAGAATAGCAGCCTATGATCATTGACAATAAGATGCAACAGGGCAAAACTCAAATAACAGCAAAGCCCTGTGTTTTTTTAAAATCTAAGTTACTGTACAAATCCCCCTTAGCTTTATATTTGGAGTATGATAGTTTCTGCTTTTTAACTACTGCTGGAATTAAAATTGAACTACAGGATCAAAGGAAGTACAATACATAAATTAAACCATTGCATTGTGATTCTTCACACTCCCAAGCATGAACAGATAAATGTAACAGTGAAAACCCAAAGTGACTGCAGAATTTTCAAAGTGCAGCACAGACAGCAACTGGAAATGACTTTAGAAAATGAAGTAATTGATAGCTTATACCTAATGATATTTCCAGCTTCATCTTCCTAACACCTTTGTGATGGCATGGCACTCCAGTAACAAAAAACAACAACATTATCAACAGGTATTTAATCAGCCATTGGAAGAGAACAGAGATCAGTAGTAGAACCCATGAAGGTCCTCAGTATAATCTCCAGTTCAAAGAATCAGGTGATGGCGGAAATCTCTTGAGATCCTGAAGAGCTGCTGTGAGTCTGAGTTGACAATACCAGGCTGCACAGACAAATCAACTGACCTGCTTTAAGGCAGCTACCTATGTTCTACCTGTAAGGCCTTTCCACATATTTCTCTGCTGCTCCAAATTTGTGCAACATTTTTTATTTGCAAGTTGCTTTGTGAAATCTATTGGGTTTGCTTTCAGAATAACCATAAGCCAATATAATTCTGATTTCATGGTGTGGTAAGTAAGGCTGGGTGGATTGTCCAAGTCAGGAGCTGCCAACCTTTATGGGCTCGTGGACACATTTGCAAACTGGATCAGCTGCAACCAAGCACATACCATTGGTTGCAATGCAATATTTCTTTCAATCCTAATTTCAGTGGGTTGGGCTAGGACCAAGGGAGGCTTCTGTGGGCACATGAGCATCCATGGGTGCTACATTGGTGATGCTTAGTCTATGTTCATACACTAAGTATATGATAGCAATGGGGCATTAACCCAGGTTGATCAGATATCAAACCATACCCCTACTTGCTCAGCTGTCCTAAGCAGTTCAGGACCACAATATCTGAAATATCATCTCACCCCTTATATTCCAAGGTACTTATTGTGCTCTGCAGGTGAGTGCCTCCTGGAGACATCATCTTATAAGGGAGTCCTCTCTGCACAATATTGGAATGTGACCTTTAGTGTGGTGGCGCCTACCCTTTGGAATGCCCTTCCCTTAAATATTAGACAAGCACCACCTCATCATTTCAGCACCTACAGAAAACCTTCCTTTTCCAACCAGCTGTTGAAGTAGACATATTTCCCTGCCTGCATCTATTTTGGAATTATTTTAAATATATTTTTATTGTTTTGTCACTTCTGGCTTGTCACTATGGGCTCCTACACACTAGGCCTGGGCAATATATATGAGGAGCAGACTGCGATATCGGCTTCCCTCAGTGGTATATCGCTGGTGAAAGCGCCACTACTCCTGACTGAGTCCCTCCGCTAGCAGCGTCCGCTGGACAGAGTCAAAAGTTCCTTCCTCCAGGGAGCGCTCCTAGCAGAGGGACTCAGGAGTGGTGGCGGTTTCAAAAGCAATATATTGCTGAGTGAAACCACCATCCCATTCTGACATCATACAATGGAGAGGAAGAAACAAGATATATCTGCGAGACACTTTTAACTGCTTGACTGAGGAGTGTGCAGCTGCCTTTACCTCAGCTGAGCAGTTAAAGGAGCCACTAGCCTGGCACTGGCTCCCACAAGCCGGCAGTGTGGTGGGGGCTCCGAGAAACTGCTCATCTGAGGGGAGTACAGTTGCCATTCCTCACAGCAAGTAGTTAAAGGAGCCTCACTCGCTGGTGAGTGGGAACAGCACCAGGGCTGTCTCTGTTGAGGAAGGGGCACTGGCAGAGGAAGAGGAGTGGGGGGAGCACACCGCACCTGGCAACGCAATCCCAGTGGGGTACCATCGTGGCTGCCCTCCGCCCACACTGGGTGCCATGCCCCCAGGATGTGTGCCACGCCCCTGCAGGTGGCGCACCATGCCCCCAGGACACGAACCAGCCCCAGCCCCACCTGCTCTCTGCCCCCCGGTGTCAGAGCATGAGGCTCTGCCACTGGGAAGGGGAACCTTCCCTAGCTGAGCTGTGCAAACAACCTGCACTGTCCCAACACGTGAGCTCCTGGGTAAAACCGCCTCAGCTCCTGAGGTAAGAGCTGGGGCAGTTTCACCTGGTGTCTCGTGGACAGAGGCAAATGCAGCTTGTTTTTTTCAACATCGTGGTACATCACCAAACTGCGATGTTTGGCTGGTGATACACCGCCATGTTGGAAAGATGATATCGCCCAGCCCTGCTATCCACTTAGGTGACCATGCCAGGCATTTGATGGAAGTTTAGGCCACAATTAATTTGCTAGCATTGTTACACTCACCGCAGTTTGGCAGTGAGAAGTGTCAGGGGTTCCACTGTTTACCCAGTTTGTGTCTCTTTTCAAATGAGTTCACTGGAGACTTACTGGCATTTTGGATTACCTGCATTCCTTTGCAAATGGTGAGATGGCCGTTCACAGCTTCAACACCTCCCAAATCTTCCAGCTCTCTGTCTTTGCTCTCTGCTCCATTCTCCCCTCAAATGAAAGGTTGCTTACTTTTACTTTAATACCTTCCTGCCATTCAGATATTTGCTGGCCACTAATGTCCATCAGCCCACTAATGTGCCTGTCAATGGATACACCTGGTCAAATGATGTGCCTGGGTCTGACAGGTTTCCGCCATTAATCCTGGGTCTTAGAACCAAGAATGACCAAGGTGGACTTGGAAGTGATCCCCGGGAGATCATTGAGACTAGTCCAAATCCCATAACAGTATTTAAGGTGTCATTAAGACTGAGTTCTTTGCTGCAAGAAGCAAACTCTTCTAGAAAAAAAATATATAGATACTCTTTTTAGAAGCAAAACATTTGGTCTTCCAAAATGACTGATCTGGTAAGAGAGAAAAAGATTTGCCATCCACTCTACAAAGTAATACCAAATCTCACTATCTGCCTACATAAAGCACCATGACGCCTTTTTAATTGGCTTCTAACTCTACTGCTGCACTCAAACAAAGGGTGATTTTCCTAATTACCATCTTGCTTTCTTCTTGTCCTCTAGCAGAAAATGAGAATGACTCACTGCTGCAGAACATAGCTTGAAAAAGGCCAAACAAAGATCACGGCTGGAAATGTTTGGGTAGCAAACTTTCCTGGGTCAATATAGAAAGCTCTCCTGTAGTCTTTCTATCCTTGATTAATAAAATCCACTTAATTTTTCTAACTGATATTGTAGCTACACCTAATGTGGTCTACTGTAAGCTCATTAACCTCTCAGGGTATACTTCTGGCACTTTGCCTGTTTCTAAGTTTAGTGCTTTAACAGCAAACTGGGAATTCAAGAGAACATCTCCCCAACGTACATACGAGCAGACCCAGCTGGATTGTTTCAGAAGTTCAATTCAGTTCAGTCACTGCAGAAGCTATTATTGTCCATTGTCAGTAGCATAGCGGCCAACTCCCCCCGATAAAATATTTGAGGGAGCTACCCCCCCCCCCAAGTTGGTGGGCTTGCTATTCAAATGGTGTGTGCGTGTCATGTCATGGTATCGATTGGGGCAGAGCTTACCTGCCCCCCTGACCCATATTTTATTGAAGTTGGCCCCCTTGGTCAGTAGAGAATGAGACTTTTCATTTCAGGGTCATGGATTCAAGCCTCTTGAAGCAACCATGTGAGTTTGTTGCATGTTGGGTAACACAGGGTGTAAATTAAGCATTGTGCTGTAATGATCCTTTCATCAGCCCAAGCATTTCTGCCGGACAGAATGGTCTCCCCTCTACTGACTCGGTGCAGGATACTGAGGGGAGGGGCACAGAGGCACACCAAGGGGGTAAGTCCTGTTGTGCTAGAAGGAATCCTTGCACTGGCTTCCACTAGTGCACAATGCGAGTTGAATCCAGTCCATACTGACGATTTATCATTATTGTTTTTGGTGAATCACCTTTTCCACAAGTCTCAAGGCAATTTACAAGCATAAAACTGCTAAAACTAATTTTGAAAACTGTACCAAAACAGCAACAACTAAAGACAGGTTTAAATGCAATACAAAATGTACAACAAAGGTAGAGGTCAAACTGAGAGGACGAAGGAATCGGGCTTTGCAAGCACCCACAATAAGCTGATCAGTGGCACTTGCAAAGTGTAGGGTTTTGTAAGTAACAATGTTCAGCTGAACATAGGTTCTTGCCTCCTTCCTTGCAAAAGGCTTTAGAAGCACCAGCAGTCAACTGCTGTTTCTTTACCTGAAGATCAGGTGGGTGTGGCTTAACTGAAACAGCCTCACAGGTCAAATTGGGATGCCCTGTGGGCTGAATTGTTGTTGTTGTTGTTGTTGTTGTTGTTGTTGTTGTTGTTCCACTCTTCATCTGAATATCTCAGGGCAGTTCACAAGATAAAAAATACAGGGTAACAGCACAAAATAAAATTAAGTCCACAAGCCAGAGGATTCTCTTTTTTTTTTAATATTTTTATTAATTTTCCAATTAAAACCAATTATATCACATTCAATATTTCAAATTATACACATATATATATATCAATCAAACCGAATGTTATGCCAAATCATCTAAAGAATTTTTTATTTGGGTTCCCATGCTTCAAGAAATTGGGAATTCCTCGCAACTGTCCAGTGCCGTCTTTTTTCTAAAGTTCAAATCGTCCTCCAAGTTCATAATAATCCAGATCTTCCCCTTACAGTCACATAGATGTTTTCCACTTTCATCCGATTGTTTCCCAGCCGCTGAGATAAATATCAAACAACGTTTCACAGATGTTCTTTCTCCTGTGTGAGTTAATCAGTCCAGCCTCCCCATAAATCTTCTTAATGGAGCTCCTTGTTGCGTCGAAGCAGCCCGAAGCAGCGCCATCTCAAAAAGCTCAAATCACTTTCGCTTTCTCTCATAGCCATGAAGATTCACGATCATTATAGAATTTACAGCTTTTTCAGGCAGGAGACCCAAACATCAAACCATAAACTCTTGGTAAATTAATGGATCTCCTTGCCCTATAGCTGAACTTAGCTTCAGGTCGCTGCTCCAATTTAAAGTGCGTCACAACTCATAAATCCTCCGAGCGCGTCCAGAACTCCTTCCGCCCAACTAGGGGGAGGCTTTTCTCATCGGCAACTCCACATCTTAAAAAAAAATATGCTCAGTAACAACAGTTATAAAGTTCAACTCACACAGTCTTTTGCTTCTCTTTCACTCCAAACAAGCCAGGACATCGCGTCCGGGAAGGTACGAGGCAACAATATGAAGGAAAATAAAAATAAAAACTCGCTTCCCTTATCGCTCCGTCCCC
This sequence comes from Zootoca vivipara, assembly GCF_965207765.1. Classification (NCBI taxonomy): domain Eukaryota; kingdom Metazoa; phylum Chordata; class Lepidosauria; order Squamata; family Lacertidae; genus Zootoca; species Zootoca vivipara. The sequence goes on from NC_142591.1 coordinate 61,811,908, forward strand.
ATCAATCCTTCTTCCAGATGCAGTACAATCTTTGACTCCTCTCCTTTCAGCAGCATAAATTTCTCAGCAGTAAACAGCGCTTCTTCCCCTCCTTCTGAAGTATGTCCATAGATTTAAGCCTAATTATCTTCTTTAACCATGGAAATCCCCGCCATGCAGATTAGCGTCCGGGAGTCCTGGCCCTCGTAAGTGCTCAGCCCAAGCTCCCCCCACTCCAAAAACAGTCGGAGTGGGTCTGGGGGCATCGCGGGCCAGCGGCCCCTCTCCGTAACCCCCGGAGAGGGTAGGGGGCTGCCATTTACTCCCCTAGCAACCGCCAAATTCCTTACGAAGGTCAGAGAGATGGAAAACAGGTCCGCCATTCCTGCAGGCGGAAACCGGAACCAAGCCAGAGGATTCTCACTGCTGAATAGCAACACAGGCTAGGATTGTCCTGTAAATGTCTCACTTTTTATGGGCTTTTTTCCTCTTTTGATTTCCTTGGGATTCAGACACAAGCACACAATGTAAACTTTGGAGGTTGTGCACTGTTGATCCCCATTGCTGGAGTCCATGTCTTCTCTCACACTCATCCCAGTATGTGGCAAGGCTGTCCTTGAGGACTAAGGGTATCTTCTATTACATAAGGGCAGGAACAGAGTGCTGCTAGTGAGGCCCAGACTAAGAGGTGCAAGTGTTATCCTCCTGCAAAGAAGCAATTGCCTGAGAATGTCCTGTGTTCCTTTTCATTTATCTTCCTGTCTGCTCACTTAACCTCCTAATCTTCATGTCCAGTAGCTGCACATAGTTTTGCTCTTTTCATGCTCACATGGAAGAAAACCTCTGTGCTTCTACCCACATTTTCAGCAATGCAGACGTCATGTGCCAAGGCAGAGCTCTCTGCATTAATGCAAACTTGGGCAAAGGCAGGTGACCTTGGAAGGCCTCAAAGTGCAGGGCTGTAGCTCTCCTGCAGTGTATTGCTTTTAGCCTCCCCAGAAAATAACTACTTTCTTCTGCTTGATTTAGAGCCACACACACTCTTTTGTGTCTTTTCGCAATAGATGATAGGATATAATAGGGCGCACACACACAATTGCGGCTGATGAGGTGATGTTATTGTTTCTTTCATCAAAGTGTGCTGCTACAAATCGCCACAGCAAATCCTATTAATTTTCCACAATTAGCCTCTACATATAACAATACATTACTCAGCCATACAGAGTCTTGTGTGTTAAGCAAGGAGAATGTAAAGACAGAGCAACTAGGCATCTCCTCCCACTCTAGTAAACTCAATCTTAGCAATGACCTTTAACATTTATTTTAAAAATGAATAATCTTGCAATGAATGCTTGTGCTTCTTTGAAATCTACCCTCTTTTAAAGTATTCCTAAAGGATACCCCAGGCACAGAACACATGGTTGTGAAAATGGGAATGTAGAGAGATGGAGAAGGGAGATTTGACTGACCTCCATGGTACCCCTCTGTCAGCCTGGCTGAACACAGAGCATGGCAACCCACACATCTGGTGACACCTCCCTGAACACACAGCAGCTGCATGAGAGGCAGCCTTTGGTTGCTGGGAAGCAGAATGGCTCAGAACACTACCATGTAAGGAGGCTTGATAAAGGGTGTGAGCAGAAGGGCTCAGAACACTGCAAGGACCAGAAATGTCATAACCAGACATTGGAGAGACCTGGCAGGAGTCTAATGGTCTAATTGGTCTAATGGTACCAAGTAGTATGGGAAACAGCCTTACTGGAAAAACTAACCAACAAGCTGAAACTGGCACGGGGACAAACAGAAGAGGAGGCCTTCACCCCGGTATGGTTCCCCTTTATCACACACACAGCCCAACAAGATAATGACAAAAATTTACCGCCAGCATACAGATCAGTATGGCTAACCTGACCCAAAAATACCCACTCACACATGAAAACAAAGACCATCATAGCCAATCACAAATGAACAACCACACCCTTGGCCAACCCCAATCTCTCTCACCATCAAAAGAACACAAGCGAATAAAGGAGCTGGAATTATGGTGCTGGAGGAGACTCTTGAGAGTCCCATGGACTGCAAGAAGATCAAACCTATCCATTCTGAAGGAAATCAGCCCTGAGTGCTCACTGGAAGAACAGATCGTGAAGCTGAGGCTCCAATACTTTGGCCACCTCATGAGAAGAGAAGACTCCCTGGAAAAGACCTGATGTTGGGAAAGATTGAGGGCACAAGGAGAAGGGGACGACAGAGGATGAGATGGTTGGACAGTGTTCTCGAAGCTACGAACATGAGTTTGACCAAACTGCGGGAGGCAGTGCAAGACAGGAGTGCCTGGCGTGCTATGGTCCATGGGGTCACGAAGAGTCGGACACGACTAAACGACTAAACAACAACAACACAAACAAAGCTGACATCACACCCTACATATATTAAGCAAAACAGAAACATTGCCACCTACTCCCACCCTCTATCTATCTCATTTTCCCTCTTTCTTCTTAGTGTCTTAATAAATGAAACTGATTTGCAAAAATGATACATGTTAAAATATGAGAGGCAGTGAACACACATTTGTAATTCATAATATTTTGAAGAAGAAGAAGAAGAAGAAGAAGAAGAAGACTACAAGGGAGGGGTAGTAGGGCAGAGGTACAGAGGAGACAAGGGCAAACTGCAGAAAGATAAATCCAGGGTGTGAACACACTCTCAACAGACAATAATTGGGAAGGGTCTGAGTCTCAAGACGTAGGGTTGAGCCAAACCTAGAGGTGGGGGGTAAAACTCAGAGCATGCACATGACCACAGTAAAGAGACGTCCTTGGGAATCAGGGATCCACCAGGCACACACTGAAGGAAGCATTAGTTCTGGGACTCTGAGGGTTTCCCACAGAAAGTGAGATTCTGACATAATTTTGCACATCAGCAACATGACTGCATTCTTCTTTTTGCTTATGAATGTTGGGGAGATAAATTGGCAGAAATGCTATTAATAATGTAAACCAATTCTTGTTTTGTTTTGCATATGAGGCTCATTAGAAACCAATTACTTTTCAATATCCTTTTAATTTCAATGTTCATTAAATTGTGAGTTCAGTCTCCCATGGGATATGTAGGCAGCTGCCAGGAAAGCTTCGTGCCCCTTACATGCTCCTCCCAATAGCACCACATCTGCCAGGTTTTGGGGCATCGCCTTGGGTAAATTTTCAGCGTTGGTGTTAAACACATTCTAATTTGTTTGCAATATTGTTTGCTGCCCTCAGTCTCTCCTTGAAATACACTTCACCTGCCCTTTTTCCTGGGGGGACACAGGGGTACGCATACCCCTAAACATTTTGTGAATCTAAGTTTGGCCTCATTGAGGGGCAGTATTTCAATGTGAGTAGGAAAATGAGAGTATCCCTAAACATTTTTAAAGGGGGAAAAACACTCCACTTCATGATTATGTGAGGTTTCCTCATCTCCCTTCATTATATCTACTTAAGGACAGGACAAGGATTCATCACCAAGACAACTGCTTGCCGTTCCTCCATTTTGCTCAGCAGGTTCTTCTTCTAGTCCAGAAGGGGGTGGTAGTGAATAATAGTGTTATGGCCCCAACCAATAATTCTTGGCAGCCCCAAGGAGGAGAGGGATCCATTTCCTGGTCCATCCCATGTGGAGCAATGGACACCAGAGCCTGCATCTCCTCCCTTGAACCCAGGGAAGATGCAGCATGCATGTATTCTAGTCAAGAAATACAAATTCCAGTCTATAAAGGTCTGCCATCTGCTCCACGACAATGCTGAGATAACTGGACCATTCTTCCTGAGCTGTAGGATTGCTAACCATGGTACTGAAACCCACACCTTGGCCCCTCTCCAAGGTGCTGATTCTGCCTTGCCTTCCTATCTGCCTGGAACCCAAAGTCTACTGACTTGCCTTGGACATTCCCATAGATCAAGATCAAGGAGGAGAAGGAGATGGCTGTTCCTTGACTTGCTCACCTAACTGCTCTCTCCCAAGCAAGCCAGGAGGCAATGAGGAAGAGGAGCACCAGCAGGCCTAACTGAGGAAGGAGAACACATTGAAAGAGCAAAACCACTGTGGTTATTTTGTCTGAGGGTTGGGATTGGCAGTGCTTATAGGTAAAGTGTTATTTCTCACATCTTGGATCTCAATTTCAGTTGTCTTCTTGAAATTGCTTCTGGTGTTCTGTTAAGTTGTTTTTTTAAGCTAATCTGTACAATGTTTATCTTTTAAGCTGTAAGAGTCTCATTGTTCTCTGTTCTCAGTTTTATTGCATTTAATTGGTTACTTACGCACTTTTTTGTGTGAGTCAATTTGGGGACCATTTGGGGGCCAGAAAGCAGCACAGAAGAAAGTATTTCTTCACACAGCACATATGGAACTCACTCTCACAGGAAGCAATGATGGCCACCGAACCTAAATGGCTTTAAAAGAGGATTGGAAAATTCATGGAGGAAAGGGCTGTTGGTGGCTATTAGCCATGATGGAGGCAGCAATGAGTTTGAATACCAGTTGCTGGAAACTGCAGAAGGGTTGCGCTTGAATCCTGCTTGTGAGCTTCCAAGAGGCATCTGCATGGCCACTGTAGGAAAAGGATGCTGGGCTATATGAGCCTTAGGCCTGATTCAGCAAGCTCTTCTAATGTTTTTATGTTCATACAAATACTTGGCTTGGTTGCAGCTTTATACAAGAAACTATTAACCTACACCATGGGCTCTATGTTGGATTTAGAACTTGTTTTGGGAGGGAGCTATAAGGCAGAATATATGCGGTGGTGTTTTTAATGTAATGTGATATGATTGGCCAATAAAATCAATCTCAGCCCATTCCAGGGAAAGTACACTTAAACTGCATAGGACCCCCAGTACATTTGACATATAAGAAACCTCCTACCTGTTGATGAGGCTATGCTGCTAGGGAAAACATACTTTCACGTTTGGTGGACGTGCTGCAAGTTCACATATTTTCATTCCTGGTTTTCAAAAAAAAAATCTGCAATTGCTAAGGAGTCAATTCAATTATCCCCTTTTCTTGCTCTCCAATTTATTTTGGGACATAAAAAGATGGGCATTATTTTAAAAGATCTAGTAATCTTCTTATTGGCTGCTGAGTACTTGTTCATCATACAGAAAGGTAAAGATTACGGTACTCAGACCTCATGCTTTGGTACAAGAATGTTAGGAATATTGCTATTCTGGAAAAGGTGACACTCCCTCCTTGAACATTGTGAGGTGCAGGTACACACTGGTGGAGCTTTACTTTGTGCACAAATGGACATCACTTACAACAACATCAACTTACACCAGCCTCCCATGAGATCTGGAATTCTTGAGTTAACTTATCTCTTGCCACTGAGTGTGATATGTCACTTGTGCCATCCTTCATCCCCTATGATACCTTATTGTTTTGCTTTTGCTTTTGCAGAATATTGTTTATTTTGCATTAAAATCAATATAAATCAATATAAATAAAAAAGGAATGTTAGGCAACGCCCTTTAGTTGATTTTTACCCATCTTGAGCAATGAATTTAGATGCATGGATCAAAATTATTTAATAGAATTACTCAATTTAATAAAAATAATAAGAGTGCTATATAGCAGCCTGTTCTGGAAACGAACAAGTTCTGAAGTGAATAACACTATCTCCCCCCAAAATAATACTGGAAGTGTTCAGCTCATGCCTGCCTCCATTGTGTCTAAATTTGTTCAGCTTCCATTGTAGCTCTGGAAATCAAGAATGCCAAGTCCATTTTACTTCTCTTCCACAACACAGCACGCCATCAGTGCAGTGGGCAGTTTGCCATAAATATTAGCAGGCGCTTGAGTGAGATTCCTGTAAATGAAGATTAAAGGAAGCCACTTTGAAATTGGCTGAGCTGGACGAAGTAGGGATTTCACAACCCTCTAAATATTGTAATACAACAAAAGCACAGGACAGCCACCAATTCTTTGATCAGCTTCTTTGTCACTTGCTGGAAAAAAGAGAGCTACTAAGGACAAAAATATGGAATGTACAGTAATTTCACAAAGTCTGTGTTGCTTCCAACGCAAAATATGATGGTTTCTACTATATAACATTTGCATCACAAGCTTCCATTCCTCAGCAGCTCCTCATGCATATGGATTCTTTTTCTTAACTTCTGTCATCACTACATGTAAGTCCCTGAATTAGTCACTCCTAGGAATTGGGAACATGCCAATCCCAATTTCCCTGCAGTTTCTCCTGCTTCCAATCTTAAATTCACTACTCCATACCTCCACATCAGTTAGCAATTTTTAAAAGTCATCAGGAAACTTCGCCACCAAATTTCTCATGAAATTTTGCCCCCAGACCACATCTTTGCAAAGCAAATTTCCCCCCATTAGAATGCATTTTGGTATGTTATTTTCAGTAATGAGGGGCCAAGAAGAGTATGTGGCCTGAGGGTGCAGATGAATGTAAAAGCTGTGCACTGTATTTGGCCAAGGCCCTAAACCCAAACCCAATCAGGCTAGTTCATGGGGATCCAGGTGTCACTTGGATTGAGACAACCCCAGATTGCCATGGGTTGGGTTGGTTCAGAGCAACATGAAGCTGTCAGGGAGCGGGGCATCAGGCAAGGAGGAGAGGCAGGCATTGGGTGGAAAGGAGGAAAAACACAAAAAGAGTAGGAGGGACCTACTTTTCCAGCTGCATCTTCCTGGGAGAAGGTAGGGGTTGGAAATGGATGCCTTTGGATGTAGAGTGTGGGCTTAGATGTGGGGTGGAAGTTGTCCTCACCTTCCTGTCCAGTCTCTTCTTCTGGTGCACCGCTCCCCAAATCAGCACCATGCAGGATCAAGTACCGGTACTGTATTTTGCTTGCCAGTTGGTAAGCAGAAGCTTCGATCCCACAGGTTGCAGGTTGCTGCTCATCCATGAGGGGCTTCCCTGAGTATGAGCAAGATCAGGCATCCCCAAACTTCGGCCCTCCAGATGTTTTGGACTACAATTTCCATCATCCCTGACCACTGGTCCTGTTAGCTAGGGATCATGGGAGTTGTAGGCCAAAACATCTGGAGGGCCACAGTTTGGGGATGTCTGAGCAAGATCAAATCCTCCTGCTCTTGATCAGGAGAAAGCAGGAGGAGATACACAGCATCTCCTTCCCCCACACCCCACTGTATGTTGAACCAGAGTTTGAAAGATTATTTTTGCCATTGCTGGAAGTTGTAATGTTGCAAATATAATGTTGTTATGTTTGTGGCATTGGTCTGTTGTTTTATTATTCCCGCTATTATGGAATTGCTGTTGCAGTGGTTGCTTTTGAGGTGTATTTCTGCTCTCTTTGTTGTAAGCCGCTTTGAGCATGTTCAGTTTTGTGGCTGATGACTAGTATGCCTTTTAGCAAAGAATCCCCACACTTGTACACCTGTATGCATAGAACCATACAGAAACATCTACCATTGCCACCCAGTGTGCCTGAATGGTCAATGCACACACACAGAAAAATAACCATTGGTGGGGAGCATACATGAACTTTCTACCTGTAGGATGCTTCCATCATCTGGCAAACAGCCAAGACATCCAGTCGGCAAGGCAAACCCTGCCAGGCTGGCAAACCTTCTTGACTCTAATATTCTATTGCTCTCTGTGTTGGGAATTTTTTGTACGAAGGACACACGGGAATCCCTGCCTGCACTCTGAAAGGCTACAGTGGAAAAGCTGGCTTTACTATCTCATCTGTTGTTTGTGTGAGAGAAGTAGGTCATGGTGAGATGGTGAATAAAATTTCATGGAGATTGATCCTATTTGATTGGATGAAATATTCCTCCTTTGTCTGGCAACTTGCTTGAATTTCATGCTGTCTGGGTGAAACATCATCTGTAGCATAAATATCAAACCTAGCAATGATATCTGAAGAAGTGTGCATGCACACGAAAGCTCAAACCTATAACAAACTTATTTGGTCTCTAAGGTGCTACTGGAAGGATTTTTTTTAATTTTTTGTTTCAACTACCTCAGACCAACACGGCTACCTACCTGTAATCAGTAGTGTGAGTTTGTTTGCAATCTTAAAACAATGTACCTGACTGTATTTTAGTTTATATGGGGTCTCTATTAGTATCTCTCTCTCTCTCTCTCTCTCTCTCTCTCTCTCTCTCTCTCTTCTTAAATTGTACTTGTTAGATGGATTTTCCATTCCATATAAACATCCCCATACTGACCAGATTGTTATTAATTTTATACCCTCTCTTGATAGCATGTGGCAATGGTGGTTGTTTCTTTTTCCTTGTGATAACATTTTGGCTAATGGACTTTCTGTCTTTACTGTGCTTCAGTAGTTTCCCCATGATCGTCATGGCAACTGGAATCAAAGCTGTTGTCCAACTGTTGTACAAGAATATTATGTCATTCTTTTGTGAGACAAGAAAATGACAGCAGCAACAAAGCTTACCATCTTTTTTTAACTCTATAAAAAATGAACTTTTACAAATAAACATATAATAACATTCTATGAATGACAGCTTTCCTTTCACATCACCACACCACAGAAAAACTGACCATTGAAGAACACACACGCACTTGCTTTATCAATCTACACAAAACCCATTTTTATTGTTAAAATCAAGAATAGGTCAAATACACTTTCAAAACAGAAGCACACAGCACAAGTATTGTGTGCCTGTGTATTTAGTTTGGGTTTTTAACTCCATTGTTTCTGAAAGAGAACTGTATATTCTCTAATCACAGTTGAAACTATATTTGTTGTGGATAGCACCTTTCCTTCTTCCTATATACATAAAAATGTAAGGTTGTCATCACGCTAGTACTTGTGCACATGCACAGCCAGCAGAAGAGGGAAGAGTTTAGGCAGGCATGTGTGTGAGTCAGTGAGAGAGGGGAGTGAGAGAGCTAATGTGGCCTGTGGGAAGCCTTTCTGCCTGCAGTGGAACTTTGTGTCAAATTGCCTGGGGCAGCCCCACAGAGAGTTCCAGAAAGGAGCACGGCAACATCCCCAGCATTCTCAGAGGCAGCCACAAACACCCTCCTTCCTTGGATGGGAGGAGGAAAGGGTCCATGTGCTTATTTTGTTGCCTAGACACTACAGAGCACATGCCTTTAAAGGCTACAAAAGAAGGCCAATGGGGCTGCCAGAAAGGTTGAGGAGCCAAAGAGGGGGTTATGTAGTTTGGTAGCAGGAGGAGTGTACATGCGCGCACACACACACACACCCTGGCCAGGCCAGCCTTCTTGTGGGAAAGCAGGAACACCTCCTTGGTCCTTTCCAACTCTCTCTTTTTCACTCCTTACACACACACACACCCCACACATTTTCCCCTCCTGATCATGGCCTTAACTCTAACCTTCTGGATCAGGCCAATGGCCCATCTAGTCCAGCATCCTGTTCTCACAGGAGCCAAACAGATGCCTGTAGGAATCCAGCAAGCAAAACATGAGCTCAGCAGCACTCACCCCTCCTGTGGTTTCTAGTATTCAGAAGCATTGCTGCTTCAAACTGATTGTAACTAATGCATAGCCATCGTGGCTAATGGTCTCCAGTAGCTCTCTCCTCCATGCATTTGTCCAATCCTCTTTTAAAGGATTGAAGTACTTTCTTTTATCTGTCCTGAACCCACTTCCTAAGCATGGGATGGGATGGGATGGGATGGAATAGGGTAGGACAGGGTAGGACAGGAGAGGGAGGGAAGACTCACCTTGAGGTCTATGAATGATGAAAAGTGGAAGAACAATGTAAGGGAATAAATAAACTAGGCAGAGTATCAGGGGTTACAGGTAGGTAGCCGTGTTGGTCTGGGTCGAAGTAAAATAAAAAAATTCCTTCAGTAGCACCTTAAAGACCAACTAAGTTTTTTTTTTGGTATGAGCTTTCGTGTGCATGCACACTTCTTCAGATATCAGGGGTTAATTGGTTTCATGTGATTTTTGAGTGACCAAGGAAGCAGGAAAGACACAGAGCTCCTGGAGCAACACAAATCTACCTAATAAAATGGTCTGTCTTATCTAAACAAGTATAATTATCTGTCAGTGTTAATTATTGTGCTGTGGATTTATATTAATGGAATCCCATAAATTAGGTCTTTCTGCCTCTGCCTCTGTCTTGTTCAATTTGTATGTAAAACATCTCCCCTGTGCTTAGAGGGTCACTGTCTAGAAGATTCGCAGCACAGTCCTATGCATGTCTACTCAGAAGTAAGCCCCACTGAAATCCACTGGATTTCCTTCCAAGCAAGTTTATATAGGATTGCAGCCCCAGGCTTTTTTAAAAACAACAATAACACAGAGAGAGAGGGGGGGTCTCCCAAAACAGATCAATACAAACTGTTCAGGCTAGAATTTAAGTTTCAGCTAAAGCCACATCTTGAGCTATGAACTTCCTTGCACACAGCCAGAATAACTTCTCAGCATCTCCAAAACTGCATTGGACCTTCACTGCTTCAACCAGCTTGACACTCTCCTGGGAATGCAGCATCCCAATTCCACCCAAACGTCCTTCTGTATCATAAATAAAAGATGGTTATCCTTGTACTATGTTATTTTATGGCTTCTGTAGTGAAGAATGGGTCAGGGATTATGAGAGTGGAGCAAGGAAGTGCCACAGCACAATCTGTCTTCCTTCCTTTGCTGCGAGTGTGCATTCTGCAGCATTGCATACTGTCCTGGGTGATTAACTGGGGCAGTTCTTTGTCTCCACTTTTCAGCAGAAAAGACAAGCCACCAGATGAATCCCAGCAAAGCTTCCCACAAACAAGCTTCACTGGAGAGAATCCATAACATTCTCCACATGAATGGCATGCCTCAGGTCCTCAGGATGCTGGAAGTTTTTCTGGTTTAGGCAATTGTTTGCCTCTTAGGGTTTAGAATTTACACTCTGCTCCAAGTGCTGAAAAAGGCAAAGAACATGTGATCAAGAACTATATGTAGACAAAAGTGTAATAAAGTTTTTATTGTTCACTTATTGCATTCATTGTTGTTGTTTAGTCGTTCAGTCGTGTCCGACTCTTCGTGACCCCATGGACCATAGCACGCCAGGCACTCCTGTCTTGCACTGCCTCCCGCAGTTTGGTCAAACTCATGTTCGTAGCTTCGAGAACACTGTCCAACCATCTCATCCCCTTCTCCTTGTGCCCTCCATCTTTCCCAACATCAGGGTCTTTTCCAGGGAGTCTTCTCTTCTCATGAGGTGGCCAAAGTATTGCACTCATAAGCCCACCTTTTTCTCCAAGGATCTCAAGGTGGTGTATATGGTTCTTCTCCTTCTCCTCATTTCATTTTAGACTGAGAAGCAGTGGCCCAAGGTCACCCAGTGAGCTTCATCATGACCAAGTGGAGATTGGAGCCCTGGTCTCTGAGGTCCTAGTCCAACTCTCTACTATTCCTCCACACTGGCTCTCCAAAATGGTCACAGTTTTTATTTGACTACAGCTCAAAAATTTCATTACAACATAAGGCACAGATCTAGATATCAGACAGCATGCTTCTGACCAGTGCCACCACCCAATCAAATATGGTGCTGTAAAGGTTGATAGGAGGTAGCGGAAACTTCAGACCTGCCTAATGTGGGTTCTCCCTACAAATTGGCTGAAGCAGAACCAGCATGGCTTCTGTGAGGAAAAGTTCTATCTCACTAACCTTTTAGTGTTTGTTGCGATTGCAAGAACAGGATGCAAGACTGGATGGGTATTTCCTCTGGTCCTCCTCCCAGAACCAGCATCTCATTGAAGCACTGAGACTACACAGTTTTGACTGTCTAGCTGGCCCTGCACTTGAAGGTGGTGGTATTCAACTAAACACTTGTGCTAGCACATAGATTCTTGCTAGCAGAATGAGATTCCCCCTCCTCTCCTTGTGAACAACCCACACCACCCCCAAATTTGCTCCAGAAGGTTGAGGGAACACCCAGAACAGATTTAGGGGTTGCATGAGGAAGGAAAGGGAGAGACAGTTCTGTCATGCAAGGAGAATTCCTTCCACTGATAGAATGCTCTCCTTAGTTCTACTTTGAATAAAACCCAGATAAATTATCTTATCTTAACTGACATAGTTTAGTTAGGAGATTACAATCAAGTAGAAAATGAGGCAAAGAAGGGGAAAGGAAAAGGAAAAGGAGGCACAGCAGGAGAGGTAACCTTGAAAGCTAATAGTTTATCACCATCCAAAGTAGGAGAGTTGGAGGATCAATGTAAAGAATTTGCAAAGCACTGTGCAGTGGTTATTCTTTGAGAATGAAGTGGTGATGTGATTTTTGTTTTCAGCTCAACATCTGGAATCAGTTTCTACTTAACTTCTAGCAATCAAAATCTATTATACTGAAGATGTCTATAAGTTATATCAAAGCTGACAACAGTTTATTGGAATTTGACAGCTTTCAGAAGGTAAATGAAGGTAAAACCATTTCTTAAAGGGAATAATATATTTAGCCCAGCAGGTTTTTGACCTCACAATGATCCATTGTGTTTACCTGCCAACCATTTTCTAGAGGGGGGTAGAATTGCCTTTGTCATAGTTGAGAAACACACCACTTTGTTGACCATAACTTCATATGAAATAACCTGGATCATTTTTCACCTTTGAAAAATGAACAGTGAGGCTGTTGCTCTTTACAGGAGAGAAACGAACCAGCCATTAGTTACAATCAAACATCTGACAAAATGCTTAGCAAAGCACTATGGGGCTGGCAGTCCAGGGTGCAGATGAAGATAGCTTCACTGGAGCCCAGAAATGCAAGATATGGAGCAGGGGCAAAGATCTGTTCTCATTTTAATCTGACCCTATCAAATGCACTTCCCAGACCAAGACACAAACTCGAATGCAACCATCCTTCAAAATTCACACTTCTCTGAATTTTGCAATACATTTTTACAGCCAACAGATCTGTATAAAAAAATGTGTATATTAGGTGGAAATTGATTCTGCAGTTGTTGCTGTCCCAAGCAAAGTGCCCAGTGCCTCAGCCTGTGATGTGCTTTGGGATCACTTTCAGTTTATGCAGCCAGATTATATGGGTGAGGTGCTTGCAGCTCTATGCCTGATGCTGTGCCCCCTTGATCTTTGTCCCTCCTGGCTTATTAAACTTGCAGAGTAGATCTGTCTGGTTGGGTCTGCAGTGTGGTTATTGCTTCATTGTATCATGGGATGGTCTCTGCTACCTTAAAAGAGCAGCTGTGTGTTCATTCCTAAAGAAGCCAATTCTGGACTCATTGGTTTCGATTAACATATGACCGGTAACAACACCCCCTATTTAGGGAAGGTGAGGGAGAGCATTTTGGGAGGGCAACTGCATACATTATTGTATGATACAGTCAGAGATGGATAATGTGGCTGAGACAGTTATATTAAATTTTATTTCCTCAGGGAGAGAAAGAGAGAGAATATATACAATAGAGAGGAGTTTAATAATAACATGTTTATTATACATACTGCAATCATGTATTTTATTCTTGGTCCTAGTAGTTTCCTAGTCTTCCTTATTTTCTGCCTAGTGAAAGGATACAAACATTTTTTATAAAATTATAGCTGCATTTCTGTAAAAAAACAAAGAAGTAAACAATAAACTACATTTTCATATTATAACTATTATTTTTTTAAAAATATATCTCATGCATAGTGTTAATATATTGAGCACTAAAAGGAGTTGAATATCAGCCTGTTTGATTCAGGATTCCTCTAGAATTTACTGTCCATAAACAGATTTCAGTGTGCTGATGCAGGAGTCCTCATGCAGGAGTAGGAGATTGTTTTATTTGTCTTTCTGAAAGGTAACAAAGTGGTCAAAGAACTCAAAAGTGAAGCTGTTGGGGATGAGCCAAAAAGATATACATCCACCCAACTTAACAACTGCATTCACAAAAATGGGGCCCTACTTTCACGAAAACAAGTTAAAGTCAGTGAGATCAGGCTTGGGATAGTTCTACCATGGCCAGAACTTAAATTTCACCACCATATGTGGCTAATATGGAATTCAGTACCATCTGTAAACAGAAGCAGATGGGGGAAAGCTCCAGAATTATCCTTCACACTGGATAAAGGGGAAACAGAATGACAGAGACCATTGTGAATAAGCAAAATACCATGTAATGTGCCTTCGGAGGCAACAAAAACCCTAACTTTAAAGATACACCAATGGCATATATGCTTGCTATAACTCTCAAAGAAAGTGATAGAGTCATACAAGAAGCTGAGTGGAAACTTCAGCTCAGTTTGCTAGGGCAGTGAGCTCAGATATGACATTTCTTTTTTAGGGACAACTCTGATTTAGTACTGTCAAAGTGAAAAGAAAAATTATCTTCCATTTTGAGGTGGTGTAGAAGGCAGACTGGGTTTCTCTTTGAAAGTTCCAAATCTGAGTAACAGTTTATTTTCAAAGCATTTTCAGCAACAAAGTACCTTCTAAGCTTTCATTTCCTCAATTCTGGTTTGGAGACAAATTATGGCTCACTGTAAACATAGTTTGTCCTATTAGTACATCATTAGTTACCACAAATCAGGACACAGGGGAAGGAACTGGCACACGGGAGCGGGAAGGAGGGAACACCCAAGTTCCAGGTTTTTTAATGATGGCCAAACCAAATGTTAACAGTGGAATCCAAATGAGCCTATGAAGTTCTCACTCACAGGATGTAGTGACGGCCACCAAGTTGGATTGCTTTTAAAGGGGGATTGGACTAATTCATGAAGGAGAAGGCTATCAATAACTACTAATCCTTATGGCTATCTCTCATCCAGCATCAAAAACAGTATGTCTCTGAATATCAGCTGCTGGGAAACACCAGCAAAAATGCTTCTGAGCTTCCCATAAGCATTTGATTCAGAACAAGAACGAGATACACCTTTGCTCTGATCCAGCAGGGCTCTTTGTCTGTTCTATATGTCTGGCTGCTGTTAAAGACTGGTCAGTCCTACCACACAAGCTTGTAAACCACCCCATTATAAAGGACTTCAAATCATCAACACATTTTGCGCTAGTTTTTTATTATTATTATTAGCCTGCCTTTTTGTGAAATGGGCAGGAGGGAGAAATTAAGTGACATTAGCCATAATATTACTACTTCAAAGCAATACTGGCTTTAACAGACATATTCTTCTTCTATAACTCTGTGAAGAAAGGAGAGGAGAAGAAAGGAAAGATTAAAATCAGGTCACTCCTTCGCTGAGCAATATAGGCTACCTTAATTGGTTTGTGTCACTCGACAGAGAATAACAGCAGTGTAGTTCTGAGTAAAATACTTCAGCAAGTAATTACCATTTCCTAGAAATGGATCCTTCCAACCTGGCTCTCCCAGAGCAGCTGCAGGAGATCGCCTCTAAAATAACAGTAACAGCAGGCTATGGTGAAATAAGACTGTTTATCCAAATCTCATTCTGTGTGCGTGTGTGTTTTTGTTCCTCCGCCCCCTTGCAAATGTGGCCTGAAGGAAATGAGATAGAATGAGCTAAATGAACCAGGTTTAACTTGCACAAAAGGAACAAAGAGACCTGTCCACTTTGCATTAAGAGCAATGGGGGCGATTCTGTGTGCTTTTCCCGCCATGCTATTGTAAGACTGCAGAAACAGGAGACTAATGTCAGGGTGGTAATGATACAAGAAAGGCTTGCAAGTTTGGAGCCTATGGGTTGTTCTATTAATTGCAGGCTCGATTATTGCACACTCTAAGCAGAAAACACTGCACAGTCATCGGATGATGTGACACAATTAGTACGCAGGGAAGGCAGCGTTTGACACAGGTGCAACGAGAAGTGTGCACAGCAAATTGCTGTGAATTGTTTCTACATGCCATTTAAATAGACTTAATTTGCTTGCACAGCTCGGTAATCTTTCTAAAGGGGAGAGGTAGCCATGCAGGTTGTTCAAGGGATGCAATGGCTCTCCGATGTGGGCACAGCATCAGAAAAATTTCACAGCTGAACGAAAGGAAGTTTTGCTACCATTGAGTGCTAGAGGGAGAGGTAGGAACACTGGATTGGATCCAGGGTGGCCTTCTGTGAATGGGAGGGCTTTCTCCAATTTAGCACAACATCCTTCTATGAGAAAAGACAACTGAACTCCAGTGGTGTGCGTCTTGTAGCCCTATGCCTTGCACAACATCTCAAGATCCACATCTGTACTTAGTTAGGGTTGTGCATAGTCCCTGTCACTTGTGTGCACAGCATCACTACCAGAATTTCTTCTGCATCCAGCCCACAGAATGACAGGTTGTGACTGGGCTTTCTAGGTGTTTGAAACTCATTGAGCCTCAGAATTCACCTAACCAACAAATTTTAAAAATTGAGAAGTATCTGTATTGGAACTGTAGTGAGACTGGCACTTTTTGACTTGGTCATCAATGGAGTGAGATTAAAGGAAGGTGAAATGCAAAAGCTACACACAGTGCTAGTTATGCAAAAGCCTAAGTGTATGCAAAACAATCATCTAATTATTAATGCTTGGCCTCACTCTGTACTCCTCACCATTCTTGCCCCTTGTTCTGCACATAGATGCTTGCCAGCTCCTGATAACACTTCATACATGTGATGAGTACATTTGCCACAATAAATTTGTCAGTCATCACAGTACTGCAAGATTCTTGGTTACTTTCGAAATCATGTTCCTCCCTTGATTTTAACCTCTGGGGAGAGCTTCATCTAAACAAAGTGGGAAGAAATCAACATGTGTATCGGCAATCACACATCCATCGGGCACGCACATAATCGTTGCCGCCTGTACTTCAATTGCATTTTTAATTATGGATGTTTATATTTTTGATGCAGCACTGAGAAACATTTTTGGTTCCATGGAACAGATCCTTAGTAATGTTGGCCTTGGAGACCAAATTTAACAGGTTGGGGGGCTGCCCACCTGGCAATCACATGAGGTCACTGTGACATTGCATGGGTGATAGGTGGGCAAGGCTGCTCACCCATCAAAAGTCATGCTGTGATTTTGCAAAGCACCCCTTGAACTGGCTTCTGGCCTCCATTAAAAGAAGGGGTAGGCTGGTTCAAATAGCACTTCACTCTGCTTCTCCTTTAAGCAACCAGCAGCAGTAGCACCCCTCCCTGGCCTGCTTAAACATGACCTCCAAGCCTCACAACACTATGTTAATTGCATAGAGTCTAATGACTGAAAGGGACTACTGACATGTGGCTAACAGCGATTAGTGATTTAATGGGGTAAGTACAGGGAAGCTTGCTGCTACTCAAGGGATGGCGCATAATAAGCGGATTTAAATGTAGCAGTTTTGTGTTTCCTCATTCTACAATAAGCCTACACAGCCTCAGTCATATCTTATACCTTCTTTTACCATGCTCTTCCCACAAAATCTTTCTGTACCAACAATTTAAGAGTTGCATTCACTGCCAAATCCAGGGATGACCCAGGGATCCTGCAGTGTGCAGCAGATGAAGCTGATGAGGGTGATGTTCAGGCTACTTTCTTAGGTGGAGAAGCCCTAATGCCTTATCTGGGGCCCTCCCAACTGGAAGTAAGTCACTCCACATCTGACCAACCTACACAAGGCTTCAGTTGGCTCCAGCTCCTTTCATCTTGCACAACCATTCGGAACTGTCCAAGGTGCTGTTCAAGGAGACTTTGACTGCTTCCCCTATGAGTCTCAAGCTTCCATGGAACCAAGCAGTGTTTCCCAAACTTGGGTGTCCAGCTGTTTTTGAACCATCCTTGATCACTGGTCCTTCTAGCCAGGGATGATGGGAATTATAGTCCAAAAACACCTGGAGACCCAAGTTTGGGGAACACTGAACTAGAAGATCTTCTACTCCACCTTTGAGTCCTCACTAGTGTTTCATCAGCCCCCACCAACCTGTTCCCAGTCTATAGTCTTTCCTCAGTCTCTGTCCATTTTCTTCCTTCATCTCAGGAAACACTTCTCTCTAGGGTAGAGAAACAGGTCACAGCACAGGCTGTTGGGAAACGTTATCCTAAGACTATATGACCCTATCTTATAATACAGAATGTGCCAGGTTCTTCTAGGCTTCTGAACTTCCCACTTTCTTTAGCACTAGCACCTTCCAGGTGTTATTGGACTAGAATGCCCATCAACCCTAGAAAGCACAGTAGTTCCAGCTAAGGCTGATGGGAGTTGTAGTTCAACCACATTCAGTAGGCACAAGGTTGGTGAACGCTTTTCTAAAGGAAGCTGGGGAATGATCATCTCAGAATATGTGATGGATAGTTTAAACTAGGGTTAGTTCAAATAAGCCAGGTTCTAACCACAGTTTATTATCCTGACTTGTTAAGCAATGATAGTTTAAACCAGGCATCCCCAAACTCGGGGGATGCCCTCCAGATGTTCTGGGACTACAATTCCCATCATCCCTGACCACTGGTCCTGTTAGCTAGGGGTGATGGGAGTTGTAGCCCCAAAACATCTGGAGGGCCGAGTTTGAGGATGCCTGGTTTAAACTGTAGTTCTCTGAGTTCAAATGTAATAAGGTGCTTCAGTTCACTTAAAAGCAGAAAACTGGTTTAGAATTTCAGCCTTCTTTATCTTTCCCAGAATCAGTCACAAAATAATCAAAGTTTGCAAGCTCATCTCTTGAATGAACCAAGGTGTCATGTAAGAAGATCAGCACACTGAACTCCCCGTTGCATTTTAGCTTGTTTAATGCAAGAAACTAATTTACTGGTTTTACTGCTTCTTGGACAATCCTTGGGCTGGTAATTCAATTTTACATTCATTTAGCTTGTATTGTGTAGGGGAACATCTGCAACAACTCCTAACAATAACTACATTTCAAAACAATTACACAGTAATAACTAAGCTGGAGGATACTATCAAAGACACACAAGAAAACGAAAAGAAGAGCAAACATATGAGGCTGGAGGAGTCAAATTAAATTTGATCCTTAATCGGGAAAATGAAAATGTATGGAAGAGGAGACATAGACAGTAATGCTAAAAACACTGTTAGCACTGGGCAGTACCAGTCCTGATTCCACAATGTGGGGTGCAGTGGAGCATAGAAGGCTGAAGATATGCTGGGCAGGTGCAGGAACAAGGACAATTGGAAACGCTCCTTTTTTTCCCAAGAAGGAGCATCTTTTACTCACATTTTCAGTGATGGAAATATCTCTTTATTTTGGTTTCTCTATGTTCCTTATTTCTTCCAGTCTTATGTTCAGTTTGCCACATTTCCACATCAGTTTCCGGTTTTTAAAAAGACCCCTCCCCCAAATATATATATATATATATATATATTCATCAATATGTTGGTGCTTTTCTGAACATGCTCATCACTAGAGATTCATCCAGCTTTCTGGAATAGAACAGAAAGTTCTAATGGTAAGATTCAAGCATAAGATCATGGTAGCATTTTCATGTTGAGGCCGTCCTATTCCACAGACAAGAAAATTATTGTAGCATACCTGACAGGTCTTTTCCCAGCTACAGTCATGCATAATGATAATAATTAAGGAACTGTTGCAGTTCTGTAGCATTTCTCTAAAAGAAACCAACAGTACTGTTAATGTTCTTCACCATTTACATTCCATAGCATTTGCCTTTGATTTGGCCCACCCTCTTTTCAGCTGTAGACAGTGTATATTGGTGCTAGATCTTCAGGCAGCAAGTATTACAATAAGCACCAGGAAACCATTTACGAGGAGCACGGCCTCCAAGAATTCTCACTGGATTTCATCCGGGCAACCACCTCTAAGGATGCACAACTGTACAGAAATTACCACCCTGGACTGTTTTGTGAAAAATGAAAAATGAATAAATAAATATTAACATAGGGCTGTTTTTAAGGAGGGTAGGGGGCTTAATTGTGAATTGCTAGTCAGGCAGCCATCCTATGCACAAGAAGCTGGTGCAAAGCAAACTAGTGTAAATTAAACTGGCATAAAGTTACACTAGATCCAAAATCCAGTCTGCAGTGGGGCGGCTGCTGCTGCTCCTGCTCTATCTAAGCCTGGCAGAGCGGAAAAAATCCTTTAAAATAGTGTTCTATGCTGGGTTAGCTTGTCACATGGCCAACCTAAGTCCTCACTCTCTGGTCCAGCCTTTGTCACCCCACCAGAATGCTAATAATATTGTTATTTATACCCCACTGATGTGGCTGGGTTTCCCCAGCCACTCTGGAAGAGCTTCCAAAACATGTAAAATCATAATAAAACATCAAACATTAAAAAAGCTCCCAATGCAGGGCTGCCTTCAGAAGTCTTCTAAAAGTTGGATACTGTAGTTATTTATCACCTTGACATCTGATGGGAGGGCCTTCCATTGGGAGGGTGCCACTGCCGAGAAGGCCCTGTGCCTGGTTCCTTGTAACTTCACTTCTCACAGTGAGGGAACTGCTAGAAGCCACATCAGAGCTGGACCTCAGTGCCAGCTTCGGCTGCTCCAGAATGAGCAAGTTACATTGATTGATCTGGGGTTGGGAATGTAATGCTAACTGAGCCTGAGATCTACTGCATCCCAAACTGATCAACCTGAATGGCCTTGTCATAGGATTGCCCCCTTAAAATGATTGTGTGGATATATATCACTAAACATGCTTGTTTTGAGATTTTATTTCTATTTTCCTTCCAGAACATTCCCTTGCCACATTGCAGATTGCTTTAACAATGTAATCAAAGTTAGCACTCTGCAGCCAACAAGCAACCTAATTGTTTTTCAATACTGGATTGTAATTAAACTGCAGGGCTGGGCTGGAGGCAACGCAGTAACATGGAAAGCGTCTCCCAAATTTGGATTGTGCTCTATGAGTAAGTAGAAATGGCACAAGAATAAACTGCTGGATTAACCAAAGGGGATTTTACTTTTCCATTTGATCAGAAAAGCACAAGGTTTAAATGGAGACTTTGTAATATCTCGTGGGGTTTGTTTCTTCTTACATAAAGGACAGTAGCTATTTTCTCAGGGTAAATCAAAGTATCAGCATTTTAGTATGCTGGTATGAAATTTACAGGGATTTGTGCGGGGAGAGCACAAAGCTCTTCAAATTGAACTTCAGTGAAAGGATTATTTCAAAAACAAATAACCTAATCTAATATCACTGTAAGTATATTACAAAAACCCGATCAGAATTCTTTTGGTGGCTGATCAGCGAGCATATGTGGCCTGGGATTCAGAGATTTATATGGGCCAAATATGATTAAAACATATTCGTTAACTTACAAATCTTTTATTCAAGAACTGAGGAATCAGCTGCCAGGTATTTCTTTAAATTATGGGAGGAACCTCAAAGGACATCCAGACCAAACGCCTGCCAGTTCAAGCTCTCCACTACTACAGCACCCCTAATGTGAGGCCATCCAGCCTCTGCTTAAGAACCACTAGTGAACGAGAGTCCACCTTCTGAGATAGCCTCTCCCACTGTTGAACAGCTTGTCCAGCACCATAATAAGACACACATTATTTTGCACAATTAAGTCTGATATACCCATGTATCCATGACAGTTGCACTTTTATTATATTTCTAACATGTTTTTAATGTAATCAATCATAAGCTGAATGACTGAGCGGAAGCTTGAATGAAGTTAGCTCTGCTATAAAAAGAAAGGACTTTGCCTCTGAGAAGCACAGAGGTGAGCTACACTCCTTGCAAATTTCAAATTAACAAGGCATCGATTGGCTCAGAATTGCATAGTCATGGCAGTGGTCTTCCAAAAAGTACAGCAGTATCCTGTTATGATCAGAGATCCCTGTAATCACGAGGTAAGTCAGCTTGCCTGCCATGTAACTTTGGGCAGAGCAAACAGAGAAAAAAGCAGCTTGGGGGGTGGAACAAGTAGAGGTAAAAAAAACGTTAAGAATTTGGGGGCAGAGACACTTTGGGGCCAAGGCTTCTGCGGCATCCTGCAGAGCTGTCCACCAGCCCATCATTCCTCTTTGGTAACTATATCACAGCTGCAGCACATCTGTGAAAGTGTTGTATGGTTGAGAATTCTTGAACAGATTAAATTAAAAGTTTCCTTCTGAGAACGTCAAGGTCCCATTGCCTTGGCCTCAGTGATTTCACCCACCAATCCCAGACTGCCTTCATGGCAAGCTGATGCAAAAAAATAAATAAAATCCCCTCCAGGTAGCTGCAATTTGCCTCAGGAAATATGGCTCCCTATTCCCTCTGTTCAGTAGTAATTGTGGTTTAAACTATAGTTATGTTCAATGACTGTAATGTGTAGTTGGCCCACCAAAGAAAAAATAACTCATTGTTTGACCATACACCATCATTTCAGAAAAGGTGAAGTTTTTAGAAGCGGTTGGTTTCTCTGCTGATACATTCTATTTCAGGGCTGGAAACTTAAACACATATTTACATAATCTGACTTGTGGTTCCCACAGGATTATTTCAGAATTAATGAATAGTTGAGGATTGCAGTCAGATGCCAGGTATCCATTAGAGTAGATGACCTAGTGGAAGTTTTTGCTTAAAACGTCTTTCAAATCGCTTACCACGGGTACCTCAAAAATATTATTATTATTATTATTATTATTATTATTATTATTATTACCCCGCCCACTCTGGGCAGCTCCCAACAGAATATTAAAAACACAATAAAACATCAGACATTAAAAACTTCCCTAAGCAGGGCTGCCTTCAGATGTCTTCTAAAAGCCAGATAGTTGTTTACTTCCTTGACATCGGATGGGAAGGCATTCCACAAGGCGGGCGCCACTACCGAGAAGGCCCTCTGCCTGGTTCCCTGTAACCTCACTTCTCGCAGTGAGGGAACCACCATAAGGCCATCAGAGCTGGATCTCAGTGTCCAAAAGAGGGCACTACTAGTCAAACTCCAATGGCAGGTGACCTCTGTGCAATTCCTCCCATAATTGAAACTGCTGTTGGTGGGAATTATTCAAAATATGTGGTCACTTAGCTGAAAAGGCTTCCACAACCTTTTGTGAAAGGTTCCTCAAGTGGATGCTTGCAGAAATGGAAAAACGTGGAAAAGCTTTAACACTTGTTAACCCTTGTGCAGCTTCAAATAACTCAGATCCCAAGCAACTTTCAGTTGGCTTTTATATCCCAAGAAGGAGCACCAGTTTTAGTCTTTTGCACTATTTTAATCTTTGTTGTGCAGGTGTAACCATCCTGAGATAATTTGTGCCCAATTAAAGGGCATATTGCCTCTTGCACTACAGTAACTTGGGGAGAAGCAAACCGTACTTACTGTATTGGGAGGTCGTTTATGAATGGCAGTCTTAAAAATGAAGGGTTATCACAAGAAGTCAGACGTTATAGCCATGCAGTTATGTAACCTTCAAAATACTGGAATTTTTATGTTTTTAATTTATTTAGTGGCCAATCATGAGGTTTTAGCACAAAGCGGCAAGAGGTCTTTTCTATCAGGAGGAATGTACAAGCATCACTCGCCTGATGCGATAAGTTGTACCTAAAATAATTGACCATAAAATCTTGGGAAACGAAGATTATTTACACAGACAATATAAAGACGGAACTGAAGTGACCGCACTGCAGTTGAGTGGGGATGTTAATAAAGAAATCATAAACTATATGGATAGTGGAGCAGAAGCTGTAAGGATGAAAATGGGTATGTCACATTCAAGTTGCTAGAGAAAATGTACTTTAAAATATTTGTATACAAAGAGACGCTTGGGAGAAAGCCATGGGAAATGTTAGTTTCAACTGTCAGGTTGTCTGGTCAAAATATACTGGGGGTCAAGTTCAATGTCACCTAATGAAAGAGAGGCTCACACAACTCCCACCTCAGACCACCAATGTCTGTGCCAGAAACACTTCCCCAGTGTCTGTAGGTTCAGCCATTATGTGTGAGGGTTTTATGCTTGCACTGATTTTAATTAGATAATTAATTAATTTGTACATTTATATCTCCCCTTTCCTCCAAAGAGCTCTCCTCCTCCCATTTTAACCTCACAACAACCTTTTACCGCAGATTAGGCTGTGGAAGGCATGCAGGTGGCGCTGTGGGTTAAACCACAGAGCCTAGGGCTTGCCGATCAGAAGGTCAGCGGTTTGAATCCCTGCGACGGGGTGAGCTCCCGTTGCTCGGTCCCAGCTCCTGCCAACCTAGCAGTTGAAAAGCACATCAAAGTGCAAGTAGATAAATAGGTAACGCTCCGGTGGGAAGGTAAACAGCGTTTCCGTGTGCTGCTCTGGTTCGCCAGAAGAGGCTTTGTCATGCTGGCCACATGACCTGGAAGCTGTACACTGGCTCCCTTGGCCAATAAAGCAAGGTGAGTGCCACAACCCCAGAATCGGTCACAACTGGACCTAATGGTCAGGGGTCCCTTTACCTTTACCTTTACCTAGGCTGTGGAAACAACGGCTGGCCCAAGTTTAGTGGCTGAGTGGGGATTAGAACCTTGTTCTCCCTGGCTCTGCAAGAACATTCTAACCACTACATTGGCTTTAGGTTTGTATTGATCCAGAAAAGTGTTAATGTGCAGTGCTCCTCTCTACTCTTCCAGTCAGCCATGTCTTTCTCCATGATACTCCCACTCAGTTTTCCAAATATATTGTTATAGATGGGGGACGGCGACACCCTAAACCTAGAAATTAATAAATCGTAAGATTTTGATTTTGAATATTTGGGGAGTAAAGAGAGAAATACAGACTGCATAGAAATTTTGCATGAGCTAGCCCAGGCACCCCCAAACTTCGGCCCTCCAGATGTTTTGGACTACAATTCCCATCTTCCCCGACCACTGGTCCTGTTAGCTAGGGATCATGGGAGTTGTAGGCCAAAACATCTGGAGGGCCGTAGTTTGGGGATGCCTGGGCTAGCCTATGCAAAAGATCTGGCCAAGCTAGGGCCATTAAGAAACACACTCATACCCTGCTCACACACACAAACAATTCTCACGACAGCCAACCAAAGACAACCAACCACACCCTAAGCCACACCCATCCTCTCTCACCACCAAGGTGGTAAATAGTAAGAGAACCCATACAAGTAACATTGACACAACCCCTCTCACACACTAAGTGGAATAATAGAAGCATAACCACCCCATTAACCACTCCCTCCTCCCCTCCCCCCTTTTTCTTTTTCTTTCTTCTTATTCCTAATTGTTTAAACCAATTCATAAACCAAGAACTCATACATTGACCACTAATAATGAAACATACATTGTAGATATTTTTCCACATTTATTATGCTATTTTTGTGATATACAAATGACATGAGAAAACTTGGTATACTTATTTGTATAACAATATATAAAAAATTTCTTCAGTAGCACCTTATTTTGGTATGAGTTTTTGTGTGCATGCTCACTTCTTCAGATACACTGAAGAGCCAGACCCTTATGCATATTCAGAGGGTGGTGGGGGTGGGTGGGAATGGGTGGTGGGCTGGTAGGAGTGGTAAACTTGTTGATGGCTGTTAACGACTTATGATGACTGCAATAGGTCCTGCGGGGAAAAAGTAAGGGCTGAGGCGCTAAAGGAAGCATAATGAGATAAGAATCCTATGTCTTTGTTCATCCCAGGTGGCTCCATGGTTTTAAGCTTGGTAATGAGTTCCAATTCAGCAACTTCTCTTTCCAGTCTGTTTCTGAAATTTTTCTGTAATAAAACAGCTGCTTTGAGATCTTGTATAGAATGTCCTGGGAGATTGAAGTGTTCTCCTACTGGTTTCTCTGTCTTGTGGTTCCTGGTGTCAGATTTATGTCCATTTATCAGGTGGCGCTGTGGGCTAAACCACTGAGCCTAGGGCTTGCTGATCAGAAGGTCGGCGGTTCGAATCCCTGTGACGGGGTGAGCTCCCGTTGCTTGGTCCCAGCTCCTGCCAACCTAGCAGTTCAAAAGCACATCAAAATGCAAGTAGATAAATAGGAACCGCTACAGCGGGAAGGTAAATGGCATTTCCATGTGCTGCTCTGGTTTGCCAGAAGCGGCTTCGTCATGCTGGCCACATGACCTGGAAGCTATACGCCGGCTCCCTCGGCCAATAATGCGAGATGAGCGCGCAACCCCAGAGTCGGTCACGACTGGACCTAATGGTCAGGGGTCCCTTTACCTTTATCCTTTGGCGTAGGGTTTGGCCTGTTTGTCCAATGTAGAGAGCTGAAGGGCACTGTTGGCATTTGATGGCATACATTCTTGTTTATAAAACTCAATTTTTATTCACACACACACACACACAAAAGTAAAAAAGAAAGAAAGAAAGAAAATAAGGTCATTCAGGGCCATGGGCAATCCAAGAGAACTGCCCTCCCCCTTGCCCTGAGATGTGAACAGAGACAGGGGTTTGCAAAGTTACCAGGATAGCTGTGTGTTTGAGGTGACAGGAAAGGGGAGTCTGTTAGCAAGGAGTTCTAGGAAGGAGAAGGAGGAATGGCTACGATCGATATTCGGCAGGCTGGCTGCAGGCTGACTGGTAAATAGGTGAATAAACCATAGTTCTTAAAGTTACAACCGTTTTCTCCATGTCTCAATTCTCCAAAGGAACACAAACTCTGGGTGACTGCCTGGAACTGCATGGGCTCTTGCCAACACTTGGCAGAGAGAGGGGAAGTCACCCAACTTTTATAACAATATATATGGAGTGACTCTTTCAGCAGTCAGTCAGCATTCCTTGTCCCCCAAGCACACAGTCCTAACTGGGCCTATCGGGCATGGGCAATAAATTCTATTCAGTCCATACGAAAGGAGAATGTGTGCTTTCCAGAACAATAAGTGAATAACTGAATGGTGGTACACGTACACACACACAGAGAGAGAGAGAGAGAGAGAGAGAGGCACTGAAAACTACAAATAAATATTAATATGTAATTGTGATTAATAATTGCACAATTAATTTAAGAACTCTTACCAGGCATTAGCAAATTAGCTTCAGTCTAGTTAATGTGAATGACCTGTTTCTAAGGCTGCAATGCTATACAGTACACATTTTCCTAAGAGCAAGCCTCATTGAAGTCAATAGGACTTCTGAGGATAGAAGGAGCCCTTCTTAAGACCTTCTTAAAAGAGCTATTACCTCTTGCATTTTTCGTTTATTGAAAAAGGGTTTGAATCATAGAGTTGGAAGGGCTCTTGGAGGTCATCTCACCCAAGCCATTGCTCAGTGCTGGATCTGCCATGCAGGAAGTAATCGCTGCATCTCTGATAGATGATTGTCTGCCGCTGCTGAAATTCTTAAGCAAAGGAAAGCCAGCCACCTCCCTCCACTGTTCCACTCACTGATTAACTGATTGTACTTCTACTCCAAATGAAGTTTGAAATTTTAGGGAAGGTTCGCAGCTCAGTGGCAGAGCACCCATATGCAGAAGGTCCAGGTACAATCTCTGGCATCTTGAGGTAGGGCTGGGAGAGACCCAAGTCTGAAATTCTGGAGATCCACTCAGTGGCAGAGCTTCATGCTCCAGCACCAAGGGGTGGAGAATAGGCGGGGGGCGGTGCTGGCGTGTGTCCCGCGGGTGCGGTGTGCTGCCCGCAGGGGCGTGGCGTGCATCCTGGGAGCGTGGTGCGTCATCTGCAGAGGGGTGGCGCCCAGCCCAAGCGGGGGGCACCCGTGATGGCACCCCACTGGGATCGCGCTGCTGGGGGTGGTGCGCTCCCCCCACACTCCTCTTCCTCCACCAGTGGACCCACTACCAGAGGTGTAGGGCAGTGTTGGCCAGACTTGGCCCTCCAGCTGTTTTGGGACTACAACTTCCATCACGCCTAGCTAACAGGACCAGTGGTCAGGGATGATGGGCATTGTAGTCCCAAAACAGCTGGAGGGCCAAGTTTGGCCATCACTGGCATAGAGAAAGCCTGTCTAGACTTTCCCATCACCCCTAGCTAACAGGACCAGTGGTCCCATCACCCCTAGATATTTTGGGACTACAACTCCCATCACCCCTAGCTAACAGGACCAGTGGTCAGGGATGATGGGAATTGTAGTCCCAAAACAGCTGGAGGGCCAAGTTTGGCCATCACTGGTATAGGGGAACCTTTTTTGACCTGGTGGGCCAGACGTTTCTCCCACTGGTCAAAGTTGTCCCACAGGATGCGAGGAGATACCGTAGTAACCAAGCAGGTGAGTTTCTGGTAAGTTGGTCCCTGCTTGCACAGCCCTGACTTCCCAGTCACCTTGCCCCTCCCACTCTACCTCCTGGCAAGCAACAGTGACCCACCTGCCAGGAGCTCAGGTAACTGCTGCTAGCCTACAACTACCCCCTGTCCCAGGGGGTTGCAAACCAGGACTTGCAAAATGCGAATCCACAGCTGCTGTCTGCCCAGAAGTGTCAGAACAACAGATAACATCATTGGCACATTCTGGGCAGTGCTTCACAAGTCATAGATATAGTATGTTTGTTAATATACCTTCTCCAGAGAAATTGTAATAGTTAAGCTTGTTGATGGTCATCGGGCCTGATTAATGCTACACATATTTTCCTAATTGTGCTGACTAGTGTGCAGAGTATCCTTTTGTTCTCTGGTGCTTGTGTAAAGTATCAGTGAAGGCAGTTAGCAATGGCTACCTGATTGCATTTACCCCTCACATCTGTACTCTGTTCACGTGCACTAGGCCTGATCTTGTAATATGGGGAACGCTTCTGGGGAGTCGCTCATCTCCCTCCGCATGCATTGATTTCAGCAGATGAACAGCCTGCCATTTTCAATATCTTTTATTGCGGCTGTGGGATGCTACAGGCTCCTTTATAAATCAGATTAGAGAATGCTTGCAAAGAAATTTGGGTTGCATTTCCAATCTGAATAAACATCTCATCATCACAAGCAGCTCCAAACAGGCCAAAGCAATGCCCAACTTACAGGTTCCAAATTAAAATTCCATGCAACATCTTCATTTGCAGTACGGCCACTGTCACCTTTTCTCAAAGGGGCCAAAAAAATATCATTGCTATAGATCGGATAATCTCTGCCAGGCTGCTTGCGGAGGGGTCATATGCACATCTAATATACCCACAGCCCATGTGGTTCCTGCTTTGCAATTTGTTAGTACCTGGTGGTTTCCTGTCAATCTGCACTTTCAAAAAATGAAAAGAGGGGGGAAGTCATGTGATCAGCATAATGATCCAATCTGCATGCCCTGAGAAGCGGCAGTGACATGGCTTTACCAACTGCACTATCAATATGGTAGCATTAACCATTTGATATATTTGCTTACCTGAAGAGCAACAGAGCTGGTCTTACTTATGCAGGTGTCTGCACCAGCCTGCCCTGAGCCCTATAAGCTAGTCTGAGGCCTTCTGTTGCAACAGAGGGCAGTGCCCCCTCACTAGTGCTGAAGCAAAATTCAACTGCTTGCCCAGTCAGCTTTTATTCATGGGACTGGAGCATAGCTGCCAAGTCTCCCGTTTTTCACAGGAAACCCCCGGATTTTAATCCGTTTCCCACTGTTATCCTGAATAGAAAAAAATCCTGGAAATTCCCCGATTTCCTACCTGCCAAGGAGGCTCCTTCTGCGCATGTCTGGACATGCGCAGAACTGATTTCGGGTGCCGCTCTGCCCATGTCTGGGCACCAGAAATCAGGCAGCGCTGGCACCGGAAGTTGCTTCTATACATGTCCAGACATGCGTAGAAGCGACTTCCGGTGCTGCGCTGCTGCTGATCCCGGATTTTTCAATGGGAGACGGCATCTATGGATTGGAGGGACACCTCCTTGTCCTTTGCCCCAGGCAGCAAAATGCACTACACTGCACTGGGGTGCCAATCAACTCCCATTTGCTCCAAGTAGGGATGATTATTCATTATTATCAGGTTTTTTTTAATTTAAATAGCACTTTACATACAAAACATAAAAAGCAGTTGCACAACATTGTGTAATTATTTTTTTAAATAAATAAATAAATAATACTACCACCATTCCAATACACAATAAACATACCCCACTAAAAAAAAAACAAATGTCCATGATATAAATGTGCACTCAAACAATCCCATTAAAACAACACAACAATTAAAATAGGAAACTTGGGTCAAAAGATCAAGAGAATGCCTCTGTAAACAGGGAAATCCACAGTAGCCAGCAGACCTAGATTGATTGATGGATTGATTGGTGCATTTAAAATCTGCACTTTCAGAAAGGCATAACAAGGCAGCATACACCATACAAGAGTATAATAAAATCAGTCACAGCATCAATAAAACATCAGTAACTAATAGTTGGGCAAAAAGAAAAATAACATACCTCAAAGGCCAGTCTAAACAATAGAGTTTTCGGAACATGTCTAAAGCATAGCTGCCAAGTTATCCCTTTTTTTCAGGGATTTTCCATTATGCTGAATAGGCTTCCTCGCGAGAAAAGGGAAAACTTGGCAGCTATGGTCTAAAGGAGGCAGAAACACTAGTCACTCACCTGTATGGACCAGCTCTCTACTAAAGACTCAATCCCTAGTAAAAGCCAATCAAGCCTTAGAGGTGTGTGGAACCACCAGAAGTTCCCCATCATATAATCTCAGTGATTGAGGTGGAGTGTTCAAATGGTTCTTACAGTTCTTTGGATCCAAATTGTTCAGGGCTTTGTCGATTAACACAAATACCTGGAACCTGGCCTTGTGGAAAGCTGGCAACCTATGCAAATGGGATTTAAGAGTTTAACAACTTCTGAGAAGCACCAAGTTGGCTATAAGGGGGGGGGGACTGGGATTTTGAACCAGTTGCATCTTTCAAACTGTCTTCAATGCATAGCTGCCAAGTTTTCCCTTTTCTCGCGAGGAAGCCTATTCAGCATAAGGGAAAATCCCTGTAAAAAAGGGATAACTTGGCAGCTATGCTTCAATGGCAACCACAGGTCTCTATCATTTGAGCAATTTCTCGGGACAGGAAGCAAAGTGGGTTTTTCAGATGAAAGCTGGTCATGGGAAGAAAGAAGCCACAGTTCTTGAGGAACCTCAGCTTCCTTGAATGTGAGAGGTTAATGAAGAGGAAATGGATCAAAATGGTAGTACAGTGGTACCTCTGGTTAAGAACTTACTTCGCTCCAGAGGTCTGTCCTTAATCTGAAGCACCACTTTAGGTAATGGGGCCTCCTGCTGCCGCCGCACCGTTGGGGCACGATTTCTGTTCTCATCCTGAAGCAAAGTTCTTAACCTGAGGTACTATTTCTGGGTCAACGGAGTTTGTAACCTGAAGTGTTTGTAACCCGAGGTAACACTGGCCAGTCATGATAAAGAACAGTAGTGGCAGAGCATAGAACAGTGATGGCCAAACTTGGCCCTCCAGCTGTTTTGGGACTACAACTCCCATCATCCCTAGCTAACAGGACCAGTGGTCAGGGATGGTGGGAATTGTAGTCCCCAAACAGCTAAAGAGCCAGGTTTGGCCATCACTGGCATAGAGAAAGCCTGTCTAGACTCAAAGCAGTCACTCTTTCTTAATACTGCAACAGTTTCAGTGGAAGAATGGGTTGAATGGGTCTCACCAATGCTGGGACCACATGTAACAAGGCTGCTAAATTGGAAACATATGTTGAGGAAACATTGGCTTAATTGGAATGGCAGGGACTGGTTAAAATGAGATATCAGCCGCAAGGATAAAATATTACTTGAGGAGGGAGGGTTTCTGATGGGCTTCATGATATAAAAAAAAGCTGCAGAAGGAGCAAAAATATGAACAGAGGAGAAATGTCAGGCCCATTGAAAGGAGGGGGAATATTAAGCTGAGACTGCAAAGACCATTTGGAATCAAGTGAAGGGTTAGATATGGGGGGAAATTAATCCTTGGCTATTGCCAAAAACCTTCTGGAAGCGAATAGACAGCAGGCCAGGAAATGTTTGTGTGCAGGCAAAGGAAGTTTGTAACAATGCCAGGGCAGCAATTGTGCTGAGTTAAATGACCTACATATCAACTGGGGAGGCATTTAGAGGCAAAAGTGAGGAAGGAAGCCTGACCCTGCCTGGATCTGAGCTCCAGGCCAGGGTTCCTTCCTCAGAAAATACACTGGACCATGAAACATTTATCCTAGTGTTTTGGAGAGGAACAAATGCTTCACTGCCAAGTAGGGGTGCTCAAAGTTTTCATTCATTCTTAAGCCAAGTGATCTGATTCACACTTCCTAGACTAATACCGGGACCAGAATGCAGTTAGGCTTTTCACACATGGAATTTGTTCACTGTATATGTCAGACAGTTTCACTCCAAACTGCATTTACAGTACTAGACTTGGGGGCAAGGATTGACACTTGCCTGCAAAAGGCAAAACAACTTTGTTACTCCAAAAATGAAGGGTTAGATATGGGGGGGGGGAATTGATCCTTGGCTATTGCCAAAAACCTTCTGGACTATTTCCATTGAACTTGCATGTAAACAAAACACCATCTTGTACTTTTAAGTTTAGGGTTGTCATTTTTTATTCATTATTAAGTACTTACTAGCTCATACTGACTTTCTTACATCTCAAATGATGATGATAACAACAACAACAACAACAACAACAACAACAACAACAACATGCAAGTAAAATGCATATAAAATTTGCATTTATGATAAAATGTACAAAAAATAGAATTTCAAAGTATAATGCATACAAAAGCCATATTTTAAAAAAAATTGAATTTTGGTGCTTTCTTTTTACAAAAATGCTGATTGATGTAGAACTGGGATGGAAGAGACTTGTGACTAAACATGTGAGAAACTGAAATAGTTCAGAAATGGACTTTATCCTTACAGCAAAGTCAGACCACTAACTGTTGACTTTTTCCAAAAAAAAAATGGAAAGACTGGAAAGTTTGCAAAGATGGAGAAATGAATTAATGGACAAAAATGGATACCAACATATAGAAGGCTTCCTTTCCCTTTCCTTTCAGGAAGTCAGGGAAATTAGGTAGACAGAACCCATTTAAGTGGAAAGAAGACTAGCTTGTCCCTGTTAAGAGTTGCAGGATGTGATATTTTTAATTAGCGTAGCACAAAGATTAAAAGATTGACCAGACAGTAGAAAAATGGTACTGATATAACAGACACAGATATAACAGACACAGTCAGCACCATAACAATTAGATTGGGAAAAAATGTGAAATAGCTTAAGGAAAGCTGGCTGGAATACAGCCATGGGGGAGATGCTGAGACATATTTAAGATTCATTGGGGAAAGATAAAAACCAACACACATCTGAGAAATAGATATCAGAAAACTGAATAGGCAGACAGAGGAAAGTGTGTTTAAATATGTAGACTACTTTGCCTTGTTCTGAAAATCCGGCTCAAACAGGTTTTGTCAAAGGTTTCTCTTAGCCAATCCCACTGAACAGTTCCATTACGTTGTATCAGCAACAGCCAATTCCTGCCCTGTAGCTGAGAAGCTTTTCAAAGTTTTCTTTTCTTTACCAATATGTTCCTTTGTTGCTTTTTCCGTGTGTAGTACAGCACGGACACTTGGTCAACGGGCAGGGAAAGGCTCAGGCCTACAGTTTTACATGACTACGCTGCAGCTCAGGAGGTGCCATCATTATGGGGCCAAGGTGTCTTTGCCCCTCCAAATAGCTGCCGGGCCCCCTCAAACCTGAGGGGATAGAGACCAAGCATGACATGCTTCTGCAACTAACATCAAACAGAAGTGTCTTTTGCAGTGGGCAGAGCATATGCCTGCGCTGCCCAGGGCAGGCGCACTCCTGAGGGGGGCATGGCATGGAGGGTGCCCTCCCAGGCACAAAAGAGCCACTGGGGTGCCCAGAGCAGCGCACGCGCCCTGCAGCCGGGGGCACAGCAGGCTGCCCATGGCAGACATTTGGTGCGCCATCTCCCCCAAGCTATCAAAACAAAGGGGGGAGGGGGAATGCTGCCTTGGGGTGTTTACCCCCCCCCTCAGTGAGGGCACCCGGAGCGTGCGTCCCACCACCTTCCCCCTTCCTATGCCCCTGGTCTTTTGGTTCTGCGGTTCCCCCGCCAATCAGGGCTGACAGATAGAAGAGGGAACAGGCTTATTTTCTCCTGTTCTGGAGGGTGGGAATCAAACCAAGAGCTTCAATTTACAAGAAATGAGATTCCGACCAAACATTCGGGGGGGAAACTATCTGACAGTAAGAGCTGTTTGACAGTGGAACAGTTGCCCTCGGAAGGTTGTGACCTCTCCTTCCTTGGAGGTTTTTAAGCCAGAGTTCAGCAGACTCACCACCCCAGACCTCAGGAGCAAACGCTGGCAGTGGTGGCCAAGGCCCAGCCCCACATGGCATGCCAGCTCTGAGGGGCAGGCAGAGGGCAGGGCTGCCCTGGGTGGGAAGAAAGGGGGAGAAAAGCAGAGTGCAAGGAATCTTGATTTTTTAAAATAATAATAAAAATGCTTTGTGTGTCCGTGTCTAATCTTGCCCCTTGTGTAGTGGTGGTGGTACTGGTCCTCCTTCTGCTTGGAAATTGGGGTGGGGAGTGAGAAATATCTCTATTTTCATCTGAGGAGTGTTGGAGGCTATTCCCCTCACAGAGCTACATTTTCCAGAGTCCCCTATGATGAAAGATTGTTGTTAAACCACTTTGGAAACTGTAGCTCTTTAAGGGGATTTGAGGGGGGGGCTCCTAACAGCTCTCGGGACCCTTAACAAACTACAGCTTACTGAATACTTTGGGAGAAAGCCCTGACTGTGGTATCAAGGTGCTTTAAATGTATGGTGTGAATGTGGTGCCAGTGTTTGGCCTGGCGAATGTGGCCTGGTTCTGGAATTTTCACAAGAATCACCCCCAGGAAAGGGTCACACGATGAGTCAAACAGTACCAGGGATTTATGACTGGAAGAAGAACAATTAAAAGTAAAGACTGTTGTGAATCATGTTGACGAATAACATACAATTTGGGCACTCTCCAGCCAGTGCTGAGCACTTTTAAATCCAGTGGATTTCAAGGAAGCTGAGTTAAGCACATGCTTCGCTTGCCAAAGGCCATAAAACTGACTTTAATTTGCCTAAATTTGGATTGATGTTGCCCTGTGTCGGGTCCAGCTCCAAGTCGTTGGACAACCTGGGTGAGGGGCCTCGGTGGTCCTCATCTGGCGGCACCTTCCCTGCTTCTGTCCTCATTTCCACGCACCCCTGTGACTTACTAGATAATGGGCAGGCTGTTGTTGGTTTTTTCCAGGGAACCATTTCCAGTCGAAGAGCAGCATTCCCTTCTGAGCGACTTTTCAGGGGCCTCATGCCATTGGAAGGTGGTGCCCGAGAGGAAAAAAATGGGTGGACCAACACATGTGACTTCTACCTTTGTACCGTAGGCTTGTTTCTCCACATCCCTCTCTATCCTCCATCCAGGCCAACAACTAGCACTGCCAGAGTTCCAATCAGGCACAAACACTCCAGGAAGGTGCAAAGCAGGAACGGCAAGGGGTGTGGCTTGGGAGAGAGTGGCCTGGGGAGAGTCCCACAGGCCAGATAGAGACAAATGGAGAGCCCCCACTGCCCCCCCACTGAGGTACGTCATCCCTAGTGAAGGGACAACATAGTCACTTCAAAGGTCAGGGTCAAGCAACACTAATGGCTTCTCCCCCTTACCTATAAGGGGAATCAAGTCCTATCTAATCCTGGGCAAAAGGACACTAATTCTGGCATCTGAAGTAGTGGCTGGTCATCTTAGTGCAGTGGTTCATAATATATTGCTGATAGAGGGGGAGGAAAGCAGTGGTGAAAATGGTCCAGCGAGTTGGTGCAGGGGTGGGGATCATAGCGACTAGGCTTAAAGATTCGTATCTCACTAGCTCTAGGTGATGTCAAACTGTGCCATGTTATACATTTATATGCAGTTGCATTTCTATCCCCTACATAGCTTCTTACAGGATAGAGCAGCTTGTTCCTCACATAGCCCTGCTCGTTGAAATTCAATATATTCAGCACATTGGAAATTCAACAGAAGCCAGAGGTTCATAGTATATTTGCATATTTTCATGGCTAACAGCATTTGCATAAAATTGATGTTAACATGTTGGGAACCAGACCATAGCCAGTGGACATGTTCCTTTTGTTCCTTTTGTGGTGTCATTTGTACAAATTCTGGAACAAGACTGGAAGCAGCATTTGTTTGTGTCAGTGAAGCAAGCGCGAAAGTACTAGCATTTGTTGTGATATTTTCAAGGCTGTTATATCAGTCAGCTGGACACCCAGTACAGATTCTGAGGGCTTTGCCATTGCAATGCAGGAAGGAGGAACCTGGTCATCAGAAAGGTTGCAATACATAATGGGTTGCTTTTTTCCCCCCACCCCCTGTGTGTTGAATATGGAGCCCCAGATTGCTCGCTAAGAACATATGAACAAACAGCTGGATAAGTCCAATGGCCCACCCAGTCTACTATCTCATTCTGACCAACCAGGTGGCTGTAGGAAACTTGCAAGCAGGATCTGAGCACAACAGCACTCTCCCTTCCTGTGGTTTCCTGGAA
Organism: Zootoca vivipara; assembly: GCF_965207765.1. Lineage (NCBI taxonomy): Eukaryota > Metazoa > Chordata > Lepidosauria > Squamata > Lacertidae > Zootoca > Zootoca vivipara. The sequence continues at coordinate 61,848,101 of NC_142591.1, forward strand.
CTGGTATTCAGAAGCATGGCTGCCACCAACTGTGAAGGCAGAGCATAGCCATTGTCACTAATAGGCATCAGTGACCCTCTCCTCTATGAATAAGTCTAATCTTCTTTTAAAGCCATCCCACTTGGTGGCCATCACTGCCTCCTGTAAGAGTGAGTTCCTGCATGAAGAAGTATTTTCTTTTACCTGTCCTGAAGCTTCCAACATTCAGCTTCATTGGATGTCCATGAGTTCTAGTGTAGTGAGACAATGAGAAAAACCCCTCCCTGGCCACTTTCTTCATGTCACATATAATATGATAAACTTCCGCCTTGTCACCTCTTATAAGCCTTTTCTCTAAGCTAAAAAGTTTCTTAACACTACAACCTTTCCTTATAGGGGGTTCACTCCATCCCCTTGATGAATCCCCTTCAGGTGTCCATAGATTGTGAATGGGAACCTGAGGCTCCTCCATGCCTCTCCATCTAACCCTCAAGCCACATCCCCATCAGCCCAGCTCTATGCTTCCCTCAGGTCCTGTCAGGTACTGGGCAGAGGAGAAATGATGGAGACTGCCTCCCCAGCCTGCCCCTTCCAGGGAGGAAGAAGAGGAAGACAGTATAGATTTACAACAGGGTTTAAGGGAGGTCACAGCTCAGGGGCAGATGATAGGGGAAGTTGGGAAATCATGGGAAAGCCAGAGCAACACCTGGCTAACACATAATTAGAAAGCATTCCAGACCCACCCACCCTCCCAAAACCCGACAAGCCTTGAAAGTAGGAGAGCAAAGAGCTCAAAGACAGAGGGCACGTAGCAGCACCCATAGAAGTGACGAATGAGGAAGTGGGAGACACAGGGGGTGGAGATTCACTTAGGACAATGCCATTATCCAAGAGGCTGGATTTTATAGCCTCTCTGTGTAAATACTGACTAAAAAAATACAGTGGTACCTCTGCTTAAGAACTTTATTCGTTCTGGAGGTCCGTTCTTAACCTGAAACTGTTCTTAACCTGAAGCACCACTTTAGCTAATGGGGCCTCCTGCTGCCACCGTGCCGCCAGAGCACGATTTCTGTTCTCATCCTGAAGCAAAGTTCTTAATCTGAGGTACTATTTCTGGGTTAGCGGAGTTTGTAACCTGAAGTATTTGTAACCTGAAGCATTTGTAACCCGAGGTACCACTGTAATGGTAAGAAGTCTTCTCTTGTCTTTATACCAGGCATCCCCAAACTTCGGCCCTCCAGATGTTTTGGACTACTGTTCCCATCTTCCCCGACCACTGGTCCTGTTAGCTAAGGATCATGGGAGTTGTAGGCCAAAACATATGGAGGGCCGCAGTTTGGGGGTGCCTGCTTGATACTCTCCTGGGCAACAGCTGAGAGTCGCTGACAGCATCCTGACAGGTACTTTGGCATGACTGGAATGTATTCATGAATTGTGATCTATGTTGCCTAGCTGGAGGATGAAGATTCTGAAGGAGTGATGGTAGAGGGACCCTACTGTACAAAGGCAAACATAACATATGTTGCTCCAACCAGTCCACAACTGACATGCAGGCTTTGAAAAACTGCTTATGAGGAAACATGGTCCTGCAGCTGAAAAAGTTCCCCCACCCTTGCCATGGAACTTAGCGTACAGTGATCGCAACAATGAAAATCCCTATAGAAGAACAAGAGAATAAATAGTTGTTAGAATTAACCTTCTGATTACTCTTGGGGATAAAAATTAATATAGTGGACAGGAAGTGTCAAGGAGCTGTCAAGCATGCCCGGGTCAACCACAGGGCAGGGAAGCACGGGAGACACAGAATGCAATTAGCTTTTTATTAACAGAAATAGCAACAGAGTCCTCTGGTTCTTCTTAATCCAGCTGAGATGTTGCTGAAACTGACCACTAGCCCCACCCTTCCCCCTCTAGCCTCTCACTTTGGACCCCACCCAAGCAGAGAAAGGCTGTGTCAAGGGGATGGGCTCCTCCTCTGGGCCTGTCTGGCCTGTTGCTCAGCAACATGCAGAACTCTCCTAGAGCAGTGTGTCAGAGAGGAAGGAGATCCAGAAGGACTGGGATTGCCCTGAGTCTGTGCTCACACTGTGAATCTCAGTCTCTAACCCTGTCCTGGAAGGCCCTCCTTCTCCTGACCACCACCACCAAATCCCCTGTTTCTTGCTCATCCCTTCCCCAAACTGCACTTAAGCACCCCACCACCACAATCCAGGATCTAAGTCATCATCTGTCTCCTCTTGGGCACTATTTTAGCCATTCTAATGGGAACTGCCTTTTGTCCTATCTACTGTACCATGGTTTGCTCTGGGCGAACCGTTTTCTTGTCATTCTGCTTTGGGTTTCCTTTGTAATACCAATGAACAGAATCAGTAATTAACCAAAATAAAAAAATTCCTTCAGTAGCACCTTAAAGACCAACTAAGTTTATATTTTGGTATGAGCTTTCGTGTGCATGCACACTTCTTCAGATACCCTAGAAACAGAAGTGTCAGACCCTATATATATACAGAGGGTGGTGGGGGTGGGTGGGAATGGGTGATGGGAGTGGTAAACCTGTAGATGGCTGTTAATGGCTGCTGATGGCTGCAATTAGTCCTGGGGGGGGAGCAAGGGCTGAGGTGCTAAAGAAAGCTTGATCATGCATAATGAGATAAGAATCCGATGTCTCTATTCATCCCAGGTGCTTCCATGGTTTTAAGCTTGGTAATGATTTCCAATTCAGCAACTTCTCTTTCCAGTCTGTTCCTGAAATTTCTCTGTAATAAAACAGCTGCTTTGAGATCTTGTATAGAATGTCCTGGGAGATTGAAGTGTTCTCCTACTGGTTTTTCAGTCTTATGGTTCCTGATGTCAGATTTATGTCCATTTATCCTTTGGCGTAGGGTTTGGCCTGTTTGTCCAATATAGAGAGCTGAAGGGCACTGTTGGCATTTGATGGCATACACAATGTTAGAAGATGAGCAATTAAATAGTCCTGAGATGGTATGTTGGATGTTGTTGGGGCCAGTAATGATGTTGTCCGGGTGTATGTGGCAGCAAAGTTGGCATCTGGGTTTATTGCAGGCTCTGGTACTAGTGTCCATGTTAAGTCTGGTGGTTGTATTATTGTGGGTGAGGAGTTGTTTAAGATTGGGTGGCTGTCTGTAGGCAATGAAAGGTCTTCCTCCCAGAGCTTGAGAAAGGGAGCTGTCATTGTCCAGGAGAGGCTGTAGATCTCTGATGATGTGTTGTACTGTTTTAACTTGGGAGCTGTATGTGATGACTAGTGGTGTTCTGTTATTTTCTTTTTTGGGTCTGTCTTGCAGCAGGTTCTCCCTAGGTATCAGTCTGGCTCTGTTGATCTGTTGTTTAACTTCATCAGGTGGATATTTTAGTTCTAAAAAGGTTTGCTGTAGATCTCTTAGGTGAGATTCTCTGTCTGTAGAGTTGGAACAGATACGGTTGTAACGTAGGGCCTGGCTGTATACGATGGATTGTTTGGTATGTTTGGGATGGTAGCTAGAAGCATGTAGATATGTTTGTCAGTCAGTTGGTTTTCTGTATAAGGTGGTGTCTATACGTCCATCCTGTATTTTTATAGTAGTGTCCAAAAAATGTATTTCTTGCATAGATTGGTTCATTGTTAGGTTGATGGTGGGGTGAAAGTCATTGAATGTCTGGTGGAAGGTTTCCAGGGTCTGTTGTCCATGTGTCCAGATAATAAAAATATCGTCAATGTATCGTAGGTACAAGAGAGGTTTGAGTGGGTAGGAGTCTAGGAAACAATGTTCTAAATCTGCCATGAAGATGTTGGCATACTGAGGTGCCATGTGGGTGCCCATGGCTGTGCCGCTGATCTGGAGGAACAGGTCATCACCAAATTTGAAGTGGTTGTGGGTAAGGACAAAGTGGCAGAGTTTGGTAGCAAAGTCCGCTGTGGTTTTATCTGAAATGGTGTTCCTTATGGCTTGTAAACCATCATTGTGTGGGATGTTGGTGTATAGAGATTCCACAACCATAGTGGCTAGTATAGTATTGTTAGGAAGATTGTTCAAAGATTGTATTTTCCTCAGAAAATCTGTGGTGTCACGTACATAGCTGGGAGCACTGATAGCATATGGTTTCAGAACAGAGTCCATATAGCCGGAAACACCCACTGTAATGGTGCCAATACCTGAGATGATGGGGCGTCCTGGATTTCCTGGTTTGTGTATTTTAGGTAGAAGGTAGAAAGTTCCTGGTCGAGGTTCCGCTGGTGTGTTTGTGAGGATCTGTTCTTGGATGTGTAGGGGTAGCTCCTTGACAATCTTGTTCAGTTCTTTTTTGTATGCTTGTGTGGGGTCTGAGTCCAATTTCATGTAAAAGGCAGTATTGGAAAGTTGTCTGTGGGCCTCTTGGATATAATCAGTTTTGTTCATGATGACGACAGCTCCACCCTTGTCTGCCTCTTTAATTATAATGTCTGGGTTGTTCCTGAGATTTTCTATGGCTCTCCTTTCAGCATGGTTTAGATTTTGTTGTAAGTGATGGTGTTTTCTGGTCACATCCGTTTGGATTCTGTGGCGGAAGCAGTCGATGTACAGATCTAGTGTGGTATTGCGTCCATCAGGAGGGGTCCACGTGGAGTCCCTTTTTGTGTAACATCTTTTCGGTGGTGGTTGGTGGTCAATGTTCTGTTCATTAATGCATTTGGAGGGTGATGGTTGTTCCCCAGTAAGTTGAGAGGTGTTGTGTTGTGGGGATGTAGTTTGTTCTACTTTGTCTTGTTCTTGCTTGTGATGAAAATACTTCTTCAGGCGTAAACGGCGGAAAAATGCTTCCAGGTCCCCGCAGAACTGAATCATGTGTGGGGATTTAGCAGGGCAGAATGATAGTCCCCGTGAGAGGACGGATTCCTCAGCTGGGCTGAGTGTTTGCTGTGAAAGATTGACAATGTTGTTGATCTTGTTTTGATTAGTGGCTTGTAGGTTGGAAAGGTTGCAGAGTTTTTTATTTTTCCGGTTCTCCAGTAACTCCATTTGAGAGTGGTAAATGGTTTGTTTTTCCTTGTGGAACTCCTGCCAGGCTGGGGGATTCCTGATAGAGTTGTCCAGTGCAGAGAGTTCCTCCTTTATAAGCTTCTGTTTTGAATAAAGAACGCCGATAAGATGTTTGAGTAGCTTCTTGGATAAAGTGTGGCAAAGTTTCCTGGCATATTCTGTGGGATAAGTTGATTGAAGAGGGTTCTTAATTCTAAGACCCTTAGGAACAATATCCAGGTTCTTGCATTTGGTCAGAAATATTATATCAGTTTGTACCTGTGCAAGTTTCTTGGTGAGGTTGATGGACTTCCATTTCATGCGGCTCAATGTGGTGCCTTCCATAGTTCTAGTTACAGGTAGGTAGCCGTGTTGGTCTGAGTCGAAGCAAAATAAAAAAATTCCTTCAGTAGCACCTTAAAGACCAACTAAGTTTATATTTTGGTATGAGCTTTCGTGTGCATGCACACTTCTTCAGATACACTAGAAACAGAAGTGTCAGACCCTAGATATATATACAGTGATACAGTGTCAGACCCTATATATATATTCGACAAACAGGCCAAACCCTACGCCAAAGGATAAATGGACATAAATCTGACATCAGGAACCATAAGACTGAAAAACCAGTAGGAGAACACTTCAATCTCCCAGGACATTCTATACAAGATCTCAAAGCAGCTGTTTTATTACAGAGAAATTTCAGGAACAGACTGGAAAGAGAAGTTGCTGAATTGGAAATCATTACCAAGCTTAAAACCATGGAAGCACCTGGGATGAATAGAGACATCGGATTCTTATCTCATTATGCATGATCAAGCTTTCTTTAGCACCTCAGCCCTTGCTTCCCCCCCCCAGGACTAATTGCAGCCATCAACAGCCATTAACAGCCATCTACAGGTTTACCACTCCCATCACCCATTCCCACCCACCCCCACCACCCTCTGTATATATATAGGGTCTGACACTTCTGTTTCTAGTGTATCTGAAGAAGTGTGCATGCACACGAAAGCTCATACCAAAATATAAACTTAGTTGGTCTTTAAGGTGCTACTGAAGGAATTTTTTTATTTTGCTTCGACTCAGACCAACACGGCTACCTACCTGTAACTAGTAATTAACCAGACATCATGCTGGTGCCAAAACATGGGCTGCTTCCACCATCCATACTCTCTGTTTCATTATATCAAGATGGACTGGAAGGAGCCCGCCAGCCAGGAGAAAACTGACATTGTTTTACGCACACCTGTGCTTATTTAATTCAAATGGCTTTCCAAAATACCATTTACTTCTTCTCTGTAATATATAAAGAATAATGTGTTTCTAAGCAGCTGAATTAATGTGTTGGGTTATGCAAGGGCTGCGGAACACTCAGGACAAAACAAAGAACTGTGAAACAAAAGAAAGCGTTACTGCTTATGAAAAGAAACAAAAGTAGTGTGGCCCCAAGTGCACTTAATAGGAAGTTAGCCTAATTTAAAGCAATTATTTCAGTGTGGGTATTCTTAGGATCAGGTGGTTAGCTTAAGATGTTAAATGTGTCACAAATCAGGACTTCGTACTTACGTCTTTGTTAAAAAAAAAAAAACTAGGCATGCTCGAAACCAATGGCTTTCTTCCCTCAGCCATGCTGAGAGCCAGACACACATGCCGTTTGTAGCCATAGAAACAACCATTTCAGCAAACACAAACTTGAACATCCCTGTTAAGTGACAGCTCCTTTCTTATTAAGAGAAGCTCTTCGATCTGGCATGATACTACAATCCCATCTGGGACTGAACCTATCACAAACAGTCGTGTGAAGTCTTCCAGATAAGAAGAAATTACTCAGCATTGAATTAAACTCGGGAAGGAAGACGACTAGTTGAAATCCTTTGAACACATTTAGCCACATCTCCAGGGACATCAGTATAGGTATCTGGCAAGGAATGCTAGATGCAGGATCCAAGAGCAAGGAGAGAAGAAGTCCCAGAGGGGTAGTCATGATAGTCTTCTCTAGCAATAACAACAACAGTAACAACCAGTCCCTCTTCCCAGGGAATTCTGGGAACTATAGCTCTGTAGGGGGAATATGGGTCTCCTAACAACATTCAACATTCTGATTGCCGAAGAATTGATGCTTTTGAATTATGGTGCTGGAGGAGACTCTTGAGAGTCCCATGGAGTGCAAGAAGATCAAACCTATCCATTCTGAAGGAAATCAGCCCCGAGTGCTCACTGGAAGGACAGATCCTGAAGCTGAGGCTACAATACTTTGGCCACCTCATGAAAAGACTCCCTGGAAAAGACCCTGATGTTGGGAAAGATGGAGGGCACTAGGAGAAGGGGACGACAAAGGATGAGATGGTTGGACAGTGTTCTCGAAGCTACGAACATGAGTTTGAGCAAACTGTGGGAGGCAGTGCAAGACAGGAGTGCCTGGCGTGCTCTGGTCCATGGGGTCACGAAGAGTCGGACACAACTGAACGACTAAACAACAACAACATTCAGCACCCTTAGCAAACTACAGGTCCCAAGATTCTTTGGGGGAAGCTGTGGCTATTAAAATGGTCTAATAGTGTTTTAGAGTGTGTGTGTTTTTCAGGCAGAGCTCAAGGGAACTCAGTTCTAGCACCTCTCAGGTCAACACCATTGCTAATATAAGAGAACAAGGGAGGTGTTCATGGTGAGTTCTAGCACCTAGAAAAATAGCACTGGCGCTTTAAATGCATGGTATGGATGTTGTCCAAGGCAGAAAGAGCAGAATAATTTGAGAGTGCAGAATACTTTCAGGTGTCTGAGAGTGATGGAGCTGAAGGAATGAAGTTCATGGGTGGGGGTTTAAGACCAGAGAGAGAAAGGAGGACAATGGATTGGCAGGTAACAGTGGGGTGTTTGCACTTGACTGGGAGGGGTTGGTGGTGTCACATTCAGGAATGGTTGGCTGTGAATGGAATGTTCTGGTTTCATAACCTTTGCATCACAACCTCCAAAGCTACACTTCAAGGAATGGGTCATTTTGTGAGAGGCTTCTCATCCTCTGTCTTCCATTTCAACTTCCCTAAGTAGACTAGAAACTAATTTTCTCCCTCCAGCAGTACTGTTGTGGAAAGCGAGTGAAAATGTCTGAGAAGGTTGGAGGGAGAAGGAAGTAGGGGGAACCCTGCATCTCTTTCAGCAAATTCAGATATGAGGGATAGCAGAGAGCAATAGCTAGGAATGAGCAAGGAGACATCCTTCCCATTTTGCCAAAGTAGATAGAAATTTTGGTGATCTTTTATGGCAGCAGATTTTCATGAGGACTAAATTTATCACCCAGGCAGAGTCATTCCTCTCAGTGACCCAAAACAGGCAGCTACATTTTCTTCCCTATAATCCCCCTCTGAGAGAAGCTATTACATAATTTCCCCCATATAATTGGCCTGTGGGAGATGTAATAGCATCCTGGAGTTTCATTCTGGGACAAATGGGATGAGACCTCCTGCTTTGCACTTGCCCTAGAAAGCCCTTGTGAATGACACTTGATATGACATCATTTAGAGGCATTGTGGGAGATGGAGTAAAGACTGGGGAGAAATTCATTTAGTTCACATCTTGATGTGGAAATGCCATACTCACCGTTCTCAACCAATATGTGAATCAAAGTACATCTCTTCTTTGAAATGTTCACTTCTCTGAATCTAGCATTGCAGACCTCCAACCAAAGAATGCACACAACAATTTATCTAGCAGGGGGGGAGAATACAAAACTGCATATAGTTAGTAGGAAAGAGCTTGTACAAATGCATATGCTGGACAAAATTGTACATGCTAGACAAAATATCCATATCAGAAGAAATACATTAAACATGATCAGGCAGAAGCTTTTGGGGTTTTTTAAAAACTAATTCACAAACGTTCAGAAAGGGGGTGAAAAACTGGAGACTGAGAGAAGGCCAAACTGACAGATTCGTCCACCCATGAGACAGAGGGGAATTGAAAGCCACCGAAATGAAAAAGAAATAAAATAAATCTGCTATCACCAATGCTGCTGAAAAGCAAGATGGCAAAGGGTCAAATGAGTCAGTAGATTTCATCCCCACATGGGCCCCTACTTGGGCAAATAAAACCAATAATTGGCCTACTTCTAGGCACAGCTGTCTGATGTGAAAGGAGCAAATCACCAAAGGTCATAGCTGCCAAGTTTTCACTTTTCTCGCGAGGAAGCCTATTCAGCATAAGGGAAAATCCCTGTAAAAAAGGGATAACTTGGCAGCTATGCCAAAGGTGCATTGCCGATGAGCCACTCCTAGCCATTTTCCTGAGGTGAATTGATTTGTGGTTGTGATGAGGTTGAGTTTGGAGTGTCTCATTCTCTTACCACCCAAATGAAAACAAACAAAAAACCCAAAAACAAACTATGTTGAAGCTCTTGAAACAAGGATTCCAAATCTTATAACACTGATTTGTCCCGACTGACAGAGTGTGTGTGTATCCCTGTTATTTGAAGAGAGCTGGTGTAGAGAGGTCAATGGAGAGTCAGAGACTGTCCATGACAACAACTGCATTGGCCATTTTCTGAGCACTCCTCTCTGGTGCAGTGGGATTTTGCTCCTCTGTTATTTTTCAAACTCTGCAATGCGTTTATGTTCCAAAGTGAAGAACTTCATTTTGTGCTTTCATTTAAGTGTGGAAATTAATCACTGGGGAGTGTAATTAAACATATGATGCTTGAGGAAAGTTGAATAAAATTTGAAGTAGAACATCTTTAGCCTGCATTTTGTCCTCGACATGTTAGATAATGCTTAATGAAGCATTTTACATCCTATTAAAGCTTTATGGCACACAGTACCCTCCTACTTTAAAAATGCTGAGAGCCAGCATATAATTACAGTTTAAAATTAGATAATACTTATCAACTGTAAACACATTATATAACTGTCCCACTGTAATGTAATAACAATGTTTATACAGCTTGTGGTAAAAGGCAGAAAGCTGCCATAAAACATGTGCATTTGCTGACACAAAAATGGATCACTGTTTTTTAGGACAGGCATATGGTGAGCAGCTACAACCTGATGGGCACCCCTGTGCAACACAAAGTCCAAATCATGTGGAAACTTCTTTGTGAGCAGCTGTGCACATGTATTTCATCAGAAATAATGACTCCCAGCAGACTTCCACTCCAAAATATGGACTTCCTGGAGCGTCAGCATGTCTGAGACTGGGGCCCAAATTATGGCTCCACTCTCTAGTCTTCATGCCCTGACCCCTGGGTGTGGATAACATGTGAAGAGGCTGCACAAGTTGTTGACTTAGAGCTGTCCAAGGTTCTGGAGCTCCAGTCTGACCCTACCTGCTCGGTTTATTGCTATATGGCTGAGTCTCCCCAGGAAGCTCCTCTTGGCCAGAATATCATCCCTCTGCTCTCTCCTTAAATGACTCAATATACTTTATTTCCATTGTTTATGGTAAATACATAATGTGCTGCTCTCCAACAATAAAGTTAGCCATATAGAATATGCATTCTAATTAAGTGGTATTTTTTTTTGTTTTATCACCATCATCCTTAATTTTATTTGTTATCTGCCAAATGATCCCTAGGTGACTCACAACAATTAGAAACAGTCTTACATTTTTTATCTGAGGGGCAATGAATTGAAGAGGCCAGAAAATGAATGTAAAAATATATAATTTTTGTATATGCAAATGCTAAGGTATGAGCCTAGCACACATGTTCAGCAAAACTCTCCTTTATGTATATCAATAATCATTTTCTGGTCATGTCCATAAAATTCATTTTTAGGAGCTTTCAGTAGCCTACAGCTCTTTAGCAATAGCAATTAGTCTTTTTAAATGAGAAAAAAGAGAAGATAATTATTACAATATTATTACAATATGATGCAACTGGCAATGAGGCTTTAAAGTAGTTCAGCCTATCAGCAGGATAACAATATATTATCCAACAATATTACTTTTTGGTTTGGAATATGGAAATAAGAAAGTAGGTGTTTTATGCTGCTGTTGACTTCCCCAGCAACTTCAGCACATATTTATTTATTTAAAGCTTTATTATGCTGCCTTTTCTGCTACAAGCCTCCAAGGCAGCTTACAAATTCAATTTAAAAAGTAACATAACAATAAATCCTTAAACAACCTAATAACCAGAAAAGCAAGGCACAAGAACAGCAAGCAAACATTATAAAGAAGCAAATAAAAATCAATTAAAAAAATATGCAGTTAAAAACATGAGTAAACAGGAAGGACTTTGTCTGGCATCTAAATAATAATAATATGTCCTAAAACAAACTGGAAGCTAGTGAAGATCTTGAAGGCTTCGATCCAATACTCTCTTACCTGGAAATAAGCCACATTGAACTCAGACATGAACTAGACGTTTAGGACTGCTCTAGAAGTCTACCACTGTAGTCCTGTGCATGTCTACTGAGAAATAAATCCTACTGATTTCAATGTGACATTCTCCTCAATAGGTATCGTGCAGGAGTGAGGGGCTTTTACAGCTAAAAGGCCACATTCCCTTCTGGACAACTTTCCAGAGGACACATGCCACAAGTGGGCATAGCCAGAGTCAAAACTGACTGGTGTAACAGCTTTAAATTGTAATTTTGTAGAGTACACTGGTTTCTCTTCACACAGACAAAATCTTGTGCATCCTCTACAGACAAGCAAGAGGCACTGTCAGAGTTCAGGAGTCCACCCCAGCCACAAACTTGGAGTTACAAAGCAGAGCCGGTGAAAAGAGTGGACTGTGAGAGTACGGAGGGCTAAGTAGAGTGGTCTGGGTCTGGCCCCTGGGTTCCCCCCTGGTATATAGGATTGCAGCTGACCTCACCTTTTTCTGCATGGTTCCTGATCCAGCAGAGAATGTGTGTGTGTGTGTCCACCACCTTCAATGGATTGGGGTCCATATTTTATTTTTTTTACTTCTTAGCTCTTTCTGAGCTAGTGTATATAGTACAATGATACCTGAAGTTTCCCTAAGGAATATATCCAAAATGTACTGAAACATAAAAGCATTGCGCTCAACTCCAAATCTACTTATGGATTAGCCGTTTTGCTTTTACGGTGTAAGATAATTATGTGCCCTGTTAAAGAAGCTTATTTTGCTGATTAGACTTCTTTCAGATGACTACCCACAATAGCTACTAGGCTAGGAACAAATTGTGTTTAGAGACAATATGCTTTCATGACTAAGGAAATCATTAAATTCACTCCTTTTCTCTTTGCTCCCTGGTTTGTGTTTTTTTCTTTCACAAACAGTTGTGGGCGAGTGAAGATAATTCATTTGGAATGCTGAACAAATGCATACGAGGAAATAATATATAATGATTCATTACCATATTAACAGTCTGTCAACACTTCGGCTTTTTCGGAATACTGACGCAATACTTGTTGGTTTTACAGTTTTATAGTAGTAAAGCATGATCAGCAGAAGAGAAGAGAAGAGAAGAGAAGAGAAGAGAAGAGAAGAGAAGAGAAGAGAAATCTGGTGTTTGGTTTCCTTTTTGTTTTCTTCATCTGATAAATGCTGCACTATGAAGCCAATGAGCATCCTTGCCCTTCAGTTCACTGTTAGGCCACACCTGCACCATACTTTTAAAGAGGCACCATACCACTTTAAGCAGTCATGGCCTCATCCAAAGAATCCTGGAAACTGCAGTTTTGTTAAGGGTGCTGAAAGCTGTTAGGAGACTCTGATTTACCTCACAGAGCTACAATTTCTTGAATGATCTAACACTCAACTTTTCAGAGAACTCCTCCAGGATCAGAGAAAGTATGCTAGTGGGTGTGAACAAGAGAGTGATATTGTGCTTTCATCCTGCTTGTGGGCTTCGTGTAGACATCTGGTTGGCCTCCGAGAGAACAGAATGTGGCCCTTTGGTCTCATCCAGTAGGTCCTTTATTTTCTTTTAAATAAAAAAAAGTACCAAACAACAGCAGGAGTTTAATTAAAGGAGGGATGGAGTTACATTGAGGGGAGAGTAGCAGTTTTAAGCAAGGTTTGCATACAGCAAGAAGAGGGTTGAGAAAGGCTTAGTTGTGTTAGCTTTTTGGTATTGCTTTCTGTGGTATACCCATCTTTGCTATTATTCCTTATTAATAACTGTTAAAAACACACACACACCTCAGTGTTTCTCCATCCCTGCTTTATTCAAACCTCTGCTGTTGTTTCAAACCACCACTTTTTCCTATTGGTGGCCCTGTACCCCTGCTTCACTCAAATGTCTGTCACTATATTAAACCACTTTTCCCCCTCTCACTGGGGAAAGTGTCACACAGAGTGACTCTTCTCCCCACCACCACCAACAAGGAATTTACTACAGACAAGACTTTCCTCCTTTTCCTTCCCCCCACTCCTACCTCTAGAGCCTTGGAAACAGCCAATGACAGCAGTGCAATGAAGGAATAGTGCAGATATAGTCCAGAGAGAAAACGTTTTTGGCACACTGTGTTATTTTCAGGCTTTGGAAAGGCATCTGAAAATGCAGGGTTATTTGTAGCGAGTGATTTACTGACCATTCCTTTTTTGTGTGTAGCTCCACTCAAGACACAAAGCCATCATCATTTGTGGAGTGCTTCTAATTTTCCCAAGCATTCTACAGCCTTTATCTTGTCCTTACAATAGCACTGGAAGATGGCTCTCTCTTAACACATTCCAAAACTATGGGGCATACACAGGAAGAGTGACTATTTCATGGTAGGCATTACAGCCGATAATGAAATTCAGAAGCATATTTCTGCAAACATCCATTTAGGATGTGGCAAAATTATAAGCTTTATATTCCTTTCTTTTCTCAGGTATACATTCACACTACACATAGAACCATTTAAAAGAGGTTTCAATCACATATGAAACTCGATAGACATTTCCATTTTGCCTGTAAAAGGCAAAAAAAAAATCCAACCCTAAACACCACTTGCTAGAATTAGATTTGTTCTCACTCTGCCAGCTTTTTGTGTTGCTATGTTCCGTTTACTTTCCTTTTAACATGGATTTGTATGCACCTTGATGGACAGCTTCTCTTATGGGTTATTTTAAATTTTACTCTTTAAGTTCAATATACTGGCCTTGAAATTTATCTTTTAAACAGCTGTTTTCCAGCACTTAAATGTGTACCTTTCCTGAGGATCATAAAATACTTCAGGTGCTGAAATGTTGCTGCCGCATTGATCACTTCTGAACAGAAATTATTTGAATCCCTGCACTTTTATAACAATGTGTTGTTGCCGACGTGGACACTTATCTATGACTGATCGGCTGTATATTTCTACGTCATGTTCTTTAGTGGTGAAATAAACGTTGGCTGGTCAAGGAACAAAGTATTCATCTGAATTCATTGACCATAGAAAAAGCAAGGCAAAAGCATAATCCAATGTGTAAACTGTAGGGAATGATCTGGTCTTTTATATTTTCTGCTTTTAAAATCTTACTGGCACTCCAGGCCACATAAATAACACAGCCTTTTCATACTTCTGCAATAGCCACAGTGATGTAAATTGAAGAGTTAGATTACAAATCAGCTCTCTGGGGTCTAAATATGCTAGCAAATAATAGGAAAGCAAGACTCAGGCACATTTTACAAGTACAGATGGAGAAATCAGTCAATTTCAGTTGCTCTTGGTTTCTCATTTTTCCAATATTAACTTCAGTTCACCACATTTCCACACCCCTTTGCAAAGTGCTCTTGAAAATTTCTCAGCATTTTAGACTGCATTTCTCCTAGTAAACATATTTTTTTGAATCCCAACTCGTGTCTGTATTTATATTTGCATTCATTTTATGCATGTGCTGCATGAGTGGCAAATCGTTTTGGGATGCCTCGTGGGAAGCGATTTATAAATGAAATAAACAACTTTTTAATACTGTATCTGTGTGCGGTTGTTACCCACCCTGGGACCTTGTGGTCAAAAGTGGGTAAGAAATCCAAAAGGGGAGGAGGATTATCTGCTTTGATCACTGCTTTAGATGGCTTTTAAATGTTTATGTTTAATTGTATTGTGTTATCAACTATGGTGTCTGCCACTTGGGGCTCTTTTGGGAGAAAAGGCAAGGTCTAAATGGAATAAACAAATAAGTGTTGCCTCAGAAGGGGCTAGAGTGTTGTACTTTGGCTGGGGAGACACAGCTATGCAGTCATGTAGCTCAGCCCATCCTTCTTCCCAGGGTTGTGTGTGCCCTGTGTGTTGTGTCATTTGAAACATTTACTAGTTGCATGCCTCATGCAGAGGTCTAAAACACAGAGGCTCTTTTTTCACTTTAGCTATGCAAAGGAAGACTGACTCCACGAGACTTCTGTTTTTGAATGCTGATGTTCAGAATCCACGCCGTCTGTTCAGGCTATTAATTGCATAAATGACTATTGCAGAGGGATTCTGCACTGAACGCAAACTGATATGGGCATGAGGTTAGCCAGACATGACTGGAGCATGCAGGATGCACGAGCAATGGTAATTTGTTAGTTACCACATGGGGTTGGTTGCTGTGCAATGCCATACATTGAAACTGGATATAGCACTGAGCTAATTGGGATAAATGACTCAGCACAGTTAGACCATAAAGGTCAAAAGGAAAAACAGATTTCCTTAAGTGGAACTAACAATGTGGTGAGGAACGGAGACAGGAAGAAGAACTGCCTGTGTGGAGAAAAGTTTATAATCAGGTTTTGGTCCCTGACACGGAGAAAGTTATTGACTCTATACATTCTAGCTAACATGCATGCATGTAGCTGTCTGTTCTGCCATGCGTAAACTAGCATCAAACTGCTTTGCTGGTGAAAATTGTATTACGCAAGTGGTTCTAAGTGAGCTCACAGGCAATTAGGCTTATTTATTTATCTGGCCTGTTCAACATGCCGAGATTAATATGGCATGGCATTAAGAAAAGTCAAGGCAAATCATTATTTCATGGCTATTATGCTATCGGAATGGCAGTGGTTAGCTGGGAGGTCACAGACTTTGGGGTTGTGCAGAAATACACCCAAACATGTCACCCACAGCCATTACTAAGTTTATACAGTGGTGCCTCGACTTACGAATTTAATCCGTTCCGAAGGCACCGTCATAGGTCGAAAAATTCGTAAGTCAAAAAATGCCATTGGAAACGCGATTTCCCATAGGAATGCATTGAAAACGGAAACATTCATAAACTGAAGCAACCCTATCTAAAAATTCGTAAGTCGAAAAATCCCTATCTAAAACCGCCGCTTTTTGGGGGGGATGTTGAGACATTCGTAAGCGCGCAGCCATTACCCCTGTTTGTAAAAATTCGGTTGTCGAGTCGTTCGTAAATCGAGGTACCACTGTAGTGCCATTTTTGTGTCATTATGGGAGTTGAGTAGGCGGGAGGATATCACCTAGTTTCATCTCAGAACAGCAACTAAAGTCTGGGTAGGTGAGCTATATTATTATTATTATTATTATTATTATTATTATTATTATTATTATTATTATTTACTTATACCCCACCCATCTCATCTGGCCAGGCCTCCCCAGCCATTCTGGGTGGCCTCCAACAGAATATTAACACAATAAAACATCAAGCATTAAAAACTTCCCTAAACAGGGCTGTCTTCAGATGTCTTCTAAAAGTCAGATAGTTCAGATAATTGTTTATTTCCTTGACATCTGGTGGGAGGGCATTTCACGGGGGGGGGGACCACTACCGAGAAGGCCCTCTCCTTGGTTCCCTGTAACTAATTAATCAAAATCATGAAAATGACCATGGCAGGACAAACCAGACATTATTCTAGTTCTGATCCTGTCCACTTGTAGTATGTCAATGCCAGAAAATTCCACTGAAGTGTACACAAAGCAGGCCAATTAGAAAACAATCCATCCACCCCCTGTTGTTATCCCCAACATCTCAGAAAACAAAGGTCATTAGAAGACAACAAGTTCATAACCAACAAGACGGTTGTCCTCCCTCCCACCTTTTCCTTATCATTAACCTTTAAAAAGCTTGTCGTCATGGGAAATCATGGCTGCAAACAGAATAGCAGAACTCAAAAAAGAATTAGGAATGCCCATGCCATATGGGTATTCATTTGTGTTCATGGCTACCAGGCAATCTTGTTTTTAAAATATCCTTTTTGGTATCTGTGTTGCTCAAGGGCACTGTCTTCTTCTGGGTCACATGCCAGTGGTAAGCAAGGAGCGAAGGAAAGGTGGGCAGAGCAACAAATAGGCTTGCTTGTACACACACCCATTGCTATCCTCCATCCAGGCAAGCAAGCAGTATTATCAGAATTCAAAGACCCGTTCTAGCCAGTCAAAAGACTCAAGAAGGCTCCAAAGCAGGACCAGTGAAGGGCATGGCCGGGGAGGTGAGATGCAGCCTGGGAAGAGTTCAGAGGGCCAGATAGAGAGAACTGGAGGGCCAAATTAGGCCCCCAACCTGATGATTCCTATCCCTGTAGAAAATGGAGGACACCAAACAGGGCAAAACTACTTGTGCAGGTTCCAACCAAAATAAAAGATTGTCGTCTTAAGTATGCTTACCTTGGAGGTATATCTTAGTGAAATTAATAGAACTGAATTCTGCAAGTCTCACTGTAAATAAAGAGTTTAAAGGGATTCGTGAAGTGCTTGATTCTGTTTGGATCATGCTCGTTGTCTGTTTGTTTGCAACTTAGTTGTCCATTGGGCAGATCTGAATGACAATTTTTTAAAAAAATACAACATTAAACAACATCAAATAGCATCATGGAACCAAGGATGAGAATGAAATTAGTTTTTCTTTGCATTTTATTGAGAAACTATCTAATTTGCACTTCTTGAATGAAGCAAAACACAAGTATTATTCAAAGTCTGCAATTGTCTGAATTTTGCCATTCAGATTTCCAAGAAATCAATGTGTACATGTACAAAAAAAAAACCTATGTTAGGGGAAAGGGTGAATAAAAAAATGAACACATTCATCAAAAGAACATACCAAGAAGCATTACATTAGGGAAATGTGCACATAAGAAGAGATGCAAACGAAAATTCTGAACAATTTTCACGGGGAAATTTTTAAATGCAAATTGCTGCAGAGATTCAGAGACCTGAATTCAATATTGGAAAAAGGCAAGAAACTGAGGGGAACCAAAACCGACAGATTTGTCCATCCATAGATGGAACCAATGGCAGGAATCATGCAGCTCAACCAGGCACTGTCCAGACCCGGACCTGCTTAGCAGCAGCAAGGTATTAAATTCATGTGACTTCCAGCCAGACCTTCAACCACAATTCCCTAGTCATTGCTGGCCCCTTTGTTTGTGATCCCCCAGCCCACCTTGCTTCCTTCTCATTAGTAATTGTTAATAGGAATTCTGGAACCAAAGGACTTTTTCCCATTCAGTATCATCCTGTACACACCATAGTGCCATCTACTTCAGATGAAGAATGTGTGGCTCTTACAGAATTTGAGGTCTTAGTGCAACATGAATGGACATGCTGTTTCACTTTAGTCGTATAAGCCTTGAGACCATTCCATGGACTGGGGATGTCAGTAGGTATGTCTTTAATGTGGGAGAGAAGAGAAAAGTCATTCCACTTTAGAATTTTGATTAATTATTACAGTTGAAGGTTAAATTTATAGACACAGGGTGGGGGAAATGATACAGTGGTACCTCGACTTACGAACGACTCGACAACCAAATTTTCCGACTTACGAATGGGGCAAATGGCCGCACGCTTACAAATTTCTCGACATCCGAACGGAAACCGCGGCGGTTTTAGATAGGGTTTTTTCAACTTGCGAATTTTTAGATGGGGTTGCTTCGACTTACAAATTTTTCTGTTTCCAATGCATTCTTATGGGAAATCGCGTTTCCAATGGCGCTTTTCGACTTACGAATTTTTCGACCTACGAAAGTGCCTTCGGAACGGATTAAATTCGTAAGTTGAGGCACCACTGTACTTTCTGGTAGTCAGCAGGTAAAAGAGTAAGTCTTCAGGAAGTTTGTCTGGGGCTTTCTGGAACATTTTAGCTGTCTGCAGCTTTCAGTTTGCCTTAAACCACAGCACTAGACATTGAGCTGATGATTTCAGAGAACTACCTGCAGAGACACCAGGGCCTCTTTCATGAGTGGGTATTTGCTCTTCCGGGAATTCATGTAGTTTTCTTCTCATGGCCCTTTCCCGACATGAATGTTCTTTCAACTGATAATCCAGTAGCCTCAGTGACTCTGAGTCTGCCTTCTTGCTTCTGATACACTTCAAGGGGGGAACAGCAATGGTAAGAGAGAAAGAGAGAGGCAATACAAGAGAGAGGAGATACTTTGTGGATGGGAAGGTCTTTAAAGAGAATAGAGGCTGTTTTGTTAGAAGTACTTGGCAGTCAAAGAATTTCAAATAATAGTGAGTCAGAAAAGGGATAGGTTGGAGAGAAACTGAGGAAAGGTTTCAAGTGTGTGTACATGCACCAGGATTTGGATTCAATGTGTAGTGAGTTAGAGTGTTGAATTAAAGAAGACCTGAATTTGAATCCCTTATTTGCCTGGGCTCTGGGGTACAGAGCTCAGAAGTGGAGTCAGGAGTAGTAGAACCCAGCATATTTATTTATTTTGCAAGTCTAGAGATAAACCACAGTACAAAAGATATCTAAAGGTACCCTACTCTGAAGCAGCTACTCACTCACAAGGCCTTCCAACAATGACACAGATCATGGGGGAAACCCCACCCTTTCCTCTTATCTGCCCACACAGCACAATTACTCTCACACTTGCCAGGTGTTAGGACAGGCATCCCCAAACTTTGCCCCCCCCAGATGTTTTGGACTACAATTCCCATCTTCCCCAACCACTGGTCCTGTTAGCTAGGGATCATGGGAGTTGTAGGCCAAAACATCTGGAGGGCCGCAGTTTGGGGATGCCTGTGTTAGGACTTCGCCTGAAGTTTCAGTCTAATTCTTTGGGTCATCACTGAAAGAGTAAAATCTCAGGGTGGCTGGCCACAGTCAAGGGGGTTGGAACTATGTTCTGCTTTTCTTAAGAACGTCTTCTGTCCATTTTGCTCCACCACCTAGGGATGAGGGACAAATGAAGTCTACAAGACTTCATTCGTCAGGTGCTAGGCACTACCATGGTCCCCCTCAACCCACCAGGTGTCATCTGCATCCATCAAATGCAACAAGGCTTTGACAATGCACTGTAAGACTCGATTCTCCTATTCCGCAGACACAACCCTTTAATTCATAAGCTTGTGAGGATTTGAGCCTCAGGAGGCCTGGCAGATCTGTAATTACTGGATCTAGAATCATCCCACCAAGCTACTGAAGGCTCATTTGCTTATTAATTTTAGTATAGTTAGGGACCCAGGTGGCGCTGTGGTTAAACCACAGAGCCTAGGGCTTGCTGATCAGAAGGTCGGCGGTTCAAATCCCTGTGACGGGGTGAGCTCCCGTTGCTTGGTCCCAGCTCCTGCCAACCTAGCAGTTCGAAAGCACGTCAAAATGCAAGTAGATAAATAGGAACCGCTACAGCGGGAAGGTAAACGGCGTTTCCATGTGCTGCTCTGGTTTGCCAGAAGCGGCTTTGTCCTGCTGGCCACATGACCTGGAAGCTGTACGCCAGCTCCCTCGGCCAATAATGCGAGATGAGCGTGCAACCCCAGAGTCGGTCACGACTGGACCTAATGGTCAGGGGTCCCTTTGCCTTTACCTTAAGACATGAGGTCCCAAACATGATATCCATGAACCCCATTGCATTTTCAGCTTCCCTTGGTGTCCTTTTCTTTTTTTAATAATAAGAAAAGAG
This sequence comes from Zootoca vivipara, assembly GCF_965207765.1. Classification (NCBI taxonomy): domain Eukaryota; kingdom Metazoa; phylum Chordata; class Lepidosauria; order Squamata; family Lacertidae; genus Zootoca; species Zootoca vivipara. The sequence continues at coordinate 61,868,793 of NC_142591.1, forward strand.
CTGTGTGTGTTTGACTTGGGGTGGGAATGTTGTTTGCTGGGAAAGACTCCCTGCCCACGGCTGTTGCCTAATTCTTGCCTGTATTTTATTTGGTTGTGGGTATGTGAGGTGTTTTGCCTGTTTGAGGAGCAGTGGTGATTCTGAGCATGACCAGGTTTTTCCTTCTGTAAAATTGGTATTTTGCGGTGCTCACTGCATTTCCTTCGATTTCCGAATATGTCCAGGTGCCAAAAGGTTGAGGTGGGGGCTGCTTGAAGCCAGTCATCTGTTTTTATCAACAAAACGAGAAAGTGCCAACACAAGTACAAACAGATACATAGCAGAAGAATATAGCCATGGGAACTGTTATTGACTTTCTCAACCATATTAGCAAAACTAATATGCAACTAATTAGCAAATATCCAGCAAAGGTCAGAACTGATCACATGGACCAAAATAAATGAAGATGTGAGTGTATCAGCCTTTAGAATGTTCTTTCACTGGAGTTTTCCTTTTGTGTTATATTAAGCAAAGTAAAAGATCCAAAATCCAAGCTGGGGACTTGATTTATTCATTCTTAGCACTGAATGTGGTTTTCCTTAAGTCGTTGGAAAAACTCTGCATATTTGCATTAACCAGTATTATTTTTCATCCAGATCTATCTCTTTTTTGACCCTTCAGCTGCTGCGAAAATTAATCATGCTATTACTCAAATCTAAAACCAAGATTTATCTCACCATAGAATAATAAATCTTGTTTAGAATGCAGCAGGGTTTTTTTTTAACTTAATGATTCTGCAGTCAAAAGAATGTTAAGGTTGTGACAAAATCAACAAAAGCCAGGAAATCCAAAGTTAATGCTGAATATCATCCATAAAGCACATCATTAACCCCCGTCATGGCATTGTGTATCGTTTCCAGGGACATCTGCAGTTGCTTACAATTACTGGGCAAGTTAAGGACAAGCAACTGAGCCAGGAACATTGAGGGCAGCATCTTCACAGGTTTTATGCTACAGTGGCGCATTCCAGCTATATCTTGAGCCAGTGCAGGCAGCAGAGTATGGCATATTTCAAGCATTCCTAGGAGGTGAATACTGTACATTACACTGGTGGGACAACCCAGTGATGTCCAATCAGCTGCTGTTCACCTGCCTTACCTATGTCCCCCACTCTTCCGTCTGGCCAACCTTCCTCTTGCCTTGCCACATTCTAATGCCACATTCTGCTACTTTTGATCCTCTGCCTGTCTTTTGACATTACTTTGATTACAGAAAGCACAGGGAATTTGTGGCCCTCCAACCCCATCTATCTCAGCTGGCAGAGATGCTGGGAGTTGTAGTCCAACAACATTCTGGATGTTCCCCAGGCCTGGATCACAGTATCATTTAGGCTGTCACATGCCCTGCAAGTGTCCTGGAAAAAACAGGACATCCTGTTTTTTATCAAAAGAGAATAGTGGCCTTTTTGGTTGCTGCGATTTTGCAGCACGATTCCTCCCCCCCCCCCCGGGCCACCCCCAAAATATGCTTTTTCAGGACCATGATCTCATGCTTTGGGGAGCCATACCTGAAAAAAGTGGTGTGATATCAAGACAGCCAAAATGGCCACCATGCTCTTGTGATAAAAAATGGGAAGATGGCATCCGGGAAGATGGTGTTCCAGATTTTGGCTTCAAAGTGTTGTGGGGTATGTTGTCATTGTCATGGACAAATGCAGAGAGTGGCTGGGGAAACCCAGCCAGATGGGCGGGGTATAAAATTATTATTATTATTGTTATTGTTATTGTTATTGTTATTGTTGTTATTATTATTATTATTATTATTATTATTCATCCATCTGAGACCTGGAACACTTGGCAGTACCTGTAATGATCTCTGGCAGACAATAAGAAGTAAAGGCCGATAAGAAGTAAAGACTCTCCGGCAATTTTATGTACGTTTATTTAGAAAAAAGACACATCCAGAGCCTGGCTTCTCACCTGCTCACATTTACGGTTGCTGGTCAGTCTGAAGTTTCGCCCTTCCCACAGCAGGAAGGACGCCAGACTCCTGCCTTTCCCCTCTTGCCCTTCCGTTGCCTTCTGATTTTATCCTGACGCATAGATCAGAGAATGAGAGGCTGACTCCCCCCCCCCTTCTCCCCACTCTCACTAGACCCAGACTCAGACCTTTGCTTATCTGCTGATTGCCTAGCAACGCTCTGGCTGCCTTCCAACTCTTCCTCTCCTTGAGAGCTAATAGAGGCTTCTCCACAAAGGGGGGGGTCGAACTGCTCTTTCTCGATTCTGTCAGCCAGTTCTCATCTGCTGAGTCAGTCCATTGTAGACCTAGTTAAATCTCCGAGTCTAACACATCCCCTGCGCTCTGGGGGGCCATATTCCTGGCAGTACCTGACCTGGCTGACTGCTGGCACCAGGGCTGGTTCGACAATACTTGGCCACTTGTGAGCACTGATATCAACATTCAGGCCTCCAAACAATCCATCAAATATCACCATGTCTTCCATCCCCACACTTATTCTTTTACCTAAACACAGAGAATGTTCTTGGAGTAAAGGCCCACACTGCCTTACTTGCTTCAACAATTCTTTTCAAGACATAGATGAAAATCCTCAAACAAATAGGCTTCGACAGGGCTATTGCACCAATGGGGCCAATGTTTGAAATAAGCCTTAGGATAGCTTGACTGCAGGCAATTACAAAGCAATCTACTGACTTAATTGAACTGCTCTTTTGTGACATGAAGGGCGAGAATACTAGTAGCAAACTTTGGGTTTAATTTTTTTTTCTTGGGGGCTGGATTTTTTTAACAAAATAACTCTTACCTAGAATACAAAGTGTAATTAATTGGCAATACTTTTGGGTAGAATACTTCTGACTCATTTAACAGGCAATAAGTACTTCAGTCTGATAACATGAAGTAGTTAATTTGCTCATAGGAATCCTTCAGCTGGAACAGGCAGCAAAGGAAAACACAGAGCTGTTCAGGTTGGAATGGTTTTGCTTGCCATCATTATGACTGATTTATATGTTTCTATATTGTATCTGCCAAGTTGTTAATTAATAAGGCAGGGTAAGAAATCATGAGACTATATTGGCTGTGAGTCCTGGAAGATCTACTCCCTGCCTTATAGGCCCCACCTGGCCTGATCAGGGGGGTGGGGCCCTGACAGACTCCAGCTGCAAAAGCTGTCTTTGTGAACTGCCCTGAGACCCCTGGGTATAGGGGGGGGGAGAAAGAAAGAAAGAAAGAAAGAAAGAAAGAAAGAAAGAAAGAAAGAAAGAAAGAAAGAAAGAAAGAAAGAAAGAAAGAAAGAAAGAAAGAAACATACATACATCTTGGCTAGGAGTCCAGGAAACCTGATCCCTGCATTGCAGGCCTTTTTCTGTTTCCTGCTTGGCAGGGGGTTGGACTGGATGGCCCTTGTGGTCTCTTCCAACTCTATGATTCTATGATTCTATGATACCTGGCCTAGGAGGGCAGGACCCTGACTGACTCCAGCTACAAAAGCTGAGGCTGCAGAACAGACTCTCGGGATAGGGTGTTTTGTTAGGGGAGTTGTTGTAGGTGGGTTGCATCTTTTTTTTTAAAAGATCTTGTGATTTATGTAGAAATTGTTTAGTTAGGTTATGTACTTTTTTGTGTTTTATATATTTTTTACTTTTGTAGATATGTATTTTTTTATGTTGTAAGCCACCCTGAGCATGTTTTGAACCGTGGAAAGGCAGCATACAAATAAAATTATATAGGTATGTGAAATAAAATAAATAATAATGAAGACATTATATTTTTCTTCTTTGTCAACATTGTCACCAATAGACAAAGGAATTAAAATTAACTTGGACTTCAATACTACATCCAGTTAAACTGGAAGGATTGCAGATTACTTCTGACTAGACAGGTCTGCAGGGTGGCTGACCTGAAGCCTCCAGATTTGCCTGACTTTCCCCAAGTGGGTGGCAAGGAGAGGGCTTGAATCCCCAGGTGGGCAAAAGCAGCTTAAAAGGATGATGATGGTGGTGGTGGTGGTGGTGGTGATGAATGAGCATGCAGCTTGCAAGCTCTCATCCTCTCACAATTAACCACCATCTCTGCAAATTATTGCATAGACTCTCAGGGGCCGCCCCCCACCCCCCGAGACCAGCCCTAGTTCTCAAATTAGGGCCCTGAAAACTCAGTATCTAGGATACATGTGTAGATTGCACATTGGCTCAAACCAATGGAGATTTTTTAAAAACAAAAACAAAAACAGCCCTGAGGGTGGAGATAAGTCTGCTCACCTCCCACTCTGGCTGGAGCAGCAGAACTTGGGAGCTGGCAATATATCTGCCAGTTCACTACACTCTGCCCCCCGCCACTGCTATTCACCTAAATGCATATAACGATTGTGCAGTTCTATATAGTTCAGATGAGTGAGACACTCCCTCTTTGTTCCCCACCCTGATATGGATTTGGTCTCTACTTATTTTGGTCTCCAGCCATGATTTGCCATTGTTACTTTTGCTGATAGGTTTCAAAATGAAATGGGTATCGACGAGCCCCGCATCTCCAAGCGCTCTTACGTCAGCAAAATCTACGCAATATATCTCTACTTCCATTCTGTATATATAGAAAGAGAAGTGTGATAGGTGCTTACTCCATGACATTTATCTTCACACCCATTAAAAAGATAACTCTCGCCACTGTTGTAAAGGAGCTGGGAAGATAAATGCTTCAAGAGAGCCATTTTGTTATTAGGTTTTGGGGAAGAATTCTTCCCTCCTGAGAAGCTCCAAGCTGCCTAATGCCTTCACTGGGAAAGGCATGTCTTGGGAAACATCACAGGAGTCAGCTCCTAGGGCAGGCATCCCCAAACTGCGGCCCTCCAGAGGTTTTGGCCTACAACTCCCATGATCCCTAGCTAACAGGACCAGTGGTCGGGGAAGATGGGAATTGTAGTCCAAAACATCTGGAGGGACGAAGTTTGGGGATGCCTGTCCTAGAGGCTGAGGTCCCTTCAGCCCTCCCCCAATAAAATATTTGAGAGAACCGCCCCCCCCAAAAAAAAGTTGATGGGCATTGCTATCCAAATGGGGGCTTACCTGGCCCACATATTTTATTCAAGTTGGCATCTCTGGGAAACATTGAAATTGTTTGTGCACAAAGACTGATACAGTACTAATTTTTTTAAAAAAATGCAAGACAAGCCCACTTAGCTCCTTCATGGAACTATAGATGGGTATGCTGAGGTTATTGTTTATGATGGTGATGAGATAGACCAGGCATCCCCAAACTTTGGCCCTCCAGATGTTTTGGACTACAGTTCCCATCTGCCCTGACCACTGGTCCTGTTAGCTAGGGATCATGGGAGTTGTAGGCCAAAACATCTGGAGGGCCACAGTTTGGGGATGCCTGAGATAGACACTGTGCCCATAATCCCTGTCCGCCATGGTAACATCTCCCAAGCATATTCTTACCAATCTTCCCCATGCAAACCTCACTTTCGAGCATCCCCACCAACTGCACCCGCAACACAGCTAATCCTCAGCCAACTTGTATGTTGCTAAGGAAGTTCTGGTCTTCAAAGAAAAAAGAAGGCAATATTAAGCATAATTTACAGGCAGCTCATTCAACCGTCTCCATAGGGCAACACAGTACCATACAAACAACAGCACTGTCATTCGCCCCCTGTCTTTCAACATGCAATGACCAGAGATGATGGGAACCTCATGGCACCTGGCTGGGAAAGGCTGCTTTAGGTGGACTACTATAGTCAGACAACAACAATTAACCAAGAGCACTCCTAATCTCTATTTCGGAAAACTCGCACCAGTTGACAAGCAACCATTAGACATTAAGGACACAAGACATGTGGAAGTGCAGGATCTGGACTAAGAGTCAAAGGTAAAGGAACGGCCAGCAAATGCTTTCTGGTTTTCTTCAGGTTAGCTTGTCATCCCCTCACCCCATTAAGTTTAAAACATTGCACAGATTCTTATCACCCAAGTAAGTGTGTCTGATAGATTGCTTGGCATTCAGTACTACATTCCATGATTAAAGTTAACCAGCATCCTGGTGAAAGACAGAGCTGGGGTTTCATTATGCTAATAGAGGAACTGAGAATTTGCTAGCTTTTTCAGTAGGTCTGATATAGGAATGATTATGGGGGCAGCACTGGCAAAACTTGTCACCTTCATTCTAAGAAAATAGGTGGATTCAATATATCTGAAAGCACAGCCAGTGTTTACCTTGTTAGCTTCACTGAGACGACATATCAAATACATCTTTTGTATTATTCATGCTATAAAAGGACCACAAGAAAAGCCATTCCTTTCTTTCCATCACCTTGTGCAGATGCTAAATGCAGAAAATGTGCAAGGGATTCAAAGATAAAACTTGCAGTGCAATCCATGTCTACTCAGAAGCCAGTCCCATTGAGTTCTGTGAGGCTTGCTCCCAGGTAATTGGGTACCTGATTGCAATCTCAGGGAAATTTTATTTTCTACATAAAAAAAATATGTTAATCTAGGCAAAATATTAGATATATTACAATTTTAGATGACAACAAATCAATGATTGTGCAACTGTCAAGTTTGAAGCAAGGAGCCTCCCTGTGCAAATTTCAGAGCCCTTGAAAGTCAAGTTCTACAATCAGAGGTTCCCCCATGAGTGGAAGAGAAATATTGCTTCATATAGTCACCCCAAATCTCATGCAGAGCAATGAGAACAATGTGGGCAAAGTCAGCACACTTGGGACTAATCTACACTGGCCAGTTAAAATGTTTAAAATGTGTTATAAAAATGTGACACCAGAGGGCGCTGTAGAGCAGCAATCAGTCTTCAATGGGAAATTGCATTGAGAGCTATATTATGTGGGTTTTTACACGTTTTTTCAGATCAGTGTAAATCCAGCCTTGGTCTCACAATGTCTCCCTTTTTGCAGTATATGGTTTCGGAATACCTGAAGACATCTTGAATCAACCACAGGAAATAACATAATGCGGCAGCATTAAAAATTATTCAAAGACCAGAGGCAGTTCAAAACCAGTTCAATAAAAGCAAAGAAACATTTTTTTTCATTAAAAGGCTTAGCAATGAATTGTTCCTGCTAATCGTAATCAAGGACTTCTGGTGAGTCACAACAAACCACACAGCTTGGATGGTTTGTGCCTCTCATCAGATATATAGAAAGCCAGACTTCCTGTATCTATCATTTAATTACTGTTGAATGATTTCCCTGCTAGTGACCCAAACCAAATGTAAAGATTTGGAATCTCCAGGGGAGGAGGTGGAATGTAACTTTACAGTAAACACTTTATTAGTCTGCTAATCATAAATGGCTTTTTAGAAATTCTTCAGTGAAGTATGAATGGATAGCTGTAGCGTAAGTGTAAAAATGTGGTCTTTTTGTATAAAAAAAAAAGTGCTGACTAGTATAAAACAAGAACATTTGTAATGAACAGCATGTTTAATTCCCGATGTTGAATTCTGAGCTGTCGCACAGAAGATGGATTAGATTTGCTCCAGGGTGAAGGATTGAAACCAAAGTATGGAAACTGTAGAGAAACTAGGAGAAATGCCCTAATGATACAAGTTGTTTGCCAGTGGAACAATCTGGAGGTGGCAGCAGGCCTGGCTCACCCATGAGGCAAGGAGAGATGACTGCCTCAGGTGGCAGGATTTGCCAGGACAGCAGAAACCTGATGTCAATCTTTCTTGTTCCTGGTGTAGATCTTCCCTCACCACTTCTTCCCTGGCAGGGGTATGCCTCAGGTGCCAATATGTCTTGGGATGCCCCTGGGTAGTTGACTGTCAGTGGCCAGAGGTATTTAAGCAAAGACTAGATTATTTCAGAGGTCCATTCCAACTCTGTGATTCTCTCTCTATGTCCTGGCTCTGCCCTTGTTAAACACATACCATACTTTTCCGTGTATATTTGGGGGGACTGAAAATTTAGAAAATGGGGTGGGGAGAGAGATTCCAGAATTGTTGAGCTTTTGGGGAAACAATTACCCACAGTTGTTGAGCTTTTTTTTATGGGGACATGAGAAAAATTGCTCACCCAACTGCAGCTTGCGCGCGTCGACAAAGCAACCTATTCTCTGTCCCATCGCCGAAAAAAGCAGCAAATCACCCGCCCAATTGCCACAGCGACAGCCAATCAACAACAGCCCTTGCAGCAGCCACCAATAACAATCTCCAACTCGCGGCAACAACCAATCCCAAGGCCCGACAGTGCACTACCCATGTATAAGACGCCCCCTAATTTTGAACATGATTTTGGAATTAAAAAAACATAGTCTTATACACAGAAAAGTGTGGTATATGCACAAAGTATGTAAAAATATTTTTTGCAGAAGTGGTTGCAACATGGTCCCATCTTCACCATACATCAGGTAAGCTGGAAAAGCATATTTTCCTCCACTGCCAGCAAGGGCATTAAGATTGACGAATGAAACTTGGTTGTTTTTGCCATGACCTGATGATTAGCAGTTTGTGTTAACACAGAGGTGGGCTTTTTCAATGGTGGCAGCAGTATTGTGGAATGCCCCTCACTTCTTAAATATGAGAGGTCCCATCAGTACTAGCCATGGAAAAATGTTTGTTTCTCCTACAACTGTGACAGCTCAGAGGGAGTGGACCCAGTCCAACCCAATATATCATTATTTTGGTTAGAGAAGCCGATTCCAAGCCTGCTATCTTAATAAAAATGTTTTAGCAGAAGACTAGTACATCTTCCCCACCCCCAACATGCTGGTATTTTCTAAATTTAAACTCACTCTGTGATTGAAGTGAATATAGTTTTCCTGAAGGTTGATGGGCACCTAGCAACCAGCTAGAGTAATTTATCACCGTTAGGAAATAGCAGCTTCCAACCACAGAAACAGTTGTTAGCAAAAGTGTGTTTGTGTATATGTGTTCTCATCATTTGAATCTACTCTAATTTTTGTCTTTGAAAACCTCATTTTTGAGCTTCATTACAAACAGCAGGGGGAAATCTTACAATAATTTAAAAACAGAGTTCAGAACATAGGGTTCTCTGCTTCCTAAAGCATAGTAAATGTCAACATGTACAATTAAACACGCCCTTCCTGCTCTGAGCTCGTACTAACACCCCATGTATACATCATTCGAGTAAGATTTCCAGTGATCAAATATTTATCCGAATTACAAAAAAGCAAAGGCCGCCTCGTTGACCCATCAGAATGATAGCAAAATCCATATTATGGCCAACTAAAGTATCACAAAAGATCAAACACACACAATGAATTGCAGATGTTCTGTGTGAATTATGTTAATGGTATAATGTATTCATGTTTATGTTTTTTAATGTGTCGCAAGTCGCTTGGAGACCTCTGAGTAACAACTGACTAACAAGTCTAATAAATAGTGTGTAAACATTTGAGCTCTCCAGAACTCTTCATCAGGCCAGATCATACACTGAGCAGGGAGGACTTGGCTAATGTTGAAGCCATGGAGTCTGAATGTGGTCACAGACCATCTTGACTGAGATTATGATCAGATGCAGAACCGGTGACCTTTTTTTATATGATTCTTGGCCTAATCCACTATTCAAAAAACTCATGTTCAGACTGTGGCCGCATTCACACTATACATTAAAAGCACTATGATACCAGTTTAAGCAGTCATGGCTTCCCCAAACAAATTCTGGGAGCTGCAGAGCTAAAGTTTTCAGAGTTCCCTGTGAAGAGGAATTTATTTTTAAACCACTTTGAGAATTGTAGCTGTCTGGGAGGGAAACAGTGGTCTCCTAACAGCTCTCAGCTCCCTTAACAAACTAAAGCTCCCAGAATTCTTGGGGGGGGGGGAGCCATTGCTAAAGTGGTATCATAGTGCTTTGAATGCAAAGTGTGGAAATGGCTTATGCACCACCTTTTGAGCACACTTCCCCAAGCCCCAATCTGGTGCCCATATCTGTTGAATCACATGTGTACAGACTGAGGCATAATATGTGGGACTTTATAGTGCAGGGATAGCTGTGCTGCAGTTTGTCCTATAAAAAGAACAACGCACAGGGAGATGCAGGCCAGCCCAGCAGGAGAGGAGGAGTGTACAGCCTCCAGAAAACATGCTCACAAGAGGTTCAAAAAGGGCACATCAATGAAGTGGAAGAGGCCAAGTAAGGGCAAGTTGGTCTTCGCCAGCTAGATGACCATGACAGCACTGCTTTTCCCAGCAGTAGGGAGAAATAATACATTTAAAGGTAATTAAAACACTAGACCTTAACAAAGTAAAAGGATACAGTTCAGCAGCTTAGGAAGAAGATATCAGAGGAAGTATCTAGTATGCTGTCTATAACCCTTGAACAACCACAATCCACACCGCAATCACAAAAGGAACAAGTTGATTAAAAATATGCAGGGTGGTAGACACACACACTTCCCAAACTATGAAATACTGTGCTTGGAATTGTGGGTAATAAATGCAATATCTCAGTAACAACAGTGTCCTGGAAAACAATGCAATCTGGAGCAAACACCACATACAACAAATGTGCATTTATTGTGGGACGCACAATCCATGCCCCAACTATGTGAAAATCCTAAGAAGTGTCCATCAATTCCTCATCATATAGTTTGCATCTTCTGCTTGCAGGATGTGGGCCTTTCAGCACAGCATCAGTTAAAGTCAGCATTTTACAATGGCAAGAAACCTGGCCAGGCTTGGTGCCCTTGTTAATGTTACAGACGACACAATGGATAGGATCGATATTGTAATGAAAATAATATTAAATCAGAGCTGGGGGAAAGAACATATTTTGGGGGGGTCAGGGTTTTGCAGTTACCTTTTGCTCATGGAATTGAACCAAGACTTTCTCAATCTATTGAAGCCTGGCTTTCAAGGAGGCTGCAAAAAGAAAATCTGAAGAACACAATAGAAAACTGCTACACTAGCAAGAATAATACAAAAGAGCGAATCAAACTGCATCAACCTTGTATCAATACAAGAGGAGCAAAGCAATAGGGCATTCCATTGAAGAGCTAGCTGAGATAACTGCAGGAGATAGTTCAGCAGATACAGTTGACCTTTGGTAATAATTATGGGAGATATTTATTTGTGTTTATGAATTTATGGCCTCACCTACACAGCCCTAAGCAGCTCATCTCAGGACTAAAAAGGTAAAGGGTAAAGGGACCCCTGACCGTTAAATCCAGTCACAGACAACTCTGGGGTTGCGGCGCTCATCTCACTTTACTGGTCGAGGGAGCCAGCATACAGCTTCCAGGTCATGTGGCCAGCATGACTAAGCCACTTCTGGCGAACCAGAGCAGCACACGGAAATGGTGTTTACCTTCCCACCTATTTATCTACTTGCCCTTTGACGTGCTTTCGAACTGCTAGGTGGGCAGGAGCAGGGACCGAACAACGGAAGCTCACCCCGTCATGGAGATTTGAACCGCCAACCTTCTGATCGGCAAGCCCTCGGCTCTGTGGTTTAACCCACAGCGCCACCCACGTCACGACTAGGGAAGCTTATAAAATTATGTCCATCTGAATGACGAGAATTCTCTGTTCAGGTGAGGTGCTCTTGTTGCCCACCAATCACTGAGGACGCTTCCGCAACAGAAAAAGAACAGCTGCACTGAAAGGACTCTCGACAATTTACTAAATGTTCGTCTATCAAGGTGATCTGCTTTACACATCCGGAATCAAATTCTAAACTTCTTCTGTCCCCCACCCCACCATGAAGGCCAGAGTTTTACTAGCTTTCTCCTATTTCCTATGAAACAACTGCTACTTAGATAGATGTTCCTTGTTTCAGAAGAGGCCTCTTTCCTGTGGTCTTGTTACATTAGACTACAGAAAGTGAAAGAGTGCTATCGGGTGAACCAATTTACACAGAGGAATTGTTTCTCAACAAGCACAGAAGCAGCTTAACAAGTTGTCAATTTGAAATGTTTCAACAGAAGACAGAATGGAAAATACTCAACTCCACTGCGTTGCTACCGCAGCTGCTGAGATCACTTAGGTGGGGGAAATGGAAGGCTCTTGACAGTAAGAAAAGGAGTACGTGGAACAATCTCTCATTCCTGAAACCACCACTTCTACAGGAGTAGCACTGGGGGGCAGAGAATGAGCAAGGTGGAAAAGAAAGGGTTAAGTAGGTTTTCAAGAGGCCAGTTCTCCTGCAAACATGAGCTGTTAGGAGAAGGATGCTCAGGAAACCCATGTACTGTACTTGTTCACAGGAACATGCTGTAGGAAGCTGCCTTATATTGAGTCAGACTCAGACCACTGGTCAATCTAGGTCAATATTGTCCGCACTGAGTGGCAGCAGCTCTCTGGGATGTCAGACAGGGGTCTCTCCCAGCCTTGCTTGGCTATACCAAAAATTGATCCTAGGAACTTCTGCATTCAAAGAAGATGCTCAACTATTTTGCTATGGCCCTACCCAAGTCTGTGTAACGGTTCAGGTGTCTGCATGTATGGGAGTTGAGGAGCTGCCCACTGTTGCCCTCCCCTTGAGTTGCAAGTCTGATAACAAAATGGCCCTGGATATTAAAACACTCCCTGGAGTAGTTGAAAGTCAGGGAGGTGTTGTAGTTAGAATCTGGTTTCAAATCTCCACTAACCAATAAAGCTCAGCGGCACTGCTGCCCAACCAGGACTCCAAAGAGAGCCTCCCCTGCTTTAGGTTAAGACAGGCACCCCCAAACTTCGGCCCATCTTCCCCAACCACTGGTCCTGTTAGCTAGGGATCATGGGAGTTGTAGGCCAAAACATCTGGAGGGCCGCAGTTTGGGGGTGCCTGGGTTAAGAGAAAGTCAAGGGTGTATGAACTGCATCAAGCCAAGAAGTCCCACTCAAAGCGCCTGAATTCTCCTGACAAGCACTTGAATCCCTGCTAGAATTCTTACAGCACCCCTAACTGGGTGAGGTCCACATTTACACCATACATCAGGCAAGAGGGGTTTGTTTCTAGCCAACAAGGCATGATGACTTATCCCGGACACCCTAGAAGAGATTTCTCTCTCAGCAGGAAGATGAAACCTGAGAACTCAGGGTTTCAGGCCGTCAATCATTGCTGTCAACAACAGTAGAAGCTCAGCTCAGCAATCCTGGATAAGCAAAATGCTTGTATAGGATCTCTCTCTGGGATCAGAGAGAGGAAAGTTGTTGAACTAAAAAAAAAAAGACCGGACCACACTCCAACAATGCCTGGGTAGAAGAATTTCATGCACTGTTCCCACACAGACCCAAACCAAGGCGCTTCAGGGGGGAAGAGACATCGGCACCAGCATCGAGGGGGGCACCTCATGGGAAGAAGAACAAGCAGGAGAAAGACGGGGATGGCTTGGGAGTGGGAGGCAGTGTTCCGATAACAGGGAGAGGAGGACACGTTTGACGCCCGTTCCAGCGGGGAGACTCCGATCACGGACTGGGAACAGGTGTTTACTCCCACAGGATCGGACGAGACAGATTTCCTAGGCTTTCAGTCGTTGCCCCAAGTGCAATCCCAGGGTTCAGACTGGGAGCAAGTTTTCAGCCCTACTAGCTCAGATGCCATGGAGTTCTTAGGTTTCCAGTCATCTCCTCAGCTACCACCCACCTCAGGAGAGGAGGGAGGGGAGCCTGGCGGTGGATGTAAGGGGGAGGGCTTATAGGGAACAGCCCCCCCCCTCATCAGGTCGAGCTCTTCGCAGAGCAGCAAGTCCAGTAGTGAATCAGATTACAGGAATCAGGAAGTAGAGAGGGAGGAGAGAGGCTCTGACAGCATGCGAGAGCCTCAACACCAAGTAGAGAAGGAAGCAGCTGAGAAGGAAATGACGGGATTGGCCACTGGAGAGCAGTCAGAAGGACGGCCCTCCCCCCCCCCGATGCCTGAATTGAGGCACACGGCACCCCATAGGGCGAGAGGGAGGCACTTTGGGGTTCCCAAGCTGTTATGTTGGGCGCGAAACAGAAAGAAGCCATTGCGAGGTTCTGACTCGGACTAAGCAGACATGTTTTCCAGACTCTTTGCACTGTAAATAATATGCACAATAAAGACACCTTAAAGACAAGGAGGTGTGGAGCGTCATTACTCAAGAGTAGCCGCAAGTACCTCTGACAACACTGATTGCTGTTGAAGAGCAATGTGTTACTTTGTATTTTGTAGCATTTATATGTAACTATTTTAATACTGTTTCCAGTAAAAATTTAATATTATTGTGGTGGAGAGCAAATTCATTTCTACTCTACACAAGGTTCTGGTCAGGGATCCCACTTGCATCAACAACATATTTTATATCCATTTTGTGTTTATGGAGGATTTTGGATTCATCCCAGTGATGTCATACCGTAGCTGCCACCAGTTCCTCTTGGCTGCATAACCTCCAAATCACAATAAAACACCACAAATATGACACAAGCTAGATACTACATAGAACTGGGAGGCATGTTCAGCTGTGACAATGTAATCCTTCCTGACAACCCAACTTACTGGGTGGTGTGAATATAATTGTGATGGCACAGGTAAAAACCTGCATTGCAAGAAAGGAGGGAAGCAAGCAAACCAGTCAGACTAACCCCTCCACTTTCTTAGAGTAACCACTGTCTCCAAGTGGATATTTATTTTGCTCTGACAGCACACTAAGCAGCCTTTTCACCTTTTGGACTTTGGCCCAACTTACTCCCAGTACTAGGTAGAGTGGTATGACAATTAGACATAATGCGACTATAAGGCCACAGACCAATTTCTTCCGCAAACAAATTATGTTTTTGTTTAAGAATTTAGACTCCAAACCTAACCCCATTCAACCACAAATAAGCCCTATTGAATTAAATTCAACAGAAATTACTTCTGAGTAGACATGGTTCAGATTACAGTCTTAGTAAGGTGACAAGTTAAACAGTTTGAGAAAATGAATTATTTTAACAGCTAATTTTACAGGAGGAACCTTTTGTTTAAAAGAGGCAAGTGCATACAGTTATACTGGACCATTGTTATTACCTCCCCTTGGTATTTGAAAAAAGGTTGTACATAAATTAAAAGGGGAAGTAACTATTTATAAAAAAATCAGACTAAACGATATGAAAACTGTTCCTCTTCACCTCTCTTCTCACCTAGAAGATGTCATTAATCCAAAAGGACTAATTGAGGTTTCAAGGCCGTTTAATCTCAATAGTCTGATTCCAGTGGAATTCATAAGCATGTCTGCCTAAGTAAAGCTTATTGCACTTTGGTCAGTGTATTGTAAAGGTTACTTACTGCAGCTTGTTTGATGGCTTTTCATCAGTAATGGCTTCAAGGCCAAACTCATGGGCACTGGGCTTATAGCAGTGTATAGATAATTACTTGAAAGTCTGAACCTTCTGGCTCCCTGCTAGTTGAGTGCAGTTGCTGTCACTTGGAAACTTAAGCTTTTTTGCATGCCACTACAAACACACACACACACACACACACACACACACACACACACACCCAACAACTTGCATTTGCGGTGGCAATCCAAAAACTAAATCTTAATCATTGCAGCAGCCAGGATCTGCTGCCTGTCTTTGAACAAGGGATGCTCTGCAAGCTACCATGGACCCAACTGCCACATGAGTCAGCCTTGGATCAGAACCGCTGTCTTATTCTTAGAATGAAGGGCCCCATAAATATGTTTGTGTGTGTGTATGCACACTCACAACAGCTTTACCATATCTAAATTGTGATCCTTGGTGTGTGTGTTTTTTTGAACTACAGAATTCCTTCCAAACTATACTATTAGACTTCAGGAAGATGGATGTGTTGTTAGCCTGAGCTTGAACAAGGGCAAAGTTTAATGTCAGAAGTAATTTGAAAAAGAATGAAAACCATTTCAGCTTTGGGGGATGCTTTTTTAGCGCGCTCTCTCTCTGTGTGTGTGCCAGATATGCCAATGATTCTTTTATATTCCTATAAGGCAAAGTTACAGAAGGAAGCCAGCTGAATCGGCTGAACTTCGCATATACCTCGTGTGTCCATAGCTCCTATTCCCTCTGTCATCTGAGCATGCAATCTAGAGAGGAACAAAAGCAGAATATAATGAGCGCTGCAATCGGAGTTTCGACTTTAAAGACCTCCTTGCAGTCTGTTATTTGAAATAAGACTCCATCGTGTTAAGTGGTGCAGAAATGGATACTGGCATCCTTCAGCCACAAAGCAGATGATCAACCAGTTGCCCATATTCAAAGCTGAATGAGCAGCTGCCTGAATCTTTTTGCCACCTAGTTGGCTTGCCTTCCCCATGTGCCTCCTATGGCAGTGGCTTCCTATAGAATTGTAGAGTTGGAAGGGACCCCAAGGGTCATCTAGCCCAACCCCCTGTAGTGCAACCATGCCCAACCTGATGACCTCCAGATGTTGCTGGACTGCAACTCCCGTGCTGATTTCAGCATCAGGGATTGACAAGGCATGTGACCCTCACCTGTTCCAAGCCTGCTGCAGCTGAGGAATCACACAGTTTCTCCCAGAGCTAGCGAGCCTCATCTGGCCAGGTAGGCTGTGGGCTCTAGCCTGCCTCAACCTCCAAGAGGAGCCCTCTCTCTGCTCCCTACACCTCAGAGCCCACCATATTTGTGGGGACAGGGGCCGCTCTGGTGATGGGTTCTGCTGCTCTGATTCCTGTGTATTGACCTCCACCCATTTGCCATCCTCCATCACCTCCATCCTCAGTTTGCCCCGGTGTGTCCCAGTCTCAGCTGCACCCTTCACCGGGATCCTCTTTCTCCTCTCTGTCGTTCTGCCAGGATCAGGTGATGGATGAGTCCTGTTTGAGACCCACCTGGAAATCTGCTGCCATTCAGAGTTAGTAGCATTGGGATAAGTTGCCCAATGATCTGGCTTGTGTTCACCCTAAATTGATCTTGTAAGCCAAGGGGTTGTCATGCTACTGCAAACATGAGAAAAGCCACTGCAGATTGAATCCAAGTGCACACTTCTTGAAGTGGGTCATGGACCTTCCCCCCTTCCTACTCCAGGCCATCAACATTGTAAGCTGGAGCTAAGTGCTGGAAGACATTTGTCTCCGAGATGCACTGACCCTAATGCGAATGCTTGTTGTTTGCCTTCTGACTCACCCCTCTGTATTATAAACTCTAGGCCTTCTCTTTCCCAAGCATCAGTATAAATGCCATTTATTTTGCTTTGAGACATAATACACTTTAGTCGAGAATTTGTTGCTTTGTGGGGTTGTGCCTACATGCATTGAATTAAGGAAAGCAGCCTCTAATCCTCAAACTGTATGCAGCCCTAAACAATGCACGTAACAATGTCAGTACTGTAGAACAGATGGTATTTGCAGCACAAAACTAACAAACATATACATTCCTCATGGCCTCTGAAAACCCTCCTGCCCTGATCTGAGGATTTCTAATGCATGGAAATGGGGGCAGTCCAGCATGTTTTACCACCGATGTAGTGAGTCTTACAGTATTTCTAATCATTAATACCATTTTCAACTGGCTGGAAGTTTTGAATCTAATTTTAACAAGCATATCTGGATTGTTTAGGGGGATATTCAGCCCAGTTCATTTTGATAATTACATGAGATGAGATGATTTCTGCAAAAGTTATTTGTTAGATGGTGTTCCACTTTATTACTTTCTTGCAGTTATTGAATAAATCAATATCTTAAAAAAAAACAGAGTTGGAAACCAAATTAGAGACTCTGATTTGCCTTGTTTCACATGGGAAATGTGTGTGGAGGCGGGGAAATGACAAGACACCTAAACCATGCAACAACAAGACATGTGCATTAGTAACATGATCCTTCTTCCCTAAATGCCACCTCTCCACAAATCATTGATATAGTTCAAAGGCATCTTGCCTGCAGTGACAGCTTCTGAATCCTCAAGAGACAACTCCTTCTATCTGAGGGTGACTGGTGTGGAGAAAGAAAAAAAACTCCACGGGTCCCTGGGCAATCATGTTAAATTGTTGGTGTGGTGCTCAGCTAAGTTTTACTCAGAGCAAGCCCATTGAAATTGATGGACCTAACTTCGCTAGTTGAATACCACCTTTGCTTTCAGCCACACTACTCTGTTTTCTTCTCTTGCATGTTTCTTGTTGACTACAGTGACATCTACTGCTGTCAGGCAGACTTTAGGAAACAGCACAAAAAAGATGCATACTACGCTGAGGACTCATGAGTGCCCAGTTGGATTAATATCTGAACCACAGCAGCAACAGCAACCAATGCAATTTCCAGAATAGAATGGAGCCAGGATTCAGTGTATATATTCTTAGCACACTTAGGGCTAATTAGGGTGTCTACTTAACACTGGCTCCTTAAGATTTGGGTCAACATGACTTTTTTAATGGGTAGGTGTGTGTCAGTTCCATAATGCCAATGCATGTAACATTATCCTATTATGGGCTGGCTGGGCACAGAGGAGTGGTGGAGGGTAACACCTGGGGAACCCCTAAGGGACAAAAGCTCAAAGCCTGAGGACTGGTGGTGGGACAACAATGAGTGGTCAGGAGGAGAAGACAGAGAAGATTGGGAGAAGGTGTTGGAAGCTGAAGGTTCCTCACAAGGTTTAGTGAGCAGAGGGAGTCTGTGACAGAAAGAAGCCCAGAAGCAGAAGCAGGAGAAGAGGGAGACCAAGAGGAAGAGATAAGTCAGGCCAGTGAAGAAGCTAGAGTACTCCCCTCCTGATGTGACAAGTTTCACTCCCCCCTGGTCTCTCAGAACCAGAAGAGGTATGAAGAGGGAGGAGTAGAGTCAGGCATACCAGCAGAGTCTCAGTTTGCTTGGAAAGGTCCACTGGGACCAGTGGAGCAGGAGACTTAGGCTGCTGTAGGAAGGCGGGGACCTTCAGTCCTCACAACTGCCTCATAGGAGCAAGATCTACTGGGAAGAGTTGCTGTGCTCAATTAGGCCTGGAACTACTGAGCAGCCTTATTTCTTCTAATAAAGAGGTCTGTGTGATCTATTGCTGACCCACTCCTGATGCCTACAACCTTTCTGAAACAACAGAAACCTCATCCAAACAGGTGATCACAAGAGGAAAAGCTGTTTGAGGTGTGATTTGGTGGACATGAAAGCAGTTAAATAATCATATCACTTTGGCTTCTCAAATCCCCAGTGATACTCCAGAACTGATGGCTTCTTTTGAAAAGAAGCTGTCAGGGTAATGTTTCATATATCCTTGTATAATCTCTAGTTTGACCCTGAGAGTAAACTATGGGAATAACATTACTCTAGCAACCCCTTTTTAATAGAGATGAAATACCGAAAGATGGTCTCTGCTTCTTAAAAGAGCTTGAACCAACAGTGATTTGGCATTGGCCTAGATGAGATGACAAAAATCTTACATTAGGACTCCAGTTTGTTTCCTTCTTTTTTATTCTGCACAAGAAGCAAAACTTTTAGTCAGCTTTTAGCTTTGTACAGCTTGCTTGGCAAAATGTACAATTAGCAAAGTTTATCAAAATGAAGTCTCTGAACAGACCACTGCACAGACATTGCAGGTTAATGGTGTATGAAGCATTAGTAAAATCAGAACTGAATGTGCTGATGTCTCAAAGCCTTGGCGGCTGCTATGAGAAGCACGACAGCAAAGGGATGTTTTGGAGGTGAGCCCCAGGGCACAGGAGGAGGGGTGGAGAAAACGCAGGTTACATCTGCAGGATTAATTCTGTACCATCGTAGCAAGATGCATGGCTCCTTCTCCCTTTCCCTCATTCACCCAGGCACCCAGATAGAAGTACAGCACCTGTAGCAAGGAATCCTAATGCATCCCATGAGGCCAGAGATTTAGAACCTAAGGAATCTGAGTCCAGCCACAAGTTCCCCATCCCTAATCTAAAAAAGGGAAACTATTGGCAAACCAATAATGATGTACACCTGGTTGACAGAGCAATCCTAACTATAGAAAGCTTGGAACTTATCCTGGCATAAATTACCCCTGTTCCAAACACCATTCAGGAGAAACTTGGAGGAACTTAGATTGCCCTTTTGCCAGCCTTTTTCTTCTGGGTTGCTAGGGCATGTGATCAAGGTAAAGGGGGGTTGGAATAGGTATAAGTCTTTCTTTGCCCTGCCCTACCCTTGCAATGCCCCTTTTGGAGGATTTTCACTGGTGTAAATTATGCCAATTTGAGTTATGCTGGATGAGCCTTGGATGAGTCCGCTGAGCCAGAGTGAGGGACTTATGCTGGCCCCAACTCAGCCAGGAAAGTCCAGGATCTGCTCAATCCAAACTCTCTCACCCCACTGGATTTTGGGTTTGGTTTGCGCTATGTGTGTCTCATGGCCCATAGATGACATTGGAATGCTACTTGCCAGCAGCAGCGTTACAAATAGGAAGCCCATCAGAAGCAATATAGGAAACCTACCCAAGCTCTGCCCTTTAATCACCCAGGCTGTAACTTATCACTAGAGCATCAACCACACCGTCCAGACTTCATTTACCAGCACATCTGCTAATGTTGTATGTGTCATTCTGCTGCAATGCCCTTTGTTGGATTAAATCAGAGAACTGGTTTAGCCCTTATGTAAAATAATTAATAGACACTTGTGAGATGCTAGAAATTTGGGTGTGTAGAATGCAGTGGTGTAGCATTTCAGTCTTCCTGTACTGTATACTATTTTTTCCAACTTACATACGAGTCAGCATATATATATATATATATATATATATATATATATATATATATATACACACACACTCGCTGACCCGGCCACGCGTTGCTGTGGTTCTTTCCTGTGATCCCCACCCTGTCACGATCCATGACGCATCCTGCTCCTCCTCCCTCCACCCCAGCTCATCCCTGTGTTTCCGTAGGATACCCTTCCCTCTGTTGTCCCTGGGGAGTGTTGGCCCCTCCCCCCTGTATCTCCATACCTTGGCCCCCACCCTCGAAAAGGAACTGTTTTAGGTTCTGGGTTCTATTTCCCAGCATGCACTTTTGTCTGAACCCTCTGTTGTTCCTGGGGAGTGTTGGCCCCTACCCCTGGTATCTTCCTACATTGGCCCCCATCCTTGGAGAAGGAGCTGTCAGTTTCTGGGTTCCATTTCCCAGTATTTACTTTTGTCTGAGCCCTCTGTTGTTCCCTCCCCCCTGTATCTCCATACATTGGCCCCTGCACAGGCATCGTGAACATTTCTATATGTTTAGATTAAGGATCGGGGGTGATGATGTGCCCTGGGACCCAGAGAACTACTTAAAGAATCCCAACCCGGGGAGGGGGGGGCAAATAGTGAAGCCGCACAGCCCTGTAGCAACAGACAGGCCCAGACAGAAGGAGGGGGATCATATGGGCCACTTGGTGCGGGCCTCCGAATCCAAAGCGGGCCTCGGTCAGCATATTCACAATCAGTAAAATGAAAAAAGTAACAAAAGGGTAAAAACAGGGACACATTATCTTATCTACCTGGGCCAGGCCTCTGTCTGGCCCTGCAAGGGCCTGGCAACAGAAGGTGCGTTCTGAAGTACCCGAGTTGTTCAGTTCCATAAAAAAAAACCCAGGAAGTGGCATGGGGAAGGTAGGGAATTGTAAATGGGGTGGGTTGTGTGCACTGCAAATATCTGAGGACTTAAACTGGGGAGAGAAAGTGAATGGTTGTTTTTTTTAATAAAATAAAAAAAAGACACAGAGGCTTAAAAATCAGTTGTTTCTCCTAAAATAAGACATACCCATAAAATAAGTCATATTTATTTTTGTCTTGTGGATTTTGGGGGGGTAGTGGTGGTAAATTGTAAAGTAAAAAACCCCTTGCAGTGTAGGGGCCTACATAAATCAAAGGCCGTGCTGCGGTCTGTGGCAACCCCCCCCCCCAGGCAGGTCCCGACCTCCACTTGGCAATGTTGGTTCTTTGGTGGGGGTTTTTTGGGGTGGGGGTAGTGTTGCTAAATGGTAAAGTAAAACCCCTTGCCGTGCAGGGGCCTACATAAATCGAAGGCCGTGCTGCGGTCTGTGGCAAACCCCCCGGCAGGCCCCGACCTCCACTTGGCAATGTTGGTTCTTTGGTGGGGGTTTTTTGGGGGGTAGTGGTGCTAATTGGTAAAGTAAAACCCCTTGCCATGCCCCCAAGTGTGTTGCTGTGGATTATCCCCCTCCCCGGGCCTAGTGGAGGCCTGGCAGCCTGTCAGGGGTCTAAAACAAAGGCCTAGATCAAATGGCTGCCTTGGTGTATTTCAGTTGCTTGGTTGATGATGATGTCATTTGGTTTGTGGGTGTGGCTTAGATTTCACAGGAAGGGAGGGGGTGGAGGAGGGTACTACGCCACTTGAGGGCGCTGTTTGACTTGGTGGAAAAGCAGGTCTGCACCTGGGCAGGTGTGCGATTTGAGGGATTTTTGCCGCCAACAATGCTCTAGGAGTGGCCTGGATCGTTGTGTCAAAATTTCAGGACAATCGGTCAAGCGGTTACGGAGAAAAGTGTCAAACGGAATTTCACGATTTTTACATATATATATATATATATATATATATATATATATATATATAATCTCATTAAATGCTAACAACAAACCAAAGCACCCTCAAGCAGCTGGAAAGTAAAGGTTCACAAAGATGAGGCACCATCAGTATAAGCTTTGAAATTCTATTATTTAAAAATATATCTGTCAAGCTAAACATTTGAAACATGGCATGCACAATCACCTTAATGAAGTCTAAGAATGTGCCTAATTCCAAACCAAGCTAAACCAAATTTCCAGAGGTGGAGCAAGTTTAAAAGTGATGGAATTTGTTCTCATTGACCCTTTTTGCATTGCTCATGATCTGTTAGGTATAATTGATCCAATTCACTCTGAAATAGGAAAGACTGTGTATTGGTGAAAAGGTTTAACATGGGGAGAGTCCACTGAAGCTAAATTAAAAGCAAGAAGTGGTCTCTGAGCTCCTAAATAGGTTGATAATTGACTTTTGTTGCTTTCTGCTAGCTAACACTTGAGTGTTTAACCTTAGATCACATGGGAGGCTATTAAATTGCAAATTGCCATTTTGAAGGGAGTTGCCTTTAGACTTTGTTCCCAGGCTCTTTGAGAGTAAGGATGTAAATGAAGCTATCCAGGAAAGCAGCTCCAAGCAAATTGGATACCGTAAGGAGAGAGACCTTTGCTTATGGATCTATATGGATTATTTCATATTTTGTAAGATGCGAAATTAAAAGACGCCTGCTTCTTGGGAGAAAAGCAATGACAAACCTAGACAGCATCTTAAAAAGCAGAGACATCACCTTGCCGACAAAGGTCCGTATAGTTAAAGCTATGGTTTTCCCAGTAGTGATGTATGTAAGTGAGAGCTGGACCATAAAGAAGGCTGATCGCCGAAGAATGGATGCTTTTGAATTATGGTGCTGGAGGAGACTCTTGAGAGTCCCATGGACTGCAAGAAGATCAAACCTATCCATTCTGAAGGAAATCAGCCCTGGGTGCTCACTGGAAGGACAGATCCTGAAGCTGAGGCCCCAATACTTTGGCCACCTCATGAGAAGAGAAGACTCCCTGGAAAAGACCCTGATGTTGGGAAAGATGGAGGGCACAAGGAGAAGGGGACGACAGAGGACGAGATGGTTGGACAGTGTTCTCGAAGCCACCAACACGAGTCTGACCAAATTGCAGGAGGCAGTGGAAGACAGGAGTGCCTGGCGTGCTCTGGTCCATGGGGTCACGAAGTGTCGGACACGACTAAACAATAACATGGGCCTTGACAATGCTTTATTTCCAAAAAGGACTCAGTTTTCACATATCCAATCACTTCAAACTGCACAATATTAATATATGCAGAGTCTGTGCAAGGCATCAGGCTCAGAGTAAATGCATAACTTGCTGTTTGCTTTCTCTCTACTTGTCAAAGGGAGCTCAGTAGTAGAGCATCGGCTTTGCATGCAGAAGGTCCTCGATTCATTCCCTGGCAACAACATTCCCTGGATGTCTGAAATCCCAGAGAGCTGCTGCCAAACAGTGTAGACAGTAATACGGTGATCTGACTCAGTATAAGGCAGTTTCCCATGACACTGATCAAACAGCATTCTCCATCCAATAAAGAAAAATTAGCCTGAACCAGAAAACGGTACTGCATAATGCAGGGAGCAGTTTTGCTTCCTTGTGCTTACCAATTAAAATAAGACAGCATACATTCGTTAGATGACCGTGTGTTCTCTTCCCGAACCTAGCAAAACTCTGCAGGGACAGATCCTGCAGTCATTTGCAGATGAATGAGGAGCCAAATGAGGCATGAGTCATAGCAATGCACAAAGAAGTGTCACAAATGTTGACATTAAATACAAAGAGAAATGGTTCTGAGCAAGAGCAGCTGAACAAACAACAGCCAGTAAAGTCCAGCAAATACTGGGAAGGGAGATAATGAAAAAAGGGCAAATATTTGTGAGGAAGCACAAAAGAGAACAGTAAAAAAAAATAAATGCAGAAATCATAGACGAATGTCTGTAGAAAAGTTATAGATGTGACATATCAGAACTTCAGGTTTTGCACAATTAAAGCAGATTATTGTGCTTTGTTGCTGTGTTTTGTTAAAAAAAAAAGCAACTTTTTAACAAAAGCAAAAAAAAACAACTTTTGGAGTTAGGAAAGTGATAGGAAAATGCACTGAAACGTGTGGGATGAGCAAATGATTCATGAGAAGATGCGTAAACATCCTGCAAGCAATTAGGATGAATGCAAGATGAATGCTCACTGTCGTATAACTTCCCTGTAAACAAACCAGAATGAATGCTCAATAAAGGCCAAACATAAAGACTACCTTCTAACCTTTGTGCAAATGAGGATGAGTGCTTAATAAAGGAGGAGCCTCCTGTCGGCAGAACTAGGTTTTTGTACTGTTACAAACAGTCATGGGATGTGCAACAACACTAAGGTTAAACACTCAAGTGTTAGCTAGCAGAAAACAACAAACAGGAGGAAGGTTGAGCATTTTGCACTGTGCTATTTGACCACATCCCCAAAACATCATCCCTCTGAAGTGGATATATTCTCCAGTTTTTAAAAAATCCAAACTTCCCTCTGCTCACACCAGGGGTACCAACTTGAATAAAATATTTGGGGGGAAGTAAGCCCCACATAACTGATCGCGTTACCCAGTGCACACACACCATTTGAATGGCAATGCCCATCAACTTTGTGGGGGGTTGTCAAATATTTTATGGCGGAGGCCAAAAACCCCTCGCCCCCTCGGAGTTGGCTCCTGTGCCTCACTCTGGTGCAATGGTGCAACTGCAAATCATACGTCTACCTCCATTGGCATTACAGCTGGGACCACTGCCAGTGCCTAAATCCAAGGACCAAGACCACTGCAAATCATAATAAATTGAGCTTGGGAGGGGGGGTTATTTACCACTGGAGTTGAGCCTTTGATACATTCCAGAGAGCAAGAAGAATGCTGCTCCACTAGCCCCTTTTGCAAAGTGGGCAATTCAGCCTCCCGGTATTCCAGAAATAGAGCTGTGGACCTTGACATTATTTTTGAGCTAGTCCGTATCTCCCTCGGGGTTAACTAGGCTTTGCCCCTTCAGAGCATCCAAGCAACCTCATCCCGGCACTTTCCCTCTCTTAGTCACATTGCTGCTTCACTTCAGATGTGAGGGAGCTGCACATACACCTGAAACGGGAGGGTCGATGCACATCGCTGGATCTGACCCATGTCAGATGAAATGTTGTAGCTGCAAACGAAAACTGCACCTTTGACAGAATAAGGAACTAATGGATTTAAAACGCAAGCACAAAACATGAAAGGGGCACAGAAATTATGAAAGCGAGGGGGACTTCCTCCCATAAATTTTGCTAGACTTCCAAGAAACAATGGCAGGAGACAAGTCCAAAGTAATAAGACAAAACTACATGCACTGGTCATAAATCAGAGGTGCTTTATAGTGCCATAATATCTTTTTTATACCTCTAATACATTGTAGCACTTCCAGAACTAAAGTGGATCTACAAAGGGCTAATGCAGAAATGGTGCAGGCCCTCTTGGCTGTGAGTCCTGGAAGACCTGCTCCCTGCCTTGAAAACCTTTTCCCACCTGGCCCGGACTGACTCCAGCTGCAAAAGCTGAGGCTGCTGAACATAATATTGGGCTGGGGTGTTATTTGGAGGGTTTTGTTGGGGGGCGTGGTTTGTTTTTTTAAAAATCTTGTTGTGATTTATGTGGAAATGATTCAGTTTGGTTATGTAATTTTTTAATGTTTTATTTATTGTTTATGACTCCTTTTGCTATGTTGTAGTTAGATATTTCTTTCATGCTGTAATTATATATTTTTCATGTTGTAAGCCGCCTTGCGCATGGTTTGAACTGTGGAAAGGCATCATACAAATAAAATTGTGTTTGTATGTATGAAGTACGAATCTGTACTATCCAAAGCTCAAATTAATTACAACTCATAAAGCCGGAGGCGAAGGCATTGAAAGTGGGATACAAAATACTTCATCTCAAACTCTGGAACAATATGTGCATTGCCAACCTTAGTCAATATTTTATGTCAATACAGAGGATGTTAGTATTGTAAATCACTGTGCAAGGAAATGTAATTTGAAAAAAGTACAATGAAAATCTGACAAAAGACTCAATGAGTCCTGTTTTCTCCAGTCTTGTTTCTCAAAGGAATAAAGTGACCCTAATGTAGAGATATGGGATGCGGGTGGCACTGTGGGTTAAACCACAGAGCCAAGGGCTTGCTGATCAGAAGGTTGACAGTTTGAATCCCTGCGACGGGGTGAGCTTCCATTGCTCAATCCCAGCTCCTGCCAACCTAGCAGTTCGAAAGCATGTCAAAGTGCAAGTAGATAAATAGGTACTGCTACAGCGGGAAAGTAAACAGTGTTTCTGTGTGCTGCTCTGGTTCGCCATAAGTGGCTTAGTCATGCTGGCCACATGACCTGGAAGCTGTACGCCGGCTCCCTTGGCCAATAAAACAAGATGAGCGCTGCAACCTCAGAGTCGGTCACGACTGGACCTAATGGTCAGGGGTCCCTTTACCTTTAATGTAGAGATAGGGATGCGGGTGGCACTGTGGTCTAAACCAGAGAGCCTAGGGCTTGCCAATAAGAAGGTCAGTGGTTCGAATCCCCATGACGGGGTGAGCTCCCGTTGCTCGGTCCTAGCTCCTGCCAACCTAGCAGTTCGAAAGCACGTCAAAGTGCAAGTAGATAAATACCTTCCGGCGGGAAGGTAAACGCATTTCCATGTGCTGCTCTAGTTCGCCAGAAGCGGCTTTGTCATGCTGGCCACATGACCTGGAAGCTGTACGCCAGCTCCCTCGGCCAATAAAGTGAGATGAGCACCGCAACCCCAGAGTCGTCTGTGACTGGACCTAACGGTCAGGGGTTCCTTTACCTTTAATGTAGAGATATGAGCAGGTACTACAGGCTTCCTATGTTATGCAGAGAATTCCTCAGCTATAATATACATTTATATGATGAATTCACCACATTATGAATTTGGTAACAGAACCATCATAATATATTCTAATTTCAATTCAATCCTTTGAGTGCTGTTGCATAGCTAGCCAAAACGTCAACAGCTATACATCAGAGGGAGGGATAAGCAGGCTCAGGATAATACCACAGCAAAAAAGTTTTTTTAAAAAAAAACTAGAAGAAAGCCTAAGTCCCTCCCCCAGCCCCCACAAATAGCCCAGTCAAATACTGAGTGTGCTTGGTGGCTATGGAAACCATGGGGGATGGAATGGAATGGTTGAAGAAGAAGTAAGGAAAATAGTATAGAAAACCACCTTGTCTCTTTTATATATATATATATATATTTATATTTATATATTGTAAATCATAGAATCATTATCATAGAATTTTAGAGTTGGAAGGTGCCCTGGGGATCATCTAGTCCAACCCCCTGCAATGCAGGAATATGCAGCTGTCCCATACGGAGATTGAACCTGCAACCTTGGTGTTACCACCACCACACTCTAGTCAACTGAGCCATCCAGGCATTAATCACTTCAGGATGCCTCATGGAACGTGATTAATAATGGTAATTAATATTATAATAATAGCCACAGTCAGAAAACATATCAGCTTAGGAAATGCTGTTCTCAGATGCTTTTTTCTTTCTTTCAAACATAGCAGCTCTATTTGGTGTGATTGATTTCATTAAGAAAAGGAAACGTGCAACCAATTATAAATTTAGAACAGTAAGAGCTAACGCAGCAATGTGTCGGAGGTTTTCCTGTTCTACTGAGAGCTTGGATAAAGAAGGGAGGAAAAATCCCACAAATCTTGGCTAAAATATGGCTTCCAAGCAGAGAGATTCTGGTGCTCAGAGAGTGATCCTGTTATATAATTTAAAATGAATTTTAAAACTTACATAAAATATCTATCTCACTGTCACAAATGTAATGCTGTAATAAATCATACAGGGAATCTGACTTGCACAAAGTTGGTTGCATGAGAATTATGGCCGTAATTTAGCTGATGCTCACCTGCCAGGAAGGTATGGAGTTTTGTGCATGGAATTCTAAAACAGGCTTCACCAAGCTGGTACTCTCCATATAGGACCCCTGGACGGTTAAGTCCAGTCAAAGGCGACTATGGGGTTGCGGCACTCATCTTGCTTTCAGGCCGAGGTAGCTGGCATTTGGGCACAGACAGCTTTCCGGGTCATGTGGCCAGCATGACTAAATCGCTTCTGGCACAACGGAACACTGTGACGGAAACCAGAACGTGCGGAAACGCTGTTTACCTTCCCGCCACATTGGTACCTATTTATCTACTTGCACTCGTGGGCTTTCCAACTGCTTGGAGCTGGGACAGAGCAATGGAAACTCTTTCCATCATGGGGATTTGAACCACCGACCTTCTGATCGGCAAGCCCAAGAGGCTCAGTGGTTTAGACCACAGTGCTGGCTACATCTCATGGTATTCCAAAAATGTCTGGAGGGTGTCAGGTTGGTGAAGGCTGTACCAGAGCAACAAAAAAGCCAGTATGTAGTGAAATCCTAAGCCAGCTGGCATTTGCACTGACATTCTAACTCCCATTAGCCCAGCCAGCATAGCCAATGGTAAGCAGTGGGGAAGTTCCTCTACCCATGTGTCCCCTGGAGGATTGCTTAGAACAGGGGTGGCCAACTTCCAAGAGACAGCGATCTACTCAAAGAGTTAAAAACTGGAAGTGATCTACCCTCCTTTTTGGGGTTCAAGTCAAAGTTGTTGAGCTTTTTTTTAAGAAGGAAAGTCCTGTTTTGTTGTTGAGCTTCTTTAGGGAAGAAAGCGATGTTGAGCTTTTTTATTTGGAAGGAAAGCCCTGTTTTTTGTGGTTCAGGTCATTTTAGGGGTGCAGGGAAAAGATGTTGAACTTTTTTTAGGGCAGCCAAAGTTTTCTAGCTTCTTTGGGGGGAGCCACTGATTTACTGGTGATCTACCACAGACGTCCAGTGATCTACCGGTAGATCACGATCTACCTGTTGGACATGCCTGGCTTAGAAGAAGCTAGAAAAAGCTCCCCCACCTCAGTCTCAACATCCATCTCAATGTTGCATTTGAATGATTGGAGGTATGTCCATTTAATTTCAACTTCAATCCTCACATTAAGCCAATATGAAATTGATACATGCATCATCTAACCATTCCAAAGTGGCTTTAACTTGGATTAGCACAAATCTTGCAGCGCTAACTGTAAAAAGAAACTTCTGAGCAGCTCCAAGACTGTGAGCACTTTAAGAGCAGCCACAGTAATTGCTGATTGAAAAAACAGTTAAGGAAGATCAATGAATTAAAAACAGCAACGGAGAAGTCTGAGGTTCGACAAGCACTTGAACTGTTTTCAAAAGTAAAGATGCGTTGAGCATTGCTTTAAACGGGGCCAATTTATTCTTAAAATGGTTACAAAGAGAGATAAGACTAACTGAAGATGTTGCATTCAAGTTCCTATTAATACAGTGTCATCATAAATGAGAGATAAATCTGGTTTTAAACAAGATCAGAGAATTTGTGACTACAGTGACACCATGTGGCTAGACGGAGTGCCGGCAACAGTTCTCTGTTGATCCTCAAAAGTTTACCCAGGCACTCAGTGACACATGCGTCATCTGAGCCCCTGTAGGAGTGCTCTTCAAATTATATTTCAAAGACAACAACATAACCTTCATTCTACACAAAATGCAGCAACAGTGTGAGGGGGGGAATCACTTTGTCGCGAGGACATAAAAAAGTAAGGATAGGCATGATGGATCAGACCAAAGACCCATCTAGTTCAGGATTCAGCCAACCAGATACCTGAGTGCAACAGCCCTCTCTTGCACTTGTGATTCTCAGCAACTGGTATTCAGAGGCAAATAGTCCTGGAAGTATAACATAGTTGTCATGAGAAGGCGTAGCTACTGGTAGCCTTATCCTCCATGAATTTGTCTAATCCTCTTTAACAGCCGTCCAAGTTGGCGACCCGTCAAGTTGTAGGAGCAAATGCCATGGTTTAACTGTGCAGCACGTGAAGAAGGACCTCCTTTTGTCTGTAGAGAATCTCCCAACATTCAGTTTCGCTGGATGGCTCTGGGTTCCAGTACTTTGAGAGAAGAAAAACTTCTACCCACTTTCTGCACACCAATGCACAATCTTCTATGTCTCTATCATACACCGACTTACTATTTCTTATTTCTAAGCTCAAAAGACTTATAACCTTATAGGGGAAGTTGCTTCATCACCCTGATAGTTCAGGTTGCCCTTTTCTGATCCTTTTCCAGCAATCTTTTTTTAAGGTGAGGCATGCAGAGTGGTACACAGAATTCCAAGTGTGCTTCCACCAGATATTTGTATGATAGCGTTATGCTATTGGTAGTCTTAGGGACGCAGGTGGCACTGTGGTCTAAACCACGGAGCCTCTTGGGCTTGCCGATCAGAAGACTAGTAGTTCAAATCCCCACAATGGGGTGAGCTCCAGTTGCTCTGCTCCAGCTCCTGCCAACCCAGCAGTTCGAAAGCACAGCAGTGCAGGTAGATAAATAAATAGGTACTGCTACAGCGGGAAGGCAAATGGCATTTCTGTGTGCTCTGGTTTCCATCACGGTGTTCCGTTGTGCCAGAAGCGGTTTAGTCATGTTGGCCACATGACCTGGAAAGCTGTCTGTGGATAAACGGAGGCACCCTCAGCCTCAAACCGTGATGAGCGCTGCAACCCCATCATTGCCTTTGACTGAACCTAACTGTCCAGGTGTCCTTTACCTTTACCTTTTTACCGTTTTATTGGCAGTCTTGCTTTCAATCTCTTTCCTCATGATCCCTGACATGGAATTTGAGTGGGGGGGTGGGAGGGGTTCAGACATATTAACACCCAGATCTTTAGAACATTAGGTGAGATGTGCAGTAATGAAAAGAAGGGCAGATCTTTTGAAAAACTACTGTACTGGTAACTAAAAAGTAGTTGCAGCACACTAAACCCCTGAAGCACACTAAACTCCCTTTCTTGGAGAACACAGTGATCAACTGAGAATATAGGGGTTAAGATTATCTTTTAGGTATAGCTGTATAGGGCTTTGTACACCAGAACCAGCACATCGAACATATTCTGGAACTTCCTGCTCAAACCTTGTAACTTTTCATACCACAGGTGATTAGGGAGTGGGGGGTTGTCCCACTATAATTGCACTATAGTGCTTCAGACAGCAATGATGTGGTAGTGCTAGGGAAGCACAGAATAACAAATAATCTACCAGCATGTGTCAGGCACACGTTTCAGAATGCATCTGCGACAAAACACCAGTCTAAAGGGGCTCATTGCTCACTGTACCAGAGAATCATGGAATCATAAAGTTGGAAGGGACCATGAGAATCATCTAGTCTAACCCCCTGTGATGCTGGAATCCTTCACCCAACGTGGAACTCAAACCCACAGCCCTGAGATTTAGAGTCTCATGCTCTACCGATTGAGGTTCAGAGTGATATCAATTACCCTGCTCACCTGTGCATCTGCCCCACCACTGGCATGCAGCTTCCAAAAGTTCCCCCCAAGCAAATTTGGTCCTTGGGCTGAAATATGTTCTCTTTCTTTACTATAATGTTTCTTCAAAGTTCTCATTGCTAGTTGTTATGGGAACTTTAAAAATAAATATATGCCAGCTTGTTTGTTCTCTCCCCCCCCCCACCCCCAAATCATTTTACACTTACCTTGCTTGTTGGCAGAACAGCTACTTCATCGGAACTTGCCATAAGCTCTAACCACAGGGCTGCTGTTGCCGTTTAGTCATGTCCGACTCTTCGTGACCCCATGGACCATAGCACGCCAGGCACTCCTGTCTTGCACTGCCTCCCGCAGTTTGGTCAAACTCATGTTCGTAGCTTCGAGAACACTGTCCAACCATCTTGTCCTCTGTCATCCCCTTCTCCTAGTGCCCTCCATCTTTCCCAACATCAGGGTCTTTTCCAAGGATTCTTCTCTTCTCATGAGGTGGCCAAAGTATTGGAGCCTCAGCTTCACGATCTGTCCTTCCAGGGAGCACTCAGGGCTGATTTCCTTAAGAATGGATAGGTTTGATCTTCTTGCAGTCCATGGGACTCTCAAGAGTCTCCTCCAGCACCATAATTCAAAAGCATCAATTCTTCGGCGATCAGCCTTCTTTATGATCCAGCTCTCACTTCCATACATCGCTACTGGGAAAACCATAGCTTTAACTATACAGACTTTTGTCGGCAAGGTGATGTCTCTGCTTTTTAAGATGCTGTCTAGGTTTGTCATTGCTTTTCTCCCAAGAAGCAGGCGTCTTTTAATTTCGTGACTGCTAAGCAACTTCTAATGCAACCTTTTAAAACATGCAACATGTTTAAGCGTTCTTGATTCCCATTTCTTTGGTTAGCTGGACTTGGATGGCCAACCTTACACTTTCAAAAGAAATGAAAGTCATGTTGGCATTTTACCACAAGGTGGCAACCGAAACATACAAAAATCTATTGCGACGAACACAAACCTCCTCCTCATTCATACTGTACAGTATATACTTTTCTGACAACTGTGCTCCTGGGTTAAAGGCAGAATCTTCCACACAACAGAATGGTTTTTACGTTTCCTGTACACACACAAACAAATGTGCAAGTGGATTTTAAAATGGCTTTCTTCTCTCTTTGTCCTTCACTATTATCATTTGCAGATAAAGATAGAAAGGAAATTGGAAGTCTGCTGCATGAGGCTGTTTGCCCAAGTGGAGGAGAAGCACTCATTCCCTGCAGCTAACGTCTGCCTGCTTGCTGTTCACATCCTGATTCTTTGACTAAATACAGTGGTACCTCGGTTTAAGTACTCAATTGGTTCCGGAAGTCTGTACTTAACCTGAAGCGTACTTAACCTGAAGCAAACTTTCCCATTGAAAGTAATGGAAAGTGGATTAATCCGTTCCAGACGGTGAAGGGCCATGAACACTGTCAATACCTTTATTTTAAGACACACATAATTGATATGAAAATAGTTGCATAGTATTTAGGATTCAAATATACAGCACATTGTATAGAGGGGCTTGAAGTGTGACAAAGCAAGGGGCCATAAGCATGTAGCTTGCAAACTGTTATCAAATGCCTACCCTACACCCACACACCCAGTAAAGGAAGGAGGGGAATACAAGCTAGGCTCACAGGACCAGATAAGAAAGGAGAAGGGAGTATGGCAGTTTGGAATGCATGTGCTTTTTGTAGTTAAGTTTTGTTTTCGAGGAAATCAGGTGTTGCCTGTTTGTGACTGTATAAAAGGATTGTGCATCCACCAGTCGGTGTGCAGGTGGCAAGCTTATTGCACTGCACCTTTGCTTAGCATATGCTGAACAAATAAATTTTGTTGTAACCTGCCTGGCATGTTGCCTCTTGGTGTTGGTTCCATTGCTCCTATTACCCGGGTGGGACTTAGGTCCTACAACGGGTCCGCGGAGTACTTAAACTGAAAGTACTCAAACTGAAGTGTACTTAAACCGAGGTATGACTGTAATGCCACTTGTCTCCATTCAGAAATCCTCCTGAGCCATGTCTATTTGCCTAACAAAGACACACTTCCAATTTAACCTGAACCCTTTAACCACTGTAGAATTCAACATCTCTGTGCATAGATGCAGTCCTTTTGCATCAATGGTGGGGGACGTGGCCCTCCAATCCTCTCTACCAGGCTCTCAAGAGTCTCCCCACACCAGCTTTCTTCTGCTCCCTTCTCAAGTGCTTTTGCCCAGCTGAAATGTGTCTCTGGACTTGGATAATGCCATGTTTTTGTCCGGGTAGAGGATGGAGAGTGTGTGTTTTTGTGATTGTATGTGGAAATCTTTGACATGCACCCAAAATGCTGCCCCCTGTTACAAAGATGTGTGTCATGTGAGTCCACTTTTGACTCTGGCCTCACCCACCACTCTGGCATGTGGCCTTCGTAAAGTCCCCCATGAAGGCATGTGACTCTTCCCCCACTGGTCTTACATCATGGAACCCTCCTTTATAAAAGATTTCATTGTATCCAAGTGACAAAGGAAAATAGCAGGTGCTCCACAAGTTCCTATTTTCCAGGGACAGTCCTTGATTTACAGAAGCGTCCTGGTTTCTGATCCTGGAATGTCCCATTTTTCCTTAGGACGTCCCTATTTTCATCAGAGTATTATCTGTATTATCAGAAGTATCAGAAGTAAAACAGTGTCTGGAGGCGGTTGGAGGATAGATGGCGACTAACAGATTGAGGTTGAATCCTGACAAGACAGAAGTACTGTTCTTGGGGGATAGGAGGCGAGCAGGTGTGGAGGACTCCCTGGTTTTGAATGGGGTAACTGTGCCCCTGAAGGACCAGGTGCGCAGCCTGGGAGTCATTTTGGACTCACAGCTGTCCATGGAGGCGCAGGTCAATTCTGTGTCCAGGGCAGCTGTTTATCAGCTCCATCTGGTACGCAGGCTGACACCCTACCTGCCTGCAGACTGTCTCGCCAGAGTGGTACATGCTCTAGTTATCTCCCGCTTGGACTACTGCAATGCGCTCTACGTGGTGCTACCTTTGAAGGTGACCCAGAAACTACAACTAATCCAGAATGTGGCAGCTAGACTGGTGACTGGGAGCGGTCACCGAGACCACATAACACCTGTCTTGAAAGACCTACATTGGCTCCCAGTACGTTTCCGAGCACAATTCAAAGTGTTGGTGCTGACCTTTAAAGCCCTAAACGGTCTCAGCCCAGTATACTTAAAGGAGCGTCTTCTCCCCCATCGTTCTGCCCGGACACTGAGGTCCAATGCCGAGGGCCTTCTGGCGGTTCCCTCGCTACAACAAGCCAAACTACAGGGAACCAGGCAGAGGGCCTTCTCAGTAGTGGCACCCACCCTGTGGAACGCCCTCCCACCAGATGTCAAAGAGAAAGACAACTACCAGACTTTTAGAAGACATCTGAAGGCAGCCCTGTTTAGGGAAGCTTTTAATATCTGAAGGACTATTGTATTTTAATATTTTGTTGGAAGCCACACAGAATGGCTGGGGAAACCCAGCCAGATGGGCAGGTAATAATAATAATAATAATAATAATAATAATAATAATAATAATAGGAAAAAAGCAACATTGGAGTGCCACTGTGGCCCTCAAGAACTAAGCAGATGGCTCTTGCAATTAGCTCACATTCATCATCCAAGGAGCAGCACCGTCAGCATCACAGATAAGAGCTTAGCAGGAACAAGGAAACATGCTAAAAAGCAAGATCTAATACTCGCATTAGAAATAGTCTTTCGTGAAATTATGAAATCCAGTTTGGCAATGCTTCTGCTTGTCACGTTTATGACATTTTCGCTAAGGAAGTCTTAACACCATACATTTTTCCTTTATTACCCTGAGCCTCCATCTTCCCCTTTCTCAAAGATTGTAAACTTCTGTAGCCTCTGCCCTAAGGCTTCTCAGATCTCACTGGGAAGGGGATTCCATAGCTGTGGTGCCACCACTGACAAGGCCCTATCTCAGGTACCCACCAAGTGAATATCCACTAAGGGCAGGCCAGAGAACATCTAGTCACAGCTTGGGACCATTTTATTTGTGAGATCACCTTACCCAGTATAAATCCACTAGACCTTTTTGATCTGGAGAACTGGCACTTTAGTTAGCCTAACCTTGGGGATCCCCCAGGAATATTGATTATCCCCCCCCCCTTGTGTGTGAATGGAGCTGTTTGGGCAACACATGGACCAAACTTGGAGAATCACACAGAGAATCAACTTGCTATTGGCATATACCAACTGGGGCAGTGGTTCCCAGTTAGCTAAGTACTGGGGAACTCCTGTTTTTCAAAAGCCAAGCCACATGCCCCCCCTAATTTTGAAAATGTTGATATGGTGGATTTTGTTATGTGAATGGTGCCACAGATCCCCTGCATGGGGGTCTGCAGACTACCAATTGGGAACCACTGGTCTAGGGTATGTCTTCACTGGAGGACAAACAAGGTGCAGCATGCAGAGTGTAAATCACTACACAGTGTATAACTGAAACTTGGGGACGCAGGTGGTTCTGTGGTCTAAACCACCGAGCCTCTTGGGCTTGCCCATCAGAAGGTTGGAGGTTCAAATCCCCACGACGGGGTGAGCTCCCATTGCTCTGTCCCAGCTCCTGCCAACCTAGCAGTTTGAAAGCACGCCAGTGCAAGTAGATAAATAGGTACTAATGTGGTGCAAAGGTAAACAGCATTTCCATGCACTCTGGCTTCTGTCACAGTGTCCCGCTGCGCCAGAAGCGGTCTAGTCATGCTGGCCACATGACCCGGAAAGCTGTCTGTGGACAAATGCCAGCTTCCTTGGGGTGAAGCGAGATTAATGCCGCAACCCCATGGTTGCTTTGGGACTTAACTGTCCAGGGGTCCTTTACCTTTACCTATAATTGAAACTATCACTAACTGGAAGTGGCTCCATCATGCAAGGGATGCTTCCCCCCCCCCAATCCAAAGCTGTTAAGTTTGTAGAATCTCATATTATTCATGCAGGATTTCCTTAAAAGTATCAATGGTTACAGAACTGTTTCTTCCTTCCCGTTGAAAACCTGCTCAGCTGGAGGGAGGGGGAGCTAGGGGATTTCCCAAGACTTCTGCCCAGTTTGAAATATGTGCATGGTCACAGAATCCTCTAACCATGGAAACGTCATTCAGCTTATAGGCCTCAAGCACCAACACTTTAAGAAGGAGCCATTGCTCCTCTTCTTATACATGGTATTCTTTGTTCCTCTCACTCAGGGCTTTTCCAGACAATCTGTGGAACACACATTCCACTTTGTTTGCAAGGAAGCGTTGGACGACGCTGTCTCAAAGCAAGTGTTTATCTCCTACACTTTCCAGTACATTTCCCTATTGTTCTCCTTATTGCAAAAACACAAATCTTTTGGGGAAGTGGGTTTGTTGCACATGACCTCCTGTTCAACTGAAATTGAGTACAGTATGTGGTGTGGAATCTCACCCCCAAGCAGCAAAAATCTGGAAGCCCCCTTCAGTTGCTGCTTTACCATTACCAAGGCCTACACAGCCCCTCCTGAGTCCAATGTTATGGATAAATGTAGCTTTGGGGCATCAGCATACCCAAGCAGAGGAGTGAGACAGCTGAAGCAAAGAGCAGAGACCAAACATCTAAGCCTCCACCCAAGATAGTGGTCTGCCGCTCCAATTCAACTGTACCTTCCCCTGCCCACTACCACTGGGAACTCCTGCTTCCCACCCACCAGACACATTTTAGCCCCCCATCACCATATACATCTGGGAGATGAGAGTCACAGATGAGAAACTAAGGTCCAGCCCCACACTGTCAGGAGGAAGATGGTAAGTCCCATTCGACAAATCAATGGAACACTGAAATGTCATAAGAATGAAATGCCAAAGGGGGGGGGCAGAGGACTTTGCTTTCACTTTCCAGTTCTTTTCAATGTGTGGACATACCGACAAAATTTGCATCATTTTTTTTTTAGACAGCAGTTTATACCAACAGCTCATAAACAAGGTCAGCAGTATCCAAGCTGCCTTCCAAATTACTTAAGATGCCAAGCAACAAAGTAACCACAGTGGGGACTTTCCCAAGTTACAGTACCTTTGGGAATTGCTCAGAGGTTACCCTGTGCAAACAATACTAGCTTGCTGGGAACTTCCACTTTTTCCTATTTCCCCTCCATTTTCAGCAGTGTGTTTGTCTGTTACATCAAAGTACCCAGAGATATAAATGACAGAAATTAGGTAAGCTTGCAGTCCTAACCCCCTTACCTGGGAGGAAAACCCCTGAATAGTATACAGTATACATATCAGTAGACACTGGACCATGCTGTAAAATTGCATTTTTAAAACTATCATATACAGTATACTAATAGCAAATTCAACTATTTTTGTGTGGATCCAAGCTTTGCAGATGTATAGAGCTGTTTTTAGAAAGGAGGGAAAACCCTACTGATGGTAGGGAAACCCCAAACAGCTAAATGAAGACCAAGTGTACTCTGTTGTCATAAATCATTTTTTTGAAGGGCAGGCAGTGAAAACAGAAAACCAGGGGAGAAGCAAAATGAAACGGACCATTCAGAAAGAAGGCGTTGATGGCTGGCTGACACCCTGAACAGGATCACTCCACACACTTCAACACTTAGTTGCAGGTCCCACTTGTTTTAACTAAATGGAGAAGTTACTATGCTTTTGATTGCTGTTCTGCACCAAACACAGAAAATCCTGGGTTCAGCCTATGCAAACTAGCCTGAAACAATGAAACAATGGCCAGACATCCAAAAAAAAAGGATCCTTGGGTCTGTGCAAAACTGGGGTTGCCAAGGATAGGAGAGGGGAAGGTGTGATGTCACATAGGAAAAATGTGCCCTTTTAAAACTAGGCTTGGAATAGGAGACAGAAGGGGAGGAGTTGCTTGACCTGCTTCTGGGAACAGAAAAGGAACCTAGCAAAACCCTCCAATATGCCCCACCTTGCTGCATGTGGTTGCGTCAAGCCGTTCCCCTCCAGCCTGGCTCACCTCCAGTGTTGGTGCTGAGCTGGGGGGAAATGGCTTAGCCTTAGAGCATTGGTCTTCAGCTGGTGGGTTAGGAGCCACTAGTGGGGGGCATGGCCTGATCCAAGGTGGACTGTAAGAGCAGCACAATCAGCATGCAAATAGATGGTAAAAGGTTAAGAAATGCAGAAAGAAGGTCCTGGGTCTGAAAAGGTTGACAATACAAATTTAATACAGTAAATAAATAAGATACCAGGCTTAAAAGTATCTGTCCATAGCAAGGTGATAATCAAGGACAAAAGTGGTAAGGACCTAACAGAAGCAGAAGACATCAAGAAGAGGTGGCAAGAATACACAGAGGAATTATACCAGAAAGATATGGAGGTCTCGTACACCCCAGGTAGTGTGGTTGCTGACCTTGAGCCAGACATCTTGGAGAGTGAAGTCAAATGGGCCTTAGAAAGCACTGCTAATAACAAGGCCAGTGGAAGTGATGATATTCCAGCTGAACTATTTAAAATTTTAAAAGATGATGCTGTTAAGGTGCTACACCCAATATGCCAGCAAGTTTGGAAAACTCAGCAATGGCCAGAGGATTGGAGAAGATCAGTCTACATCCCAATTCCAAAGAAGGGCAGTGCCAAAGAATGCTCCAACTACCACACAATTGCGCTCATTTCACACACTAGCAAGGTTATGCTTAAAATTCTACAAGGCAGGCTTAGGCAGTATGTGGATCGAGAACTCCGAGAAGTGCAAGCTGGATTTCGAAAGGGCAGAGGAACCAGAGACCAAATAGCAAACATGCGCTGGATTATGGAGAAAGCTAGAGAGTTCCAGAAAAACGTCTACTTCTGCTTCATTGACTATGCAAAAGCCTTTGACTGTGTCGACCACAGCAAACTATGGCAAGTTCTTAAAGAAATGGGAGTGCCTGATCACCTCATCTGTCTCCTGAGAAATCTCTATATGGGACAAGAAGCTACAGTTAGAACTGGATATGGAACAACTGATTGGTTCAAAATTGGGAAAGGAGTACGACAAGGTTGTATATTGTCTCCCTGCTTATTTAACTTATATGCAGAATTCATCATGCGAAAGGCTGGACTAGATGAATCCCAAGCCGGAATTAAGATTGCCGGAAGAAATATCAACAACCTCAGATATGCAGATGACACAACCTTGATGGCAGAAAGCGAGGAGGAATTAAAGAACCTTTTAATGAGGGTGAAAGAGGAGAGTGCAAAATATGGTCTGAAGCTCAACATCAAAAAAACCAAGATCATGGCCACTGGTCCCATCACCTCCTGGCAAATGGAAGGGGAAGAAATGGAGGCAGTGAGAGATTTTACTTTCTTGGGCTCCTTGATCACTGCAGATGGTAACAGCAGTCACGAAATTAAAAGACGCCTGCTTCTTGGGAGAAAAGCAATGACAAACCTAGACAGCATCTTAAAAAGCAGAGACATCACCTTGCCGACAAAGGTCCGTATAGTTAAAGCTATGGTTTTCCCAGTAGTGATGTATGGAAGTGAGAGCTGGACCATAAAGAAGGCTGATCGCCGAAGAATTGATGCTTTTGAATTATGGTGCTGGAGGAGACTCTTGAGAGTCCCATGGACTGCTAGAAGATCAAACCTATCCATTCTTAAGGAAATCAGCCCTGAGTGCTCCCTGGAAGGACAGATCATGAAGCTGAGGCTCCAATACTTTGGCCACCTCATGAGAAGAGAAGAATCCTTGGAATAGACCCTGATGTTGGGAAAGATTGAGGGCACTAGGAGAAGGGGACGACAGAGGACAAGATGGTTGGACAGTGTTCTCGAAGCTACGAACATGAGTTTGACCAAACTGCGGGAGGCAGTGCAAGACAGGAGTGCCTGGCGTGCTATGGTCCATGGGGTCACGAAGAGTCGGACACGACTAAACGACTAAACAACAACAAATAGCAAGGTGATGCTGAAGCTTATATAAAAGTCCATCTCTGCCCCATTTTATAGCTGAACATAGAAATGCATAGTGTTCTCTCTCTCTCTTTTACACACACACACACACACACACACGTGTGTTTATGGGATGCTTCACACAAAGCATAACCACTTGTTGTTGTTTTTTATTGTGACAGCTTTATTGTTTTTATAACTGTGTATTGCATTGCATTGCATTGCATTGCATTGCATTGCATTGCATTGCTCACAGGCAGTACTGATTACAGTCAACATTGGTCCAGGCTTGCGTGCTGAGCATGCTGCTTTAAGGAAGTGAGTCGTGGGCAACTCAGAACCACAGAGAAACACCTCTGTGCTGCAATCAGGAAGATTTTGGGCCTCACATGACAGGGCTCCATCGCCATTATAAGAGAACAAGGTGAGTTTCAGCACCTCTTTTTCTAGAAAAATAGCACTGCTTATAGCATTTTACTCAGAAATAAGTTTCACTGTGATCAATATACAGTTACATTAAAAAGTCATCAAGAGAGAGGATTAAGAATGGTGAATAGATTAGCACTCACACAGATATTAAAAAATTAAAAGCAGTTAACTGTGGTGAAGCAGGAAGTCAACCTAAGAGAATGTTTGCCCAGATAAACATTGTTGTTGTTTAGTCATTTAATCGTGTCTGACTCTTCGTGACCCCATGGACCATAGCACGCCAGGCACTCCTGTCTTACACTGCCTCCTTACACTAGATTTTATTTTTATTTTAATGTCTACTCTCTCTCTCTGCCTTCTTTAGAAGACAAAACACACTGCTACTTCCCACTGAATGCTAGGTCTGAACCAAATGCCCCCCCCCCAACCTGATGGTGCCCTCCTCCTCCTCCTCCTCCCAAGCTTGGTATGTGCATGTGATCAAAACCAGGCCCAGGGAGGGAACAAGAACTTCATTCAGCTGTAAGAGGACTATTTCCAAGATGCTCCGCTGATTGTTTCCAATTCCGGATAAAAATATTGAGCGGTCTCAGCAGGAATGAAGTGTCTGCTTTATCAAACATACTGAAAAGAACAAGATTTAAGAACAAATGCTGATCCAAAAAAAGCAGGGACGGACAGACACTTTCCCTTAACAAAAAGTTAGAAAGCAATCCTATGCAGATTTACCTTGCCAAAAGTCCTATTGACTTCAGTGGGGCTTACTTCTGAATAGTCGCGCCTAAGATTGCCGGGAGGCGCCGCATGTTAGAAGGAGTGTTCCAGCGGGCTTACTGCCCAGTAAGCATGGAATACACTTGACTGCCGCAATCCTAAAACACAAGTACCTGGTTGGGGACACGCCCCATTGGCCTCAAACGTGACTCTTACTTCCGAGTAAACACGCGTAGGATTCATAGCTGCCAAGTTATCCCTTTTTTAAAGGGATTTTCCCTTATGCTGAATAGGCTTCCTCGGGAGAAAAGGGAAAACTTGGCAGCTATGGTAGGATTGCCCTGTGGACTGGAAACTCTTACCATTCTCAGGGAACTA
The DNA here is from genome assembly GCF_965207765.1 of Zootoca vivipara. Taxonomy (NCBI): domain Eukaryota; kingdom Metazoa; phylum Chordata; class Lepidosauria; order Squamata; family Lacertidae; genus Zootoca; species Zootoca vivipara. Next base: position 61,911,036 of record NC_142591.1, read on the forward strand.
ACTTGCAGACGGAGCGACTCGGAGGAATAATAGAACTCTAGAGCTGCCTAGCCCCTTCATGGATCAATGCCTTGTCGTGGCGAAGGGGCTTGAATAACTTGGAGAAGCTATGAGCTATGCCATGCAGGGCCACCCAAGATGGACAGGTCATAGTGGAGAGTTTTGACTAAACGTGATCCACCTGGAGAAGGAACTGGCAAGCCACTCCAGTATCCCTGCCAAGAAAACTCAATGGACAAAGACAACAGGCATATAAAAGTTATGACGCTGGAAGATGAGCCCCTCAGGTCGGAAGGCGTCCAACATGCTACTGAGGAAGAGCGGAGGACAAGTACAAGTAGATTCAGAGCTGATGAAGCGGCTGGGCCAAAGCCGAAAGGACGCTCAGTTGCGGATATGCCTGGAAGCGAAAGGAAAGTCCGATGCTGTAAAGAAAAATATTGCATAGGAACCTGGAATGTAAGAACCATGGATGGAGGTAAGCTGGATGTGGTCAAAAATGAGATGACAAGAATAAATATCGACATCCTGGGCATCAGTGAACTAAAATGGAAGGGAATGGGTGAATTCAGTTCGGGTGACTATCATATCTACTACTGTGGGCAAGAATCCTGTAGAAGAAATGGAGTGGCCCTCATAGTCAACAAAAGAGTGGCAAAAACTGTAATGGGATGCAATCTCAAAAATGACAGAATGATCTCGATACGAATCCAAGGCAGACCTTTTAACATCACAGTAATCCAAGTTTATGCACCAACTACCAGTGCTGAAGAAAGTGAAATTGACCAATTCTATGAAGACCTACAACACCTTCTAGAAATGACACCAAAGAAGGATGTTCTTCTCATTACAGGGGATTGGAATGCTAAAGTAGGGAATCAAGAGATAAAAAGAATAACTGGCAAGTTTGGCCTTGGAGTTCAAAATGAAGCAGGGCAAAGGCTAATAGAGTTCTGTCAAGAGAACAAGCTGGTCATCACAAACACTCTCTTCCAACAACACAAGAGACGACTCTACACATGGATATCACCAAATGGGCAGCATCGAAATCAGATTGATTATATTCTCTGCAGCCAAAGATGGAGAAGCTCTATACAGTCAGCAAAAACAAGACCTGGAGCTGACTGTAACTCAGATCATCAGCTTCTTATAGCAAAATTCCAGCTTAAACTGAAGAAAGTAGGAAAAACCACTGGGCCAGTAAGATACAATCTGAATCAAATCCCTTATGAATACACAGTGGAAGTGAGGAACAGGTTTAAGGATTTAGATTTGGTGGACAGAGTGCCTGAAGAACTATGGATGGAGGCTCGTAAAATTATACAGGAGGCAGCAACGAAAACCATCCCAAGGAAAAGGAAATGCAAGAAAGCAAAATGGCTGTCCAACGAGGCCTTACAAATAGCGGAGGAGAGGAGGCAAGCAAAATGCAAGGGAGATAGGGAAAGATACAGGAAACTGAATGCAGATTTCCAAAAAGCAGCAAGGAGAGACAAGAGGGTCTTCTTAAATGAGCAATGCAAAGAAATAGAGGAAAACAATAGAATGGGGAAAACCAGAGATCTGTTCAAGAAAATTGGAGATATGAAAGGAACATTTCGTACAAAGATTACCATAATCAAGGACAAAAGTGGTAAGGACCTAACAGAAGCAGAAGACATCAAGAAGAGGTGGCAAGAATACACAGAGGAATTATACCAGAAAGATATGGAGGTCTCGTACACCCCAGGTAGTGTGGTTGCTGACCTTGAGCCAGACATCTTGGAGAGTGAAGTCAAATGGGCCTTAGAAAGCACTGCTAATAACAAGGCCAGTGGAAGTGATGATATTCCAGCTGAACTATTTAAAATTTTAAAAGATGATGCTGTTAAGGTGCTACACCCAATATGCCAGCAAGTTTGGAAAACTCAGCAATGGCCAGAGGATTGGAGAAGATCAGTCTACATCCCAATTCCAAAGAAGGGCAGTGCCAAAGAATGCTCCAACTACCGCACAATTGCGCTCATTTCACACGCTAGCAAGGTTATGCTCAAAATTCTACAAGGCAGGCTTAGGCAGTATGTGGACCGAGAACTCCCAGAAGTGCAAGCTGGATTTCGAAAGGGCAGAGGAACCAGAGACCAAATAGCAAACATGTGCTGGATTATGGAGAAAGCTAGAGAGTTCCAGAAAAACGTCTACTTCTGCTTCATTGACCATGCAAAAGCCTTTGACTGTGTCGACCACAGCAAACTATGGCAAGTTCTTAAAGAAATGGGAGTGCCTGATCACCTCATCTGTCTCCTGAGAAATCTCTATGTGGGACAAGAAGCTACAGTTAGAACTGGATATGGAACAACTGATTGGTTCAAAATTGGGAAAGGAGTACGACAAGGTTGTATATTGTCTCCCTGCTTATTTAACTTATATGCAGAATTCATCATGCGAAAGGCTGGACTAGATGAATCCCAAGCCGGAATTAAGATTGCCGGAAGAAATATCAACAACCTCAGATATGCAGATGACACAACCTTGATGGCAGAAAGCGAGGAGGAATTAAAGAACCTTTTAATGAGGGTGAAAGAGGAGAGCGCAAAATATGGTCTGAAGCTCAACATCAAAAAAACCAAGATCATGGCCACCGGTCCCATCACCTCCTGGCAAATAGAAGGGGAACAAATGGAGGCAGTGAGAGATTTTACTTTCTTGGGCTCCTTGATCACTGCAGATGGTGACAGCAGTCACGAAATTAAAAGACGCCTGCTTCTTGGGAGAAAAGCAATGACAAACCTAGACAGCATCTTAAAAAGCAGAGACATCACCTTGCCGACAAAGGTCCGTATAGTTAAAGCTATGGTTTTCCCAGTAGTGATGTATGGAAGTGAGAGCTGGACCATAAAGAAGGCTGATCGCCGAAGAATTGATGCTTTTGAATTATGGTGCTGGAGGAGACTCTTGAGAGTCCCATGGACTGCTAGAAGATCAAACCTATCCATTCTTAAGGAAATAAGCCCTGAGTGCTCCCTGGAAGGACAGATCGTGAAGCTGAGGCTCCAATACTTTGGCCACCTCATGAGAAGAGAAGAATCCTTGGAAAAGACCCTGATGTTGGGAAAGATTGAGGGCACTAGGAGAAGGGGACGACAGAGGACGAGATGGTTGGACAGTGTTCTCGAAGCTACGAACATGAGTTTGACCAAACTGCGGGAGGCAGTGCAAGACAGGAGTGCCTGGCGTGCTATGGTCCATGGGGTCACGAAGAGTCGGACACGACTAAACGACTAAACAACAACAAGAGCTGCCTAGATTAAAGATATATCCGAGAGTCTCGGATATATCTTCTAGGCACGAGAGTCATCTAGCCCAACCCCGAAATGAAAGTTATTGTTGCCGAAACCCGGGATGGAACCAGGGACTTTGTATCTTCCAGTTGAACGATCTCCCAACTGAGCTACTTCAGCCACACCGACTGTGTTACGCTTACTCTTTGAAAACGCGCGTGGGATGGGATCGCAGCCTTCAAGGAGTGGCCAAAATGTGAGTGGATTCCCTTTGGAAGCGCGCTCGTGAGTTCTCCCCAGAATCGGTGCTCGACAAGAGAAAAATGGGAGTTATTTTGAACGAGGTAAGGCGGAGCAGCAGGACGTCCTGGCGCTGCGCCGTGGGGGCGCCCGGCTCTCGGTTTCAAACAGCGCCAAGGGAGACAAGGCGAGTGGGATGTTCACCTTCTCTCCGCGTGGCCGCACGCAACGTTAAACTCACATCACAGGACGAGCCAGACTTTCCGGATGGCGAGGCTGTTGTTTTCCCAGTTTGGGTGGGCGGAGTCTTCTGGCTCGGAGCCTTCGCCTCCTCCCTTGCTCTCTTCTGGAAAGGCTGGGCTAGGAGGTTGTTGTTGCGCGCGTCGAGGCGGGGCTCTCCAGTCGCCATTGACGTGTGGTTGGTGCAGCTGGAGCACGGGCCGTGGTCCCACTACTGTTTTATTTTGCCCCGCTCATCGTCTTGAATTCCTCCGCCCTCATAGGCAGGTTGGAAGATTCCCAAGATGGGAGAAGCAGCAACGCATCTGATATGGCTTCCTCGTGCCGGTGGATTATCGTCGGTGCAACTGGAGATATGAAAAAAAAGTTTATACACACACCTACCAAAAAAAAGTTGCAACGTTGCTTTGGATCTTAAGCCCTTTGAGACGGAAGATTGGGAAAGGAAGGGATCTGGAACTTTTTACGACTGTCTGAACTTTTGTTCGAGGGGAGGGGGAAGCGCAGGAGAGACGCGTCCGGCGGAAACTTTGTTTGCATCGGGAAGTGGGGTTTGAAGAGGCCAGGCTGATGGTTGTGAATGTGGGGCAAAGAGCACAGGTGAGCGGAGTTTGGGTGCGATGGCGAGAGAATTTGGCAAGGGTGACAATTGGGCGTTAAAGCTCAGGGACGGGTGCGCGCTGTAGAATTTGGCAGGTTCGCCGCGGGTACGTGGTGCTCTCTAGAAACTGGTGAGTCAGGGCCGCTTGGACAGCAGGATGTGAAGCGGAGAAATTGTGCAGCCCGGCGCAGAAGAACTTGTGGAAATCTCGGTGGATGTTAGGGGCTCTGGGTTCCAGAGAGGACCTTCTGCTTTCTTGGAGACGCGGCGCGCGTTTGTACCCCTTTGGCTACTATAGTGGAAGAGGCACCGCGGCTCCTGGGCGGCCCCGGGGATTGGCGAGCGCGCACTTGGCATAGGTCAGAGCCGGCCTGACTTGATGGCTGCTGACGTCGGCATGAGGACGAACGGCGGTGGCAGGAGCGACGGCAGCTGCGCGCCCTGCGACATCAGCTACACGCTCCCCACGATCTCCTCCAACAAGCTCCCGGACTTGCGCTTCATCAGCCGCGGCGCTTATGGCACGGTGTCCTCTGCGCGCCACGCAGACTGGCGGATCCCAGTGGCTGTCAAGTGCCTGCAGGGACCCCTGCTAGACAGGTAACTATTGCGGGTGGGTGGGGTGGTTTGGTTGCCTCAACCCCATCCCCATCTGTAGCTGTGAAATCGAGAAACTTTAATATTTGTTTATCCGATGTAAAAGGTCCCTGGTTCAAACCCTGGTATTTCCTGCAAGAGAGCCACTGCAGGTCAGTGTGGGCTATACTGACCCATATGGGATTTTGATCTGCCTTTGGATAAGGCAGGTTCATGTGTTCCTAACATCTCCTCCTTTCTACAAAGGATGGAAAATATGGTCCTCCCCTCTCCCTTTTATCCTCAGGAGAGTGGTTTAAAATAATGGCTACACTGATATTTGGCCCCAAGATTCTCCAGTCCAAGTCAATATTAAGTTTAAGCCATTACTCAGAATTGGCTTTCTCTGCTGGGAGAAGTGTATTGTCAACTATTTTGCCCTTAGCCCTTGCCTCACTCCTTTGGTTTAAAGAACCACACACCCCTCTTCCTGCTGCAAGCCTTGTCAATACAGTATTGTTTCTGCCCAGGATGAAAAGATCTGCAGGGTTTCCTCTGTTTGGAAAGGCCATAGCATACAGAACATCCCAGGTTTAATCACTAGGCAGGGCTGGGAAAGACCCTTGCCTGAAACACTGCGGGGGGGGGGGGGGACGACCTGTCAGTCAATCTGGACAATATTGAGCTGAATGGGCCTATGCGCCTGACAGTATAAAGGCAGCTTCCTGTGGTTAGTCTTCTTGTTTTTATTTTATATTTGATTGGATTTTAAATACTGTGTTCAGAGAGTGTAGTGGTTCCTCTCTGCCCCTTCTCCCAAGAGCTCTTTATTTAGAAGAGACTAGAAGTCTACATTGTGCAACACCCAAAGCAGTTCTCTCTCTGTTTACTCAGACATCCTTGTTCTTCACCCAAGTCTACACCTATGTTTGCAACTTGAATGGGTGTCCTATTGAAGCCAGTAATACTTCATTCTGGGAATACATAGAGGATTGGACTCTACCCCTAAACACACTTACCTGAAATTCAGTGTTAGAAACTGAGATATGAAAGCTAGGAGCTGAATGGCTGAACTTAAACCTAAGTTATGGGAGCAACAGCGGAATGTCCAGGAACACTTTTTTTATAACAAGAATACAAAGATGAAAATGAATGAACTGCAGCTAAAACGTTGTTCATTTTTCACATGGTCTAGTCCTTCCCCTGCCTTCCCACCCACCCACCTTCAGATATCTTCTAAAAGTCTGGTCATTGTTTTTCTCTTTGACATCTGGTGGGAGAGCGTTCCACAGGGCGGGTGCCACTACTTAGAAGGCCCTCTGCCTGGTTCCCTGTAACTTGGCTTCTCGCAGCGAGGGAACCATTTAGCACTCTAGCGTTTAGAACTCTAGAACTCATGCATTCGGAACTTTTTACCTTTGAATCTGTTCTGATGATAGCTGTTTTTTACAGTTTGGTAGCCCTGCTTACAAAATCTTCCCTCAACGCAGGTGGCGCTGTGGGTTAAACCACAGAGCCTAGGGCTTGCTGATCAGAAGGTCGGCGGTTCCTCCTGCCAACCTAGCAGTTCGAAAGCACGCCAAAGTGCAAGTAGATAAATAGGTACCGCTCCAAGCGGGAAGGTAAACAGCGTTTCCGTGTGCTACTCTGGTTCACCAGAAGCGGCTTTGTCATGCTGGCCACATGACCTGGAAGCTCTACGCCAGCTCCCTCAGCCAATAAGTGAGATGAGCATGCAACCCTAGAGTCGGTCACAACTGGACCTAATGGTCAGGGGTCCTTTTACCTTTACCTTAGCCCTGCGCACAAAATCTTCCCTCAAGGGACTGATTAGGCTAGGGGTGGTAAACATTTTTAAAAAACATATTCCCTTTTGGGCCACATATTCCATTTAAACATATTCCCTTTGGGGCCACCCTCGAAGGGCCACATGCAAATGGTGGGTGGGACCAGCAGCAGGGTATTACGGCAGGGTAATATGTGAATTTTACTTTTATACAGTAGGCGACTTCCTACATCGGCTCATGCCCCTTTCCTTCCGTCCCCCGTTTCACCAGATAGAGAGGCATGGTTCTGGAGGAATGTTCCCTGCTTCACCTTGCATACGAATCTCAGAGAAAATGTCCTAGGCGATCCTAGCTAGATGCTGTTTAACTGCAGTCAGACTGAACAAAATTCATCCAAGGCTTTATGACTAGCACTGCCATTACTAAGGCGCTCAGAACCAGCTTATTCCCTATTGTGTGGGACTGGGTGGTTAAGCAACTCTGGGATTCCCCTGCTGACCCTGCTGTTGTCACATGACAACAACAGCACTGGTCTGATCCTCTCTGATGTGCCAGCCTGCTAGTTCCTCAAAGACTCGTTTCCCCACCCCCTGCTTCTCCACATGCACACCATCAGCAGCCCTGGCCAATACAAGCGCAAAGGTTGTGGACATGACTCCTGACTGCATGGCCACTGCCTGAAGCACTAGCCTAGTAGCCACACGTGGCAGAGAATTTGTTGTTGTTGTTTAGTCGTTTAGTCATGTCCGACTCTTTGTGACCCCATGGACCAGAGCACGCCAGGCACTCCTGTCTTGCACTGCCTCCCGCAGTTTGGTCAAACTCATGTTTGTAGCTTCAAGAACACTGTCCAACAATCTTGTCCTCTGTTGTCCCCTTCTCCTTGTGCCCTCCATCTTTCCCAACATCAGGGTCTTTTCCAGGGAGTCTTCTCTTCTCATGAGGTGGCAGAGAATTGCATGCCCTCAAGTGAGTGGGCTAGCAAAGAAGAGATGGCTTTTCACCCATCCCTTCTGAATACCCAGCATAGAAATGCAGCAGCTGCAGGGGTGACAGAGCTCCCCAAGCCTCCTCTGCCAGCCCCCAGCAATTTAGTAATTCTTTATTTTTTGTAGACTATTAACATTGTTTGGATTATCTGTAAGGCTTTTTTTTAAGGAAAAAAGTGAAGCAAATACAGTGGTACCTCAGTTTATGAACAGTCCTGTTTATGAACAATTCGGTTTACGAACTCCACAAAACTGGAAGTGGTAGTTTGCAAACGTTACCTCGGTCTAGGAACAGAATCTGAACGGTGGAGGCCTCATTAGGGAAAGTGTGCCTCGGTTTAATAATGGTTTTGGTTTAAGAGCGGACTTCTAGAACAGATTAAGTTCGTAAACCGAGGTACCACTGTAGTTGTCAAGTCTGTTGGAAATTATGTTTGGGTTTGAGGTGGGAATATTATTGTTTATCTGGTTCTTTTGCTATGGTTGCTTTGCTAAAGTTATTGCATTTTCTGCACTGCTTATATTGGACGTTTTAAATTAATTTTATTGTAAGTCACCTGGAGACTTTGGCATGGGGCAACTCATACATTTAATGACTACTAATAAACCAGGGGAAATCTAAATAACGTAGCTGATCCTGGATGGGATCTTGTAGCTTTTTGCAGAGAAGGTATGTACAAAAGTACGCTGTATATTAATTGACCCTCCTTGATGACTATGAGAAACTGCAGAACAACACTCATCAAATGGTTCCTGCCTGACTCACCTCTGGTGAGTCAGTTCAGCTTAATGTGCCTAGTCAGTCACACACATTTCACTGTGATGTAGTCATTAGAGTGTTTGATCATATCTCCACCATATATTTAAGCCTCATGGCTTCCCCATAGAAGCCATGTGTGTGTGTTGAATGCATCATGCGAATGTCACCTTAGCCTAGATCTTTGGCGACTAGGGTTCAGATCCCCACTGAGCCATAAATCTCACTGTGGTGACCTTTGGCCAGTCACTGTCTCTCAACCTAACCTACTTTATAGGGTTGTAGTGAAGATAATCATCATGCGAAAGGCTGGACTAGATGAATCCCAAACCGGAATTAAGATTGCCGGAAGAAATATCAACAACCTTGATGGCAGAAAGTGAGGAGGAATTAAAGAACCTTTTAATGAGGGTGAAAGAGGAGTGCGCAAAATAGGGTCTGAAGCTCAACAGGTGCGTCTTATGGAGCGAAAAATACAGTAATCTAGATTATAGGTAGCTGGATTCATATGAGGATGAATTATCAGGTGTGTGCCTTTTTAGATCTAAGCAAACCACAGTCTGGTTAAATACATTTTGATTGCGATATGATATGATATGATAAACATAGTTTTTGAATTTGCATGTAGGGGTAATATTTCTGGAGAGGTATATAATGTTCTACTGAAGAATCCTAGGCATATTTTTAGTGTATTTTCTTTAGAGAATGTGAGTAATCAGTTCAGTGTTGTAGCTCTATTAATAGCAGGGTGCAAAAAATTGTACCCTCCCTATTGCAAGACATCTGTTCCCCATCTAGCCGGAGCATTTCTTAAATTGTTACCATATACTGTGTTGTGCATACTCATTAGAAACCGCAGACCAGGGCCTTTAGGAGTTCTGCAAAACACATGGTGAAAGTAAAACCCTACTTTGGGGAAGTGTCTAATTTGACTGCATTTGTAAATTCACTTCTGGCTAGTGTGACCAGATGCTGAGGAAGGAGGAACTCCTGCACCTTCCTTAACCGGAAGGAGGAAGGAATTCTTCTTATGCAATGATGAGAAGAGGTTGCCCTGCCCTTCTCCCGGACACCATAGTTATGGCCCAGATTACTGTATCACTGTGAGAATACACCATCCAAAGCTCTCCTGCTCCCTGGCTGCTCCTAATGTCCAGAACTGCCTCTCAAATGACCTCCATGCAGGGGGCTGCAGGTTTTATTTTATTTGTTCATTACCTTTATCTCCCACCCTTTCCCCCAAGGAGCTCATAGTGGCATGCTTGGTTCTGCTCCTCCCCATTTTATCCTCACAGCGGAGCAGAGATTTGAACCCTGGTGTACACAGGTGGCCTGATATAAAGAACAGGAATTATGTTGGGCAATATGGTTCCAGCACTAGCACTTCACAAATGCCGGTAGTGGGGCCTGGTCTCCTCTAACCACTGGCAAAGAACAGCACTTGGTAATGTTTTCTGGTCAGTTGGCTGCCACTCCTTGCTGTGATACAACTCTATTGAGTATGGCTTATTGGTATTTGCTTGAGGGTTGCTCTTCAGCTCTTGAGGAGATAGCAAATGTTGTAGCCCACCTTGTGATCTTTGGATGAAGGGCGGTATATACAGTGGTACCTCGCAAGATGAATGCCTCGTCTAATGCAAAACTCGCAAGACGAAAGCGCTTTGCAATTTTTTGGGAGACTAGCAGGACGAATTGTTCTATGGCCGTGCTCCGCAAGACGAAGTAGCATAGATGGCAGGCAGGCTGGCTGGCTGGTTGGGCGCGAGGGTCCGGCTGCTGGAGAAGGAGGGAGGGAGCCTCTCCCTGGCCCTCCTCCTGCTTCCCCCTCCCTGCCCGCACAGCCGCCTGGGCTTGGGCTTGGGCAGAGAGGCAGAGGCGCTCAGCAGAGCCTTAAAACTTTCCGGAGCGGCCGTGTGGCTGCTCCTGGGCTTGGCGGGTGAGTCGGCGCCGGACGCGAGGCTGGAGGGCGAGCTGGGGGAAGGGGAAGCGAGCGCGCCGGACGCGAGGCTGGAGGGCGAGCTGGGGGAAGGGGAAGCAAGGGACGGACCTTTTTTTGGCCCATTGGAACGCATTAATTAAATTTCAATGCATTCCTATGGGAAACCGCGCTTCGCAAGACGAAATTATCGCAACACAAAACGACTCCTGGAACGAATTAGTTTCGTCTTGTGAGATACCACTGTAGATTTAACAAATGAATAGCTACCTTGTACCATCCCAAGGGCCTAGTTAGGCCCTATGAGTGACAAGTGACTGCCCTGAAGTGTGAACTGGCACACAACTTATAGCACGACTGGGTGTGGCCATTGTGCACATGCCTTTGCAAGACTGCACTTTCGCTGAGGTGGCAGCATAGATAATGGGGAATGACTGGGATTAGGCTCTGTTTACCTCAACACTGAAGCTGATCCAAATGGTTGCATCCAATGGGACTCCTACACAGAGTAGGTCCGTTGAAATTAAGGGGCATGACTAACTAAGGATCACTCATTTCAGTGGTGCTATACTGGTTTAAACATCCATCCCTCTTCCCAAGGAACTCTGGGAATTGTATTTCTATGAGGGGGATAAAAGTCTCCCTAGAATTCCCAGAACTCTGAGCATGCTATAGTTCCCAGGATCCTTGGTGTGAAACCACTGTTCTGTTGAAATGATATAAAATTGATGTTAAAGTACAGTGTGACTGAGCAGCGTTCAAAATTTACTGGGCACCAGGTGCAATTTGCACTTGACTATTGGCCACTTGGGACCAAGTGAAGATGTCTCCTGACGTCTCCACCATCTGGAGGTGCATGCCTGGGGATCTTTGGATCTTGCCTGTTTTCACACACCATGGCCACGGCCTGGCAATCCAGCAGGTAAAGACACCTTTAGGTCTCTAGGCCAGCAAAGAAAGCGAGCTAAGGTTTTGGATTGCTAGTGAGCCTGTGTTTCTGAGTTGCAGCATACAAAACTGGAGAAGTTCGGACAGGTCCACAATACAGTAGGGATGAGGTCCTTCAGATTAGCCATACTGGCTAGGAATGGTGGGTACAGTACAGTACCGTACTAGAGTCCATCAACATCTGAAGGGCAGGAGCATCTCCAGCCCTTCCATAAAGGAAGAGGAGCAGAAATTTACCAGGCAGGAACTTTAGAAAAAGCATCCACTCTGGTACAGCATGAATGTTCTGTGTAGATAGACAAACTAGGTAGAACTCATTGATCTTAATGGAATATATGAAATACCCTTATAGATAGCATGAGTGCTCTGTACTGTTGGTTCTGCCCCTTAGTTTGCATCGTTCTTTAGGAAATGTAGGGGATAATACCACAGGCCAAATTCTCCCTCCTGAGCTGTCCTTAGCACTATTGGCAATGCGAAATTCTGCTGGATCTCATTTGACTCACTGAGAACTGGTAGATCTCTATTGGCAGCCATGCGTCTTGGATTAGTAGGTCATTGGGAAACCACGGGATTCTCTGTGAAGGGTTAGTTGGCCAAATTTGGGCTGTGGGTCTTTGGAACATTTAGCTTATCAAAATTGGAGGATAAGAGGAATTTCTAACAAGGAAAAAATTGACATATTTAGACTCCTTTCTTAATCTATGTGAATAAAGATGGAAATGCACAACCTCCTCCACCCAATCAGATAATTCTACAGAGGGGATTTGTATTTAGAAGGGGCAAGACTCAGCTTGTATAGATTTTGGATATTGTGTGCCCACATTTGTTTTGTTTTTTTGTACCTATTGCATTTAAACATCTG